>NC_092209.1:17417694-17465347 GCF_043381705.1 Parasteatoda tepidariorum | reverse complement strand
TTCCCACACAAAGCAAGGGAAATATGTCCTGCTCTTAATTAAATGCATAGTTGAGCCAAAAATAGATTTAAGAACAGGATGTGGCTTTTAAAAGTGTGAGAAAGTATTTCAAATAGAATAATTAATTAGGAATAAAGTAGGAGTTGTTTTATAGCAAAGAAACTAACATAAAAAGATTAATAAAGGGCTTTTTATGTTACATATATATATATATATATATATATATATCGTCAATTTAGGAAACTTGTACAAAATCCATTGACGCATATATTTTGAGTAGGAAAAAGATCGATGATATGAATGATAAAAAAAAAATATGAAGAAAAGTATATAATTAAGAGAAATAATTGAATAACCTCAACAATCTCTTTCGGGAACGCTAAATCTACAAAAAAAGTTCCTCCTTATAATTGGCACATTTTTTTCTTCTCTTAGATTGTCTTATTCACTAACAAAAGCTAATTGAGGAAATGACATTAAAATTGTTTTGCTTTGCTTTGATTTTTCTTAAACAGAAGAAAGATTTTTATTGATCCGGTAAAAAAAGTATCTGAAACTCTTTGGCAAATTTTTTAATTAAAATCATGGCTTTTAAATAATCGAATCTTTCTTTATACGTTTAATACAAAGTTGATTAATGAGATTTGATAAAATGTTACATTTTTTGTACTTTCTACCTTCCATCCGTCTAAGTATTACCGTTGTGATTATCTACCATTGAACGGCTATGACGCTCCGCTCTGTATGACGGCAGTATGCGCTTGCTGTATAGGCTAGAGCCCCTGAATTAGACAGGCAGACTTATCATTTATTGTTGGAGCAAAGATCTAACATAAGCACAGCGAATAAATATTTTTAAGTGGTAGTTTATTAATTGTAATTCTTGGTGTAATAAGTTCGATTAAGTAGATTTTAATCCACCACTATTTCTAAACAATGCGTAGGCTTATATAATTCACCACTTTATAGTACGTATTACATGCTACACATTTTTAAAAGCAAACAAATATTGTCAACTATTTGCAAAATTTTCTTCGTAGGTAATTACCGTTTTTTAAATTATTTTGGCGTGTACACAGCTGTTGGCATCTCTTTAGTAACATAACGTTAACTTGTTTGCTCCAATATTGCTTGATAGGTCAGCTCTGATAGTATTTATATAGGCCATTTTACAGAACATGTGACGTTACATGATGTAAAGGGGTTTGTCTTATTATCATTAGCACTTCAAAAAAAAAATTCAGGTCCGTAGAAATCATGTAGTGCAATATGGTTAGCAGAGGCTAGTGAAACTTGAGTATAGGATCATGAGGGCCAAAACACACCCAAAAAAAGGAAACGATTGATTTAATTCAGAAACTTTTTATTAAAACTTGTATTAACGCGTTGAACGCCATGCTAATTTTACATGACTTGCCTATCTGGCGACGGTAAATAACTACAAACTAAATTTCCAAATATTAGACTAATTTTGTTAATTTTTTAGATGACTTATCGTGACATTTACCTGTCAAAAGCGGTGAATTATATAAGCCTACGAATTGTTTAAAAATAGTGGTGGAATAAAATCTACTAAATTGAATTTATTAAACCAAGAATCAATCACAATAATTAAGTAAATTTTGAATACATTTTCTGCAATTCCATGAAAGAGTGTAAATCTTATAGTTCTATATCTCGTTGTCAACTGTTTTTCGCGGCCTATGTGAAAGCTCAGTGTCAGCCACCGGTGGTTGACGCGGCCTAAATGTAATTTCAGTGTCAGCCACCGGTGGTTGACGCAGCCTAAATGGAAAGTCCAGTGTCAGCCACCGATGGCTGACGTGGCAATCAGCGTGTTAAAAGAAGTTTAATAAAACAATTTAATAAATGGCACTACTTTTGGGATATATAAATTTATTAATGTCCACTGTAAGTTCATTTAGGTAAAGTCACAGGTTCGATTCCAGGGAAGCACTTCCAATTCAACTCCTTGCTTTTGATTTAATTTGTTTCAAAGCGAACACGTTAGCTCACATATATACAGCCAAAATAGCGATAGCACGTGTTGAGAGAATTGGAGCAGTTTAAGAGGAAGAAAAAATTTTAGAAACCAGTTTCCTAAAATTTTTATAAAATCACACTTTTGAATCGGGTGAAAAATTTAAGGTGCTGAAGAAAAACTTAAAAAAGAAAAAAAAACTAAATAGTGCTATTTAATGTACAGCAGTAAGAAAGATATGATGAGCATTTGATGAATATTGTACACATTGTACAACATGAATATTGTACAACATGAGCAAAATGATGAACATTTTTTCTTCCAAAAATTGAAATATTTTTACAGTACAAAAAAGCCACTTGAATAAGTGGGCTGCAAGTTTGACCACAGCAATAGCATGTAGGCAACTCTGTGCTTACTCTCTAATATTTAAGGTTTTTACAATATGTTTTTACTAGTGATAATGAATTAAAGCAAAAATTTATAAAGTAAATTGAATTCTCTATGAAATGTGATCATAACTTGAAAACATGCTCAAGAACTGAACTGAGGTAGATAAACTTAGCTGGGATCCTAGTGTAGTCCTTTTCTCATTTATCATGAACTTAGGACTCGATGTAGTAGTACAATAAAATGGTGAAATGGAAATGGTGGTGAAGAGGAGGGGTGACAGGCCCCAATCATTGAGGTTAAGATTTGATTGTAACTGGAGCACTGTTGAGCGATCACAGTGATGATAAGCAATAGATATAGGCATGGTAAAGTAACAAAAACATGAAAGATATAGACTGAAGATGACTATGTACATACCCTCCAACTGCTACGGAATTTCCGTAGTTTCAGAAATCTTCTTTTCAGGCGGTAGCAAAATTAATGTTTAAATATTTAAAAAAAATTAATTTTAACGTAACTTGTCCACTATTACTAATAAAAGTGCATGACATATGGCTAGATTCTTAAGTTCTGATAAAAGTTTTATGAGAGATCCATTTGCTGTAAAAATTTCTACTTTGGTTCGCCACCACTAGAAAGAATTATCTTCAAAATCCTCATAAGTTGGAGGGTATGTACATAGTCTATGTACAATATTTACAGGTCCAATTTACAACATTTATAGTGCATGCTGATACTTTTGCGACACTCAGAAACTTACTAAATCTCAAGAGAATCCCTTGAACTCTTTTCAGACTAAAGCTCTACTCAGGACATTCAAAATTTTTCGGCTCTGGAATAAATGAATTTTTTTCAACTCTGCACTTTCAAAATTCTTTCATAAGTGAAAGAACCATTTAATAGGAAATCTATTAAAAATTAGAAAGTGGTAGCAAATATATGTCTAAAAATTTGTTTAATTTATGAATATAATTGGTTTGTTTTATTTACTTGTCAACCACTACAGATTCAATTCTCCAACATATATGATAAATTTCTCTCAAGTACTTTTACATACCTGCTATCTCTTCCGGATTTTCCGGAAGATTTTATTTTTATATTTAAAGTGGTAGTAAATATATGCTATTTTTTCTTTTATAAACTTAATTTGTAAATGATTTTGATCACCACTATTCTTAGAAAAATGAAGCACATATATTAATATGCGTTACTATCATGGTTGTCAACTTAAGTTTTTTCAAATGCAATGTATTTGTTTGCTTAAAATTGAAGTTTTAATTCCATTTTAATACCACTGGGAAAAATGATAATGGAAGGGATTAAAAGTTGGCAGGTATGCTTTTAAAATAGAATTTGCGTTCATGCGCACAAGCGGTTCGCCTTTTAAAGTACTACGCAGACTGCTTATAAGAAACAGTGTGGAGCAGGGGTGAAAGCGAGACGGAAAAGAGGAAAGGCTGGTAGTAAAACTATTTCGGTTATAACTTATTCTTTTTAAAACTATTCAACAATATTTACAAAATCCATGGAAAATATTCAGTTTTATATATATATATTAAAATTATAAAAGAAATCTTGATAGTTACAGAAATTTCATTTTTCTCGAAAAAAATGCTAAAATGAAATGTCTTTCGTACCAGTTTTTGCACTTTTTTGTCTTGCTATATAAGGGCTTTCAGTCATGGTGTGGAGGACTAACTGCCTCGTTTTCTGCAAAAGATTTCAGATTATCGGAGAGAATTGAAACGCTATTTTGGTTAATTTTGAAAATACTTCAAAAGCCTTACCACGAAAGTGTAAGATGCAGATAATTCTTACATTTTCAAGCAAGCAGTATATTATGAAATTGAAAATAACGTTATCCCTACTTTTGCTTTTCTGAAATCGCCAAAAATTATGAGGCTACTACTTTTTGCATTTTTAGGCACATGCATCATCACTATAATGTTCAATTTCTTTTTCTGTATTATGATTTTGTTTACAATATGTTATAGTTTTTATTTTTCTTTGAAAAATTCCATATATATTTCGCATAATTTCTGAAAATTTAGTTCTACTTTTCCTGATAGCTCTCAAGTTAAGATTTTTTAAATAAATAATGAAAAAAAAATTCGATTATTAATTTCTTACATAACTCGAATTGCTTTTTTTTGGAAAATTGTTTTTGCAGTCATGTTATATTTTCTGAGAAATCAAATTTTACGAAACTCGTTGTTTTAATAACCGACGAGCGAATTATCGAATAATTGCTGATAATTCGATTTCTCATAATCGACGAATTATCAAATAATTTCTGATAATTCGATTTATCAGAAATTATTCGACCGATTTCGCACAAATTTTGTGTTTCGCCTCGAAAAATTTTATTTTTTAAAATGAAGTAAAAATTGTAGATCTAACAAATAGAACTTCGTATAATTGTGCGCAACTAAAAATTAGTGTTTCAGAAAAATTATTTATAACTAGTAACTAAATACTAAATGAATAAAACTGTGTATTCATTTTTTTTCCTTTAACTGTTGGGAAATTTGGACTCTAAGAAAGTAATATTAACTCTAGGAATTATTTGACCAAAAAAAAAAAATGATTTTTAAAGCAAGATTAAGATGACTAGTTCAAAAGTTAAATTATAAATTATCAAATATTAAATTATAATTGTTACGATGAAAATATGCCAAAATTAAATACTAAAAACTTTTCTATCCATTACTTTTGAGCATTTTAATTCTTTTTAAATCATTTAGGTCCAGTTTCCGTTGAGTCTTTACTGTCAGTAGGCAGTGAGGTTGCTGTATATTCACGTCAGGCAATTTGCTTGTGCAGCTAAAAACAAATAGAATTAATGAAAGCATCTTGCTCTGAACTAGGTTTGTTTCAAAAATTTTAGTTGTAGTTGTAGATGTGTAAAAACGCCTTGAATATTCTTTTTTCCGGTTGATCGATTTCAGCCAACAATAGCCACCACACGGTTCTTTATATGTAGTTCGATCAGACGACACCTCCTGCAACAGAAAGCCTCCACACTGTTTTTTATAGGTAGTCCGATCAGACGACTATGATGGTAAACCAGTTTACGAAAGAGCCCTTTAATAGAAAATCTAGTAGAAATAAGAAATTGGTAGCAAATTTTTGTCTACAAATTTGTTTAATTTATGAATATGATAGATTTGTCCTATTTACTTGTCTACCACTACAGATTCCATTCTCAAATGTATATGAAAAATTTCTCTCAGCTACTTTCAAACTTAAAAGCATCTCTACTGCCTGCTTACCTCAATGCTCAACCAAATCAGTGTCAAAATACCAGATGAATTGGATGAATGCCCAATGAACTTCAATTCTACTACATACTACAATTGGACTTTCAAACTACAATTTGGGATCGTGCACCCAACCGGTTCACTTTTTAAATAGTCTGCGCAGACTACTTATGAAAAACCGTGTGGAGGCTTTTTGATATAGGAGGTGTTGGATCAGACTACTTGGAAGGTGATCTAGTTTACGAACGAGCCATTTAACAGAATATCTAGTAAAAATAAGAAAGTGGTAGTAAATGCACGTCCGATTTTTTTTTATGATTATAATCGGTTTGTCTTATTTACTTGCCTACCATCCAAGATTCAATTCTCAAATATATATACTATATGCTAACTTTCCCTCGATTGCTTTTAAAATGAATGAGTAGATAGCCCTTCGAGCTAAGAACTCAGATAAGCAAAGCTTAAATCGGTAATTCGATTACTATTGAAACAGAATTTGGTTTCTTGTGCACAACTGGTTCACTTTTTAAATAGTCTGAGCAGACTATTTAAAAAGTAAATTTGCTACACATTTGCTGCCTCCCTTACTAAATTTTTGATTTGTGCAGTCTTATTATGGAGGGAAAAAAAAGCTTAAGGGCCTGCATGCTTTTACAAATCATGTTTTAGCGATTCTCAGGAGAACTTCACCGTGTCATGTTGTATGAAATCTGGAATATGTATTATATCTTTTGGAATATCTGAAAGAAAAATCAGATTAAAAATCAGTAATAATTTTGAAAACTTTTTTTTTGTTGATCTTTGAGGCTCTTTAAAGATTATGGGCCATAAGCCCAAACTAATATTCTTCAACATAAATAGTATCTACAAAATTTTCACTGTAAAATGAAGCTATGGAGCTCTGATAGTTTTCTAAAAAAGTTAACACTTTTATCACGATGATACTAATTTGACGACTAAGGGGACTAATGAAACTAATTAATGACTAAGGGGACATTCACCGAAGTCAATCATCACTGACTGCAGTCAGTGTGCGAATGGGTGACAGCTTGGATAAGTCTGCGTAGGGACCAAGGGTGTGCAGTATTGATCCTCGTTAAACTGTTCTACCGTAAAGTGCTCGACTTCGCGTGCAGATCGTCGGGCTACGGAAGCGGGAGCGCCATCCCCTCTGCAAAGGATCAAAATTGTGATGCCAACCTTCTGATTATCCTCACGGATGTTTCTCAGACCGTCGCCAATAGCTCATTGTGCAGCTCTAGTGCCACGTAACTACAACAACTACAACATGTATGAATCAGGAAAAAAGTGTTTTTAAAATAATTTCTGGAAATTTTATATTGCAAAATGGCGCAGTTGGGTTTTCATTTTAGCAGTAAATATTTTTTTAAAAAATTATTATCATGCCTCATTTCTTGTTAAACATTCAACTATATTTTAATTAAATGAATAATTAAAATTTCATTTCTCATGAACTAATCAACCAATTTCGCTCAAATTTTGTATTTTGCCATGTAAAATTGCATACCTTAATATGACTTAAAAAATTTCATGCTTTACAATTCGAACTTTTTCGGCAATTATTCAATAATACAATAAAAGCTAATAAATATATTCTAAAATTAATTTTTTGCATGGAATTATCTTTGGATAAATGAATTTTATAATTGTGTGCAATTTTTTTAGAGACATGACGAAATACCTAAAAAGTAAAATTAGCATTTTAACTTGTCCAAACTTTGGATCACTCTCTTGATTTCCCCCGGTAGTCGAACTTTCGAAATACAGTGATGCTAGCGTGCTACACTTTGTAAAGAAATATTTTCTAGTGGTAACGAAATTTAAGTTTTTTCAGTTTAGTATTTTTTTTTTATTT
The DNA here is from genome assembly GCF_043381705.1 of Parasteatoda tepidariorum. Classification (NCBI taxonomy): domain Eukaryota; kingdom Metazoa; phylum Arthropoda; class Arachnida; order Araneae; family Theridiidae; genus Parasteatoda; species Parasteatoda tepidariorum. The sequence continues at coordinate 17,457,837 of NC_092209.1, read as the reverse complement.
TATGCAATTTTTTCATCACTACAAATTAAAAATTCAAAGTATCCTATGAAAAGTAACCTTATGGCAGTTATCTCGTGGTGACTCTTTTAAAGAGGGTGCGTAATTATCCTTATTCAACAAGTTTTACTATTTAATTTGCTACCAGTATTTTAAAACCTTTCCAGAAAGCGGAACTGTTGATATCCCTATAAAAAAATAATAATTAATTTTAATACAAACATTTAATACCACTGGAAAATTTAAAATTAATTTTATTAATTTTCCATTATTAAACCAACAAATTATGTTTTTTCCTAATATGTGTGTTTACTTTATTAAAAGTGCCAATAGGGATTGGCATGATTATCCTTTGAATCAGTTGCATAAGCTCTCTTCGGTAAGTTGTGTTAACACTAATAATAACATAACGGGTCAAATGACCCATATTGAATTTTTGCATTGAAAATGCACGTATCATCTTATTACTTCTGCAAATTTGACTTTTTATTACTAGTTAATCTACAGTTCTTATACTATTTTTATATATTTTTTGTTTATGTTGAGTAATACCTGTCGCATACCGTTTTCTACAACATCGGGTCATTTAACCCTGAGAACATTTTTTGTTTTATAAGCTTATAATCGATACATATTGCTTATCGTATTGTAGCAGGACGGAAAAGAGAAAATACTGGTAGAAGAACTATTTCAATATTAGATAATATTCAGGAGGAGTTAATCTATTCTCAAAAATAACAATTCGCTGCAAGGAAATGTTTCACAGCGAAGAAGCAATTCAATATAAAAATTGCATCCGTTAAAAACAATTGGTAGTTATGGATTTTTATTATTCCGGGAAAAAAACTAAAAAATGAAATTTATTTGTTACCAGTTTTTACTCTTTTCCGTCTCGATATATATGGTCTTTCAGCCCTGTATTGTAGTCGGTAAGCTGCACATTTCTGCAAAGACTGTTGCGTAAAGTAGTTCAATCAAAATAGCTGAGAATGATTTCAAGAAAATATCAAAATTATAGACTGACATTTCTGTGTAAGAAAAAATGACAAAAACTAATAGTTTTGGTAAGTAGCTTATATTTTATTTTGACAGCTTTACTTCATTTCTGAATGACTGTTAGTTTTTACCCAGAAAAATGTCGAAACAGTCAAGTTCTTAGAAGAAATAATATGTTCTTTTAATTATAAGAATTATAGAAGTAATAATAATTAGAAGAAATACGTTTGCTGAAATTGTAAAATAGAAACACTCTATATGTAAAAAAACTATATAACTATGTAAACTATGTAAAAAATGCGTTGAGCAATGAATTAAAAATTCTTATTCTTTATGTTTGTAATACATAAAAATTGCCGATATACAATTTTGTTTAATTATAATAAATTTTTTAGTTTATTTACTTCATAACATCCATATTTCATACATTCAATTAAGAAACATAAAGTCAATTGATCGGCTATGGTAGAAATAGGTATACATTAAGTGTTGGTATGTTTAGTGTTAAGCATGACTCTAGCTCGCAATGTACTAAAAATGCAGGAGTGCCATCCCCTCTGCAGAGGATCAAAATTGTGATGGCAATCTTCGGATCATCCTCAGGGATGTTTCTCAGACAGTCGCCAGTAGCTCATTGTGCAGCTCTAGTGCGCCGTAAATGAGCTACAACAACTACAAAATGTATGAATCAGGAAAAAAGTATTTTTAAAATAATTTCTGGAAATTTTATATTGTAAAATGGCGCAGTTGGGTTTTCATTTTAGTAGTAAATATTTTTTTAAAAAATTATAATCATGCCTCATTTCTTGTTAAGCATTCAACTATATTTTAATTAAATGAATAATTAAAATTTCATTTCTCATGAACTAATCAACCAATTTTGCTCAAATTTTGTATTTTGCCATGTAAAATTGCATACCTTAATATGACTTAAAAAATTTCATGCTTTACAATTCGAACTTTTTCGGCAATTATTCAATAATATAATAAAAGCTAATAAATATTTTCTGAAATTAATTTTTTGCGTGGAATTATCTTTGGATAAATGAATTTTATAATTGTGTGCAAATTTTTTTAATCCACTTAAAAAATTCTCGAGACATGACGAAATACGTAAAAAGTAAGATTAGCATTTTAACTTGTCCAAACTTTGGATCAGTGATGCTACACTTTGTAAAGAAATATTTTCTGGTCGTAACGAAATTGAAGTTATTTCTAGTTTAGTATTTTTTATATTATGTAATTTTTTCATATTTACATATTAAAAATTCAAAGTATCCTATGAAATGAAACTTTATGGCAGTCATCTCGTGGTGACTCTTTTAAAGAGGGTGCGTAATTATCCTTATTCAACAAATTTTACCATTTAATTTGCTACCAGTATTTTAAAACCTTTCCAGAAAGTGGAACTGTTGACATCCGTATAAACAAATAATAAATAATTTTAATACAAACATTTAATACCACTGGAAAATTTAAAATTAATTTTATTAATTTTCCAATATTAATCCAAATAATTGTGTTTCTCCTTAATATGTGTGATAACTTTAATAAAAGTGGCAATAGGGATTGGCATGATTGAACTTAGAACAAGACACGGAACAATTATCCTTTGAATCAGTTGCATAAGCTCTCTTCGGTAAGTTGTGTTAACGCTAATAATACCATATCGGGTCAAATGGCCCATTATGAACTTTTGCATTGAAAATGCACGTATCATCTTATTACTTCTGCAAATTTGGCTTCATGACTTTTTATTACTAATTAATCTACAGGTCTTATACTATTTTTATATATTTTTTGTTTATGTTGAGTAATACCTGTCGCATACCGTTGTCTACAACATCGGGTCATTTGACCCTGAGAACATTTTTTGTTTTATAAGCTTATCGATACATATTGCTTATGGTATTGTAGCAGGACGGAAAAGAGAAAATATTGGTAGAAGAACTATTTCAATATTAGATAATATTCAGGAGGAGTTAATCTATTCTCAACAATAACAATTCACTGTAAGGAAATTTTTCAGGGTGAAGAAGCAATTCAATATTAAAATTACATCCGTAAAAACAGTTGATAGTTATGGATTTTTATTATTCCGGGAAAAAAAACTAAAAAATGAAATTTATTTGATACCAGTTTTTACTCTTTTCCATCTCGATATATATGGTCTTTCAGCCCTGTATTGTAGTCGAATATTCTTCAATTTAGATGAAAGAGCAGATATCCATTCATGGATAGGTACTCTGAAAAACTTGATTAGTTAGTTAGTATTGTAGTTGGCAAGCTGCACATTTCTGCAAAGACTGTTGCGTAAAGTAGTTCAATCAAAATAGCTGAGAATGATTTCAAGAAAATATCAAAATTTCAGACTGACATTTCTGTGTAAGAAAAAATGACAAAAACTAATAGTTTTGGTAAGTAGCTTATATTTTATTTTGATAGCTTTACTTCATTTCTGAATAACTGTTAGTTTTTACCCAGAAAAATGTCGAAACAGTCAAGTTCTTAGAAGAAATAATATGTTCTTTTAATTATAAGAATTATAGAAGTAATAATAATTAGAAGAAATACGTTTGCTGAAATTGTAAAATAGAAACACTCTATATGTAAAAAAACTATATAACTATGTAAACTATGTAAAAAATNTTCTCGAGACATGACGAAATACGTAAAAAGTAAGATTAGCATTTTAACTTGTCCAAACTTTGGATCAGTGATGCTACACTTTGTAAAGAAATATTTTCTAGTCGTAACGAAATTTAAGTTATTTTTAGTTTAGTATTTTTTGTATTATGTAATTTTTTCATCACTACATATTAAAAATTCAAAGTATCCTATGAAATGAAACTTTATGGCAGTCATCTCGTGGTGACTCTTTTAAAGAGGGTGCGTAATTATCCTTATTCAACAAGTTTCACTATTTAATTTGCTACCAGTATTTTAAAACCTTTCCAGAAAGTGGAACTGTTAACATCCCTATAAAAAAATAATAAATAATTTTAATACAAACATTTAATACCACTGGAAAATTTAAAATTAATTTTATCACATTTCCTTTTAGAATCATTGTATTACTAATAAGTTGAACAAGTTGGTGAACTTTAATAAAAGTGTCAATAGCGATTGGCATGATTGAACTTAAAACAAAATGCGGAACAATTATCCTTTGCATGAGTTGCTTAGACTCTCTTCGGTAGGTTGTGTTAAGCATGACACTAGCTCGCAATGTATCTTCTCTCCTAACCTAACTGCTTCGCATTCTGTAAAAGATTTTAGATTGTCGAGGAGAATTAACCCTTTGCCTTGCACTCGAGAGGTGACTGTCTGTCAGCACAATCACCTGCAAATTACCCACCACTCTAAATGTGAAATTTTTGTCACCTTAATGTTTAGTTACCACTTCATGCAGTGATCTCCGGGTATTATAAGGTAAGTTGGTAAAAATTCTTTCAAAATGTTAGTGGTTGCGTCCATTTTTTTAACAGCTGAAAGAACTTCGAGTGTAAAGGGTTAAAACGCTATTTTGGTTAATTTTGAAAATACTTCAAAAGCCTTACCACGAAAGTGAAAGATGCAGATGGTTCTTACATTTTCGAGCAAACAGCATATTATGAAATTGAAATTAGCGTTATCCCTGCTTTTGCTTTTCCGAAATCGCCGAAAATTAAATGGCTACTAATTTTTTTACATTTTTAGACACACGCATTGTCACTATAATGTTCAATTTCTTTTTCTGTATTATTATTTTGTTTATAATAAGTTACAGTTTTTACTTTTCTTTGCAAAATTTCATGTATATTTCGCATACTATCTGAAAATTTTGTTCTATTTTACCTAATAGCTCTCTAGTTAATATTTTTTAAATAAATAATGAAAAGAAAATTCACCTATTAATTTCTTGCATAACTAAATTTTTTTTTTTTTTTGGAAAAGTGTTTTTGCAGTTATGTTAGATTTTCTGAGAAATCGAATTTTACGAAGCTCGTTGGTTTAAAAATTCGATTTGCTAGAAATTGTTTGACCGACTTCGCACAAATTTTGTATTTTACCTTGCAAAATTGTATTTTTTTTAAATGAAGTAAAAATTATAGATCTAACAAGTAAAACTTTGTATAATTGTGTGCAACTAAAAATTGGAGTTTCAGAAAAATTATTTACACTGGTAACTAATTCCACTAGTAACCAAATAACTAAATAAAACTATATATTCAATTTTTTCCTGTAACTGTTGAGAAATTCTGACTTTAAGAAAGTAATATTAATTCTAGGAACTGTTTGACGAAAATAAAAAGATTTTCAATACAAGGTTGAGATGACTAGTTCAAAAGATACAAATATTAAATTATAATTGTTACGATGAAAATATGCCGAAATTATAAACTAGAAGCTTTTCTATCCATTTCTTTTGAGCATTTTTGTTCTTTTCAAATCATCATGAATTTAAGTTCAGTTTGCGTTGAGTCTTTACTGTCAGCAAGAAGTGGGGTTGCTGTATATCCACGTCAAGTACTTGACTTGAGTAACTAAAAATAAATAGAATTAATGAAAGCAGCTTGCTCTAAACTAGGTTTGTTACAAAAATTTTAGCTGTAGATGTGTACAACGTCTTGAATATTCATCTTTCAGGTTGATCGATTTCAGCCAACGAAAGCCTCCACACTGATCTTTATAGTTAGTCCGATCAGACCACTGTGAAGGAAAACTAGTTTACGAAAGAGCCATTTAATAGAATTTCGAGTAAAAATAAGAAAGTAGTAGCAAATATACGTCTATAATTTTTTTTTTTTTTTTAAATTCCTGAAGATAATTGGTTTGTCTTATTTACTTGCCTACCGTCCAAGATTCAATTCTCAAATATATATATGCTAACTTGCCCTCGATTGCTTTTAAATAAATGAGTAGATAGCTATTCGAGCTAGGAACTCAGATAAACAAAGCTTAAATTGGTAGTTTGATTACTTTTAAAATAGAATTTGGTTTCATGTGCACAACTGGTTCACCTTTTAAATAGTCTGAGCAGAATATTTAAAAAGTGAATTTGCAACATATTTGCTGCCTCCCTTACTAAATTTTTGAAATCAACCAACTGATTTGTGCAGTCTTATTATGGAGGGAAAAAAAACGCTTGCATGTTTTTTCAAATCATTTTTTAGCAATTCTCAGGAGAACTTCACAGTGTCATGATGCATGAAATGTGGAATATGCGTTATATCTTTTGGAGATTTTTTTTTTTTTTAGATTTAAGAAAAAATCAGACTTCAATGATAACTTTTTTTTGTTGATTTTTGAGGCTCTTTAAAGATTATGGGCCATAAGCCCAAACTAATATTTTTTGGACATAAATAGTATCTACAAAATTTTCACAGTAAAATGGAGCTATGGAGTCCTGATAGTTTTCTAAAAAAGTTAACATTTTTATTAAGATGATACTAATTTGACGACTAAGGAGACTGATGAAACTAATTAATGACTAAAGGGACATTCATCGAAGGGGACATTTACCGAAGTATATCATCACTGGCTGCAGTCAGTGTGCGAATGGGTGACAGCTTGGATAAGTCTGAGTAGGGACCGAGGGTGTGCGGTATTGACGCTCGCTAAACTGTTCTACCTTAAAATGCTCGACTTCGCGTGCTGGTTGTCGGGCTACCGAAGCGGGGGTGCCATCCCCTCAGCAGAGGATCAAAATTGTAATGGCAATCTTCGGATCATCCTCAGGGATGTTTCTCAGACAGTCGCCAATAGCCCATTGTGCAGCTCCAGTGCGCCGTAAATGAACTACAACAATCACAAAATGTATGAATCAGGAAAAAAGTATTTTTAAAATAATTTCTGGAAATTTTATATTGTAAAATGGCGCAGTTGGGTTTTCATTTTAGCAGTAAATATTTTTTTAAAAAATTATTATCATGCCTCATTTCTTGTTAAACATTCAACTATATTTTAATTAAAATTTCATTTCTCATGAACTAATCAACAAATTTTGCTCAAATTTTGTATTTTGACATGTAAAATTGCATACCTTAATATGACTTGAAAAATTTCATGCTTCACAATTCGAACTTTTTCGGAAATTATTCAATAATATAATAAAAGCTAATGAATATATTCTGAAATTAATTTTTTGCATGAATTATCTTTGGATAAATGAATTTTATAATTGCGCGCAATTTTTTTTAATCCACTTAAAAAGTTCTCGAGACATGACGAAATACGTAAAAAGTAAAATTAGCATTTTAACTTGTCCAAACTTTGGATCACTCTTTTGACTTCCCCCGGTAATCAAACTTTCGAAATACAGTGATGCTAGCGTGCTACACTTTGTAAAGAAATATTTCTAGTGGTAACGAAATTTAAGTTTTTTTCAGTTTAGTATTTTTTTATTTTATGCAATTTTTTCATCACTTCAAATTAAAAATTCAAAGTATCCTATGAAAAGTAACTTTATGGCAGTTATCTCGTGGTGACAGTTTGAAAGAGGGTGCGTAATTATCCTTATTCAACAAGTTTTACTATTTAATTTGCTACCAGTATTTTAAGACCTTTCCAGAAAGCGGAACTGTTGACATCCCTATAAATAAATAATAAATAATTTTAATACAAACATTTAGTACCACTGGAAAATTAAAAATTAATTTTATTAATTTTCCAATATTAATCCAAATAATTGCGTTTCTCCGTAATATGTGTAATAACTTTAATAAAAGTGCCAATAGGGATTGGCATGATTGAACTTAGAACAAGACACGGAACAATTATCCTTTGAATCAGTTGCATAAGCTCTCTTCGGTAAGTTGTGTTAACGCTAATAATACCATATCGGGTCAAATGGCCCATTATGAACTTTTGCATTGAAAATGCACGTATCATCTTATTACTTCTGCAAATTTGTCTTCATGACTTTTTATTACTAATTAATCTACAGATCTTATACTATTTTTATATATTTTTTGTTTATGTTGAGTAATACCTGTCGCATACCGTTGTCTACAACATCGGGTCATTTGACCCTGAGAACATTTTTTGTTTTATAAGCTTATCGATACATATTGCTTATCGTATTGTAGCAGGACGGAAAAGAGAAAATACTGGTAGAAGAACTATTTCATTATTAGATAATATTCAGGAGGAGTTAATCTATTCTCAACAATAACGATTCACTGTTAGGAAATTTTTGAGGGTGAAGAAGCAATTCAATATTAAAATTACATCCGTAAAAACAGTTGATAGTTATAGATTTTTATTATTCCGGGAAAAAAACTAAAAAATGAAATTTATTTGTTACCAGTTTTTACTCTTTTCCGTCTCGATATATAAGGTCTTTCAGCCCTGTANTTGACGAAAATAAAAAGATTTTCAATGCAAGGTTGAGATGACTAGTTCAAAAGATACAAATATTAAATTATAATTGTTACGATGAAAATATGCCGAAATTATAAACTAGAAGCTTTTCTATCCATTTCTTTTGAGCATTTTTGTTCTTTTCAAATCATCATGAATTTAAGTTCAGTTTGCGTTGAGTCTTTACTGTCAGCAAGAAGTGGGGTTGCTGTATATCCACGTCAAGTACTTGACTTGAGTAACTAAAAATAAATAGAATTAATGAAAGCAGCTTGCTCCAAACTAGATTTGTTTCAAAAATTTTAGCTCTAGTTGTAGATGTGTAAAAACGCCTTGAATATTCATCTTTCAGGTTGATCGATTTCAGCCAACGAAAGCCTCCACACTAATCTTTATAGGTAGTTCGATTAGACAAGTACATACCTGCCAACTTTTAATCCCTTCCATTATGATTTTTCCCAGTGGTAGTAACATGGAATTAAAATTTCAATTTTAAGCAAAAAAGTACGCTGTATTTGAAAAAGTTTAAGCTGAAGACGATGGTAGTAACACATATTAATATATATGCTTAATTTTTTTAAGAATAGTGGTGATCAAAATCATTTAAAAATTAAGTTTATAAAAGTAAAGAAAATATATATTTACTACCACTTTAAATATAAAAATAAAATTTTACGCCAAATGTGTAAAAGTTGGCAGGTATGCAACTACGAAGGAAAACTAGTTTACAAAAGAGCCATTTAATAGAATTTCTAGTAAAAATAAGAAAGTGGTAGCAAATATATGTCTAAAATTTTTTTAAATTTATGAGTATAATTGGTTTGTCTTATTTACTTGTCTGCCACCAAAGATTCCATTCTCAAATATATATATGCTAACTTTCCTCGAATACTTTTAAAATGAATGAGTAGATAGCCCTTCGAGCTAGGAACTCAGATAAACAACGCTTAAATCGGTAATTCGATTACTTTTAAAATAGAATTTGGTTTCGTGTGCACAACTGGTTCACTTTTTAAATAGTCTGAGAAGACTGCTTAAAAAGTGAATTTGCTACATTAATTACTGCCTCCCTTACTAAATTTTTGAAATCAACCAACTGATTTGTGCAGTCTTATTATGGAGGAAAAAAACGCTTTAGAGCTGCATGTTTTTTCAAATCATTTTTTTTTGTTGCGACTCTCACGAGATCTTCCCCGTGTCATGATGTATGAAATATGGAATATGTATTATATCTTTTGGTGATTTTTTTTTAAATTTGAAAAAAAAATCAGATTAAAAATCAGTAATAATTTTGATAACTTTTTTTGGTTGATTCTTGAAGCTCTTTAAAGATTATGGGCCATAAGCCCAAACTAATATTTTTTGGACATAAATAGTATCTACAAAATTTTCACTGTAAAAGGAAACTATGGAGTTCTGATAGTTCTCTAAGAAGGTTAACATTTTTATTAAGATGATACTAATTTGACGACTAAGGGGACTAATGAAACTAATTAATGACTATGGGGACATTCTACGAAGGGGACATTCACCGAAGTCGATCATCACTGGCTGCAGTCAGTGTGCGANCCTGATTGATACGGTTTTTTGCTGTCACGTATTTGTGACAGTCGGCGCGAAAGGGTTAAACTGTTCTACCGTAAAGTGCTCGATTTCGCGGGCAGGGAGTCGGGATACCGAAGCGGGAGCGCCATACCTTCTGCAGAGGATCAAAATTGTGATTGAAATCTTCGGATCATCCTCAGGGATATTTCTCAGACCGTCGCCAATAGCTCATTGTGCAGCTCTGGTGCGACGGAAATGAACTGAAAAAACTACAACATGTATGAATCAGGAAAAAACTATTTTTAAAATAATTTCTAGAAATTTTATATTGTGAAATGGCGCAGTTGGGTTTTCATTTTAGCAGTAAACATTTTTTTTTAAAAAATTATAATCATGCCTCATTTTTTGTTAATCATTTAACTATATTTTAATTAAATAAATAACCCCTAGAAATGGAAGCGATAAGATATAACTGATAAAAAATTTCGTTCGCTATAAAAATATACAAATAACAGTCGACATGTTTTAAGCTCTCAAAACAGGCGCCCATTTTCAATACTTGCTAGACGAGAATGAATGGCAAGTCTTGAAATTTCATTCACGCCTAGCAAGTCTCGAAAATGGGCGCTTGGTTTTGAGCGTTTAAAACACGTCGATTATTATTTGCAATTCATATATCTTTGAAGAGTGTGAAGTTTTTAAAAGTAATATTTTGAAGTTTCTTTGAAGGTCAGTATTTTAAGAGTCAGTATTCTATTTCATAATGGTCGAAAAAATTTTGAATTGCCAGGTATAAAACTTTTTACGTCATTTAAATGTATGTTATTTTACATGGCGAAATAGAAAATTTGAGCGAAATCGGTGGAATAGTTCCTGAGAAATCAAATTTTAAATATAAGACTTCATTAAAATTTCATTTCTCATGAACTAATCAACCAATTTGGCGCAAACTTTGTATTTTGCCATGTAAAATTGCATACCTCAATATGACATATATATGCCTTAATATTATCTCATATGACATAAAAAATTTCATGCTTTACGATTCGAATTTTTTCGGCAATTATTCAATAATACAATAAAAGCTAATAAATATATACTGAAATTAATTTTTTGCAGGGAATTATCTTTGGATAAATGAATTTTATAATTATGTGAAATTTTTTTTAATCCATTTAAAAAGTTCTCGAGACATGGCGAAATAAGTAAAAGGTAAGATTAGCATTTTAACTTGTCCAAACTTTGGATCACTCTCCTGACTTTCCCCGGTAGTCGGATTTCGCAGGTGAATTAGAAATACAGTGATGCTAGCTTGCTACGCTTTGTAAAAAAATATTTTCGATTGGTAACGAAATGTAAGTTTTTTTTCAGTTTAGTATTTTTATTTTATGCAATTTTTTCATCACTGCAAAATAAGAATTCAAAGTATCCTATGAAATGTAACTTTATGGCAGTTATCTCGTGGTGACTCTTTTAAAGAGGGTGCGCAATCATCTTAATTCAACAAGTTTTAACATTTAATTTGCTACCAGTATTTTAAAACTTTTCCAGAATGCGGAACAGTTGACATCCGTATAAAAAAATTTATAATTAATTTTAATACAAACATTTAATACCACTGGAAAATTTAAAAATAATTTTATTATATTTCCTCCTAAAATTTACTGAAGTATTCATGCTCTCTATATTTGCTTGCCAATTTTATTAAACGTGCCAATAGGGATTGGCATGATTATCCTATGAATGAGTTGTTTAAGCTCTCTTCGGCAAGTTGTGTTAAGCATGACGCTAGCTCGCAATGTATCTTCTTCCTTAACCTAACTGCTTCGCTTTCTGCAAAAGATTTTGGATTATCGAGGTGAATTAACCCTTTGCATTGCACTCGAGAGGTGACTGTCTGTCACCTGTAAATTACCCACCACTCTAAATGTGAAATTTTTGTCATCATAATGTTTAGTTACAACTTCATGCAGTGATGCTAAAGCCACTAGTCACAGTCGCCCTAGGGCCAATAAATAGATGAAGAAGTGAGATGCCCGCATTCGCGGGCAGGTACTTCGATAAAACACCTATCCAGTCCAGTCCAGTCATGCAGTGATCTCCGGGTATTATAAGGAAGGTTTGTAATAATTCTTTCAAAATGTTAGTGGTTGCTTCCATTTTATTCAAGTGCAAAGAGTTAAAACGCTACTTTGGTTAATTTTGAAAATACTTCAAAAGCCTTGCCACGAAAGTGTAAGATGCAGGTAATTCTTACATTTTCAAGCAAACAGCATATTATGAAATTGAAAATAGCGCGATCCCTATTTTTGCTCTTCCGAAATCGCTAAAAATTAAGTGGCTACTGGTTTTTAAGTTTATAGGCACATGCATCATCACTATAATGTTCAATTTCTTTTTCTGTATTATTATTTTGTTTATAACATGTTATAGTTTTTATTTTTCTTTGAAAAAAAATTCATGTATATTTCGCATAATTTCTGAAAATTTTGTTCTATTTTTCCAATAGCTTTCTAGTTAAGATTATTTAAATAAATAATGAAAAAAAACTCAATTATTAATTTCTTACATAACTCGAATTGCTTTTTATTGGAAAATATTTTTTTGCAGTTATGTTATATTTTCTGAGAAATCGAATTTTACAAAATTCGTAGGTTTAAAAATTCGATTTGCTAGAAATTATTTGACCGATTTCGCACAAATTTTGTATTTTGCTCCGCAAAATTGTATTTTTTAAAATGAAGTAAAAATTATAGATCTAACAAATAAAACTTTGTATAATTATGTGCAACTAAAAATTGGAGTCTTAGAAAAATTATTTACACTAGTAACTAAATAAAACTGTACATTCAATTTTTTCCTGTAACTGTTGAGAAATTCTAACTTTAAGAAAGTAATATTAATTCTAGGAACTATTTGACGAAAAAAAAAAAAAGATTTCCAAAGCAAGATTGAGATGACTAGTTCAAAAGATACAAATATTAAATTATAATTGTTACGATGAAAATATGCCAAAATTATATACTAGAAACTTTTCTATCCATTTCTTTTGGGCATTTTTGTTCTTTTTGAATCCTCATGAATTTAAGTTCAGTTTGTGTCGAGTCTTTACTGTCAGCAGGCAGTGAGGATGCTGTTTATTCACGTCAATCAATTTACTAGTGTCACTAAAAATAAATGGAAATAATGAAAACAACTTACTCAAAACTTGGTTTGTTTCAAAAATTTCAGTTGTAGTTGTAGATGTGTAAGTAACTCCTTGAGTATTCATCTTTCAGGTTGATCGATTTCAGGCAACAAAAGCCTCCACACGGCTTTTTATAGGTAGTCTGATCAGACAACGCCTCCTACAACTGAAAGCCTCCACACTGTTTTTTATAGGTAGTCCGATCGGACAACGCCTCCTACAACTGAAAGCCTCCACACGGTTTTTTATAGGTAGTCCGATCGGACAACGCCTCCTACAACTGAAAGCCTCCACACGGTTTTTTATAGGTAGTCCGATCAGGCAACGCCTCCTACAACTGAAAGCCTCCACACGGTTCTTTATATGTAGTTCGATCAGACAACGTCTCCTACAACTGAAAGCCTCCACACGGTTCTTTATAGGCAGTTCGATCAGACAACGCCTCCTACAACTGAAAGTCTCCACACGGTTTTTTATAGGTAGTCCGATCAGGCAACGCCTCCTACAACTGAAAGCCTCCACACGGTTCTTTATAGGTAGTTCGATCAGACAACGCCTCCTACAACTGAAAGCCTCCACACGGTTCTTTATAGGTAGTTCGATCAGACAACGCCTCCTACAACTGAAAGCCTCCACACGGTTCTTTATAGGTAGTTCGATCAGACAACGCCTCCTACAACTGAAAGCCTCCACACGGTTCTTTATAGGTAGTTCGATCAGACAACGCCTCCTACAACTGAAAGCCTCCACACGGTTCTTTATAGGTAGTTCGATCAGACAACGCCTCCTACAACTGAAAGCCTCCACACGGTTCTTTATAGGTAGTTCGATCACATCACTATGTTGGTAAACCAGTTTACGAAAGAGCCCTTTAATAGAAAATCTAGCAGAAATAAGAAATTGGTAGCAAATTTTTGTCTGAAAATTTGTTTAATTTATGAATATGATTGATTTGTCTTATTTACTTGGCTACCACTACAGATTCCATTCTCAAATATATATGAAAAGTTTCTCTCAGACACTTTTAAACTACGATTTGGGTTCATGCGCACAACCGGTTCACTTTTAAATAGTTTGCGCAGACTACTTATAAAAAACCGTGTGGAGGCATTTTAATTCAGGAGGTGTTGGATCAAACTACTTTGAAGGTAATATAGTTTACGAAAGAGCCATTTAGCAGAATATCTAGTAAAAATAAGAAAGTGGTAGTAATTGTACATCTGAATTTTCTTCTTATAATTATAATCGGTTTGTCTTAATTGGTTGTCTACCACCAAAGATTCAATTCTCAAATATATATATATGCTAACTTTCCCTCAAATACTTTTAAACTCACATGTAATAAGCCAGTCACAGAGTATAAACCTGCGTCGACCAAAGCTTCTGCTACTTCTCTAGTATCTCTTGCTAACGACAGTACTTCAGACGCCTACGTGCACTACATCATGATGAAGGAGTGGAGTGTTCGCTTCGCGGACAGGTGCTCCGTAAGAAAATTCAGTCAAGTCTAATACTTTTAAAATGAATGAGTAGATAGCCCTTGGAGCTAGGAACTCAGATAAACAAAGCTTAAATTGGTAAATCGATTTCTTTTAAAATAGAATGAATTTGATTTCATGTGCACGACTGGTTCACACGTTGAGCGCCACGCTTTTTTTTTCTTGGCCACGGTAAATAACTACAAACTAAATTTGCAAATATATTTGACGTATTTTGCTATATTTTTATATGGTTTATCATGGCATATCTGACAAAAGTGGTGAATTATATTAGCCTACGAATTGTTTAAAAATAGTGGTGGATAAAAATCTATTAAATTGAATTTATTAAACCAAGAATCACAATAATTAGGAAAATTTTGAATAAATTTTCTGCAATTCCATAAAAGAGTGTAAATTTTACAGTTCTATATCATGTTATACGCTGTCTTCCAAGACTAACGTAATTAAATTACCAGTCTATTTCTTTTTTAAAAAGTTTGTAATATATATATTATAAAATGTAAATTGGCGAAGCTATCCATCTTTTACAGCTCTGTTTCAATTGTTTCTACAGTATCCGCCAAATATTGTCTCACCCGCACCATGGGTGAAAGCGAGACGGAAAAGAGGAAAGGCTGGTAGTAAAACCATTTCAGTTATAACNAATTTATTAAACCAAGAATCACAATAATTAAGAAAATTTTGAATAAATTTTCTGCAATTCCATTAAAGAGTGTAAATTTTACAGTTCTATATCATGTTATACGCTGTCTTCCAAGACTAGCGTAATTAAATTACCAGTCTATTTCTTTTTTAAAAAGTTTGTAATATATATATTATAAAATGTAAATTGGCGAAGTTATCCATCTTTTGCAGCTCTGTTTCAATTGTTTCTACAGTATCCGCCAAATATTGTCTCACCCGCACCGCTATCTGTTCAGACATTACTTTCCTTTTCACCAAGTTACTTGTCAAACATGTATTATCATATTTTCAGAAGCGACTTAGTATATTTTAATAGTCACAATCTAAAAATGATGAACTCTTGGATCTAACACGTTAGGGCCTAGCTCAGAACAGCTTTATTCTTCAAAATCGCTTTTATAAAATGACTGACAGCTCAATGGTAATCCTCTTAGCCCTTTGCTAAGTGATATTTACACGCATTAGTTTGAACTTCAGTTATTTGAGATTATAGTGTTTATTTTAAATTGTCAAATGGATCATTTTGTTCTTTTGGGTGAAAGCCAATAAAAAATTAAGAAAATTCTCGACATTCGAAATTTTACAGATTTGTGTGTTCAGTTCACAGCTGAAAAAGAATCTGACAATACCCTTCTTTTTCTCGAAGCTCTAACAAAAGGCCATAGATTCATTTTTATTTGGTCCTTTTATTATCCATAAATGTATTACATGTGTTAACCTGAGTTTCCACATCATCAAAACAAAAACTCTAATGTTAATGACCATGCTGCTATACAATATTTGTCAAATATTTGAAATATCTATTTTTTTAATCTTCTGACATTTTATCTTTTAACGGAATGTTTATCGTTTGATTATGACGTCATATTAAATATTAGAATAACGGTCTTTACCATTCCTGTCTTTTATCTTTCTGATGAAGGTGTACCATTTAAGCAACGAAACGCATATAGGTGTAAAAAAATTTTTACCATTTATGATTTTTTTCAATACATTTTCCATAAAAATAAGTTTTATCAAAAATTTATTATCTCTACTTAAACGATTTCGAAATAACGAAGTAAGAATTATAATGGTAAAAGAAATCGAAGGGTATTTGTTTAGACTAATATCCTATTTCTAGACTAACGAATTAGTTTTTAAATAATATAAGACTGTTTCAGATCAAAATAGAGACATTTGCAGAGATGCTATCCTCCCTCGCTATTAGAGAGAAAAAAAAATTTGATCTTTTTCAGGATATTATATTCTTCCAAATGGTCGAGTTACAAGTCGTTTTCTCTTTGAAATAAATTTATGGGAACGTTGGCCCTCACTGGTTAACTCAGGGATTCCGAAAGTGGGCACACTGGTGTGCCACAAGGTGTCTATGACTATGACAAGGCGTCTGTATTAAAAGGAAATATCACTCTAAAATAAATACCGAAAAAAAAGCGAGTATCTTAAATCCACGATTTGAAAAGTTATGTAATAAGCGGTAAACGTTATGCTTATTTTTTTATTACTTAAAATATTAAGTATTATTAATTATACCTGCTTATTAATTACAATTAAAGTGCGTGAGTGACTTCCAAGTACTAGTTGTATTAACTAAGATTACACTCTCCTAACTTACTTCCATATTTTTCAGTGATACCTGAAATGTATATTATGCTAATAATAAATACTATATATCAAGAGTTCCATAAATTATGTATGAAAATCCTTAAAATTATGTCAATGCAGCCAATTTTTTAAAATTATGCTTAGAAAACATCTAAAACAAATAAAAATCAATTTTCAAAAAAAAATCCTTTTTCATTTTCTTCTTGTTTTTATTACAATTTTTCAATTATAACAATAAAGATATTAACTAAGTTACCAGTTTAACTAAATTTAGCTGAGTTAAACTTCGTTTATCTTGTGCACGTCACTGGATTGTTTTACTAAGCGACATCTGACTGAATAAAATCTAGATTCTTTCAGACAGCTGAATTACAACTCAATATCTGCAAAACTGTAGACGTATCAGGGGCCAAAAGAGAATAAGAATAATAGAGTAAAAGAATAATAGAGTAAAAGAATAGAATGGTTCGTTTGTGCTTCATCTACAATGAATTTCCTCCAATGTGAATTTAAAATTAAACGATGTTGCTGATGGCTCAGTGAAAGATGGTATTTCAATGATTCAGGGTTACGTGAAACCTCTGACGTATCTTGAGCCTGTATTCGTAAATAAGGCTCCTTTATCAGAGTTGACCTATCAAGCAATATTGGAGCAAACAAGTTCGCAAGTTAACGTTATTTTAGTATTCGTTATGTTATTACAGAGATACCAACTGCTGCGGACTCGCCTAACTAATTTAAAAAAACGGTAAATAACAATAAAGTAAATTTTGCAAATAGTTGACAATATTTGCTTGCTTTTTAAAAATGTTAAGCATGTCATAAGTATAATAAAGTGGTGAATTATTCAAGCCTACGCATTGTTTAGAAATAGTGGCGGATTAAAATCTACTAAATCGAACTTATTAAACCAAGAATTACAATTAATAAACTACCACTTGAAAATATTTATTCGCTGTGCTTATGTTAGCTCTTTGCTCCAACAATAAATGATAAGTCGGCCTGTCTAATTCAGGGGCTCTATTCGTGAAGTATGACTCCTATAAACGCCTCTTGAAAACTACACCCACCAAATCCGTGGAATATCACTGCAGTCCTGGTGCTTCAATTAATTTTGGAGCTCAAACCACTCTACTGAATATTTTTTTTTTAAAACTCAGACTTTACCATGGTGCTAAGAAATTTTCAGTTTGCACCAAGTGCAACTACCTTAAAATTAATGACTCTGATTAAGTCCGCGTCAAAACATATTTTGCTTGCAACAGGCTACAAGAAACCACACAGGCAAATTTATTCAGTGAATGAAAACATTTTGCTGAAAATCAAAATTATGCGTATATTCGGCGCTTATGCGGACATTTATAAATTTTTTGCTCAATTTTTAAGACCTTAATTACTCCACATACAAATATTGTATGACTTTGATGCTGTGAGACAATTTTAACATTTTCGTTGCCGATCAAGCGATTTAGTGGGACAGCACAATTTATATCAATAGAACAGATCTAGCTGTAGCAAGATGCACATTATCATCAAAACAATATGCAGAAAATATGATGATTTCTCAGGATGAAATACCATATTATTTATTGAAATAAACTGATTTCAAAATTAAAATTAAACTGAAATGGAGATTAAAAAAACTAAAATTTAACTATGATTTCATGTTTAGAGATTACCATTTTTCAGTGATAGATACGTATAGTATGACCATCTCCATACGGATGGTAATGACTGTCTTAACCATTTGCATTCCGAATACATTAAAATGCTGTTTAAACTAATATAAGCAATAAATTATTTAAAATACATCACACTGTATTTTATATTTGTAAGACTCTTAAAATAATGTGGTTACTAATTAATAATGTGGTAACTATAAAAAAATTAATCTTAGACCAGTGATTGTAACTGAAAGCCTTTACACGGCTTTTTATAGGATTAATATTTATAAAATACCGTGTGTATATATATATATATATATATATATACATGTAAAATGATGCTGTCGGACCGAGCAGGAAAACGGACACAAGATTTTAATGAAAGCAAAATAATTTTTATTTGATCATTTTTTGTTGAGTGGCGAGCGAAAAGTGAAGTTTACTCCATTGGCGATCAGTCTTTCTGGTAAGAAAAATCTTGCAAAAAATCCGAAAATGTCTCTATTTAGGGAAATGAGGGAAATCTTAGAAATTATTATTGGTTTATGAAATAGGTCGAGTGATTCCCACGAAGATTAAAGGGAAAAATGTCTTTATTTAAATTTATGCATACTTGAGCCAAAAATAGATTTAAGAACAGGATGTGGCTTTTTAAAAGTATGAGTAAGTGTTTCGATTTGAATAATTAATTAGGATGAAGTTTTATAGCAGAGAAAATAACATATAAAGATTAATAGAAGTTTTTTATGTTTTGTTTATATATATATATATATATATCACCCACTAAATATCAGTGTAAAGGTTCATAGTTTGTAAGTATTAGCTTTAGCAGGAGTTTTTATTACTAAGTTGAAAATTTATATAGAACACTGGCCGGCAAACTGTGGTGAGCAAGCCACGTGTTATATTTTTTTTTTAATTCGAGAACGGCTTCTATTTGGATTAAGTGCGGGCGAGAGAAGTGTTTGCCAACCACTGGTCTATGAAATATTCTTTGATTTATTTGCTTTTGATACAGCTTGCATAAATTATGTTTATAAACATAAATAAGTGGCTGGTGCTCTATGGAAATTATAAAAATGCCGGCAAAGATGTACTTAAAATATTCAATTGTTGTCCAAAGTATGCGATCATACCCACTAAATATCAGTGTAAAGGTTCATAGTTTGTAAGTATTAGCTTTAGCAGGAGTTTTTATTACTATTAGTAATTATATCACTTACCTGTGACGAAGCATCTGTTACAAACTTTCCAATTACAGCGTAGTGATTTATTGAGAAATGCCGCATTTTGTAAATTAACCCTTTGCACTCTAAGTCCTTTCAACAGTTTAAAAAATGAAGGCAACCACTAACATTTTGAAAGATTTTTTACAAACTTACTTTATAATATCTGGAGATCACTGAACGAAGTGGTAACTAAACATAAAGATAAATAAAAAAAATTTCACAATTAGAGTGGTGGATAATTTACAGGCGACTTTGGTGACTGACAATTACCTCTCGAGTGCAAAAGGTTAATAGTCAAACTGATAGAACAAAATGAATAAACTTTATTTTAAAAGTGAAAATACTGAAATTTCCTTGTGATCACTTTCTAGAGACTTAAATAAAAGGGAAAACCGACTCAACTTAAATACGGATCATATTTTCTTTGTGTCGTTGTTGTGTCTAAAAATCTATATAAAAGTATGAAGGCACTAATGTGCATTTATTTACAAAATAATAAGACCAAACAGACAGAACAGCTGCCAACATGGGTGAAAGCCCTTATATAGCAAGACGGAAAAGAGAAAAACCTGGTACGTAAAACATTTCATTCCAGCATTTTTTTCGAAAAAAATGAAATATCTGTAACTATCAAGATTTCTTTTTTAATTCTGGCATACATATAAAACTGCTTCTTTTCTAAGATAAAGTTATCATACAACTCTACTCAAGGGGATCTCCCCATTCCAAAGATGATTTTCCCTTCAAAACTAAAGATTTACTTCTTTAAGGACTTGACTTGTTGTTACAACATACTACAACTTCAAAGATATATAGGACCTTCCAGAATACAACAAAACAGAATCGATGAATCGGTTAGTGGCGCTTCGCGCCAAACGCCGAGATAACCCCAATATCCAGCATCCATCCAAGATAAAGTAGATATAATTGAAAAATTTAAAAAAAGAATGAGTAAACTCCTCCGCAAAACTATTTATAACTGAAATGGTTTTACTACCAGCCTTTCCTCTTTTCCGCCTCGCTTTCACCGCTGGCTGCCAAGCTTTCTACGCTTTTTGTAAAACTTTACTCTATTGGTAGTTAAGTTTATGTTTTAACGTATAATTTTTTATTCATTTACACTTATTTTCCACATCACAATAAATGATTTAAAAGTTCATATGCAACGCCACTTTCAGAGATGTCAACTTGTTCCAGACAGCAAATAAGTATTTTCGAGTGGCATAATTTTATTGTATGACTCTCAGAGTTGCCAACTTGCTCCTGACAGCAAATATATATTTTAAAGTGGTAGCTTATCAATTGTAATTCTTGGTTTAATAAATTCAATTTAGTGGATTTTTATCCACCACTACTTCTAAACAATTCGTAGGCTTATATAATTCACCGCTTTATAATTCATATGTCATGCTGTTCTTCTTAAAAAGCAAGCAAAAATAGTCAAATAATTGCAAAATTTACTTTGTAGTTACTTACCGCTTCTTTCATTATTTTGGCGTGTCCGGAGCTGTTGGCATTTCTGGACTCTTGGTTTAATAAATTCTATTTATTAGATTTTTATTCATCAGTATTTCTAAATAATTCGAAAGATTATATAATTCGTTAATATCTATTTATAACTTCATGTTAAAGATTTATAAAGTAAGCAATTTTTTACCGCTTTTTAAAGTTATTTTGTCGTGTCCGGAACAGTTGTAATCTCTGCACTTTGTTCCAGCTCTTCATGGTGAGACCTTTAAAATGTTGGCCAAATTACCAAAAACTCTGGAAGCTTTGGTTTTTAACCGTTTACCACTCTATTAAATATTCTGCGAAAAGCGTGGTAGTTAGCAGGTATACGTTTAATTTAAAATGTTTCTTGCCTTAAGAGTTATTATCAAAGGAGAAAACAATGTTTATAAACCTATTTATGTATCGAAACCAATACATACTTTTTAAACTTGTACACTCAGAAAAAAATAAACCAAATAAAAAATAATATTTAAAAAGAAGACTTCAACTTTCTGAATAAAACTAATTTCAGATTTGAAATCTCCATCCAGAACTCATTTAGTGCCATGACCAGTTTCTTTAACGAGCAAATTGATCTATGTCATTATTTTCAAAAGCTTATTTTTTAATACGTGGTGGCTTAGGGCGTTCAGGGTGGCTAGAGCGTTTGCCCTCCAATGAGGTAAACCGGGTTCGAATCTCAGAGTTGACTGGTTGATACAAATTCCGCAGTTGGCTCGCATCGACGCTAGGGCTGACGTAAAATATCCTCCATGGTAGACGAATCTTGAATTAGAGTCCCCTTGCAGTCAGGCTAACCTTGAGAGGTTTTCGTGATTTTCTTCACCATGCAACGCGAATGTGGGTAAGTTCCATTAAAAAGTCCTCCACGAAGGCAAATTCTCCCATTACTTGATCCTTGCCTTCTGGATTGGGATCAAAATTACGAGGCTACGAAGTTGAATGTTTGTAGTCGTAAAACGATATGAAAAAGAGTATTTTCATATAAAAGCGAGCTTGGAGCAATAATCATTTCCATTGCTATGTCCAAAATAAATAAAAAAATTGTGCGTCCGGAATATTTTTGAAAAGGTGAACTGCACCTCTCTGTCTTTGTTCTTGGATATTTTTTTCAAAACAAATGAGGTTTTTTCTTCGCCTCACCATCAAATTATTGCCCTCCCCCTTAACTGCATCACCACAATAATAAAGCTCAAGATGAATGGGAAAAGGACCTTAAGCAAGTTCAGACTTGGTCTCTTATAACTGAAAGCCTCCATACGGTTTCTTAAGGTTAGTCCACTATGTAAGTAGTCTAATTTACGCAATAGCCATTCAATAGACCAGTGGTCAGCAAACTTATTAGCCAAAGAGCCAAATATGAACATTACAACAATTTTAGGAAAAACTGGGAGCCAAATCTGCTTGTTTAGTAAACTTTTATTACACTAAACAAGTAGTACTCTAAATAAAACTAAATTTCATACTTAATAAATATTTATTAATGCGAACAATGTGCTTGCATCTCCTTGGAAAGTTTGAGTAAGTCATGTTTGAATGTTGTTGTTTCTAGTAAATATCAGTGTAAAGNAAAACTAAATTTCATACTTAATAAATATTTATTAATGCGAACAATGTGCTTGCATCTCCTTGGAAAGTTTGAGTAAGTCAGGTTCGAATGTTGTTCTTTCTAGTTCTCATCAATAAGACGACTTCTCAGTTTTCGCTTGATAATGTTCATGCTTGAAAAAGATTGTTCGCATATAAATGTAGAACCAAAAAGGGAAAGAACAGCAAACGCGAGCTTTTTCAGCTGATCGTAAGAGTCAGGAGTACTATTCTAAGCGTTGAAAATGATCATGTCTTCCTTCTCCAGGTCATTCAAAGCAGACCACTTGTGTTGTGAACTAAGATCAAATTTTTTCTTCTCTAATATTTCCAATTCAACACAAAGACGTTCGAATTTAGATAGCCATATCTCCTTGTTTNCCACTTGTGTTGTGAACTAAGATCAAATTTTTTCTTCTCCAATATTTCCAATTCAACACAAAGACGTTCGAATTAAGATATAGAAAATGATAATATATAATATTTAAATCCAGCAATTGTATTCCAAAGCTACCAATGACAATTTCAAAAGGAGAAAGTTTCAACTCGGTTATCGTCGCATTAAGAGGATGAGGATTTTTGACAAATGCTAAAGTTGCTCTGCTGTTTTCAAATTCCTGAAGCCTGCTGAGAAATGCTTCCCTCATATTTAAAATTATTGTTTTAAAATGGTGTTTATCAAAAGAGGAATAATTTTCTTGTCGATGCTTCAGCAGGCTCGGAAAGTGAAACAATGTTTATCTTTCAAAATTCTGAGCAAAAATGGATAATTTGTTTTCAAATGTTATTACTTCTTCTAACATCGAAAAAATTAAGTTTCCTTTCTCTTGTAGTTTACGATTAAGCTGATTTAGATGAGACGTAACGTCTATCATGAAATAAAAGTTTTGGATTCACTGATCGTTTGTTAGTTCTGGATACTGAACGCCCTTCTCAAGGAGAAATGCTTTAATTTCCGGAAAAAGGGACGCGAAACGTTTTAAAACGTTCCCTCCTGATAACCAACGTACCTTGTTATGACGCAGAAGATCAGCGTACTCACTCTCCATTTCAAATAAAAATTCTTTGAATTGGCGATGATTAAGAGCTTTAGCTAAAATGGAATTAATAATGGTAATCACTAATTCCATAACTTTACAAATTTCATCTGGAAATGTTTGCACACAAAGCGCTTCTTGGTGAATGATACAATGGTAAACAAGTATCTCGTGATTAATTTTTTCTTTCAAAATAGCAACAAACCCTTTTCTTACGCCGGTCATACTTTTGGCCCCATCTGTTGAAATCGACACAATTTTATCGAGGGGAATATGATGTTTATCCATACATTCAATTACAGCATTTGCGATATCTTCTCCGGGCATCTGACCTTTAAGTGGCAATAATCCTAAAAGTTCTTCTTTAGTTGAAGAGAATGGAAGAAATATTGTGGCGTCAACGCTGGAACTAGCAACCTTCGTTCTGTCGGTCATGTGATTGACAGATTAGCCCTCGCGGCTATAATATGTATCCATCTGCACAGATGTTTATTAAAAAGAGCTTTTTTGAGTTACGGCATTAAAAGAAATTGAAAACATGACTGGAGTAAATGCAGAACATTTTTATTAATAAAGAAATAGTATCATTAAAATTATAAAGTAAATCAGGCATGTATTTTAGCATGTTACTTTAAAACGATGTTATAAATTTTCCTGTTAATTATATTCTTATAAACAGCAGATGTGATAAACTTTTAATTGAATTAAAACAAGCAGAACTAGGGAATATAAAAAGAAAGATCTAATTTTGTTTGATAAATTCTCATTCATATTATTATTTGGTTCCTAAGTCATATAGTCGAATTTTTTCTCTCTTTCTTTGGTGTTATTTATTTGCCCCATCTTACATCTTAACAATTTTCGTCAAAGTTCGAGTGGTGCTTAATCGGCACTTTACGGTTATGTATGGTGAAAAAATACTGTGAGGATAAAAAAAATGCTTGCCCGTAAAGGTATTAAGTACAATACAGCACCGATGAAGCGGACAGATTTGGACCAAAGTCGATCCGAAAAACGAAAAATCGTGATAATTGGACAAATTTAAAAAACGGCTCAAAGAATATTTTTCAGTTTCCCTTCGCACTTTTTCTAGACTCAGAATTGGCAATTATAGTAGTGTCTATTATGTCATATTGCAAATTGTGTGTTCACTATTTAAATTTTATCAGAAACTTTTTCCCTTGTTTGAAACTAATTACCAGCCTCGTGTGCGAGGCAAACGTGAGGTTCTTTTCAAGGGACCAAAGAAGCCATTTTTCGAACTTTGATGCNCTACTAAATTGAATTTATTAAACCAAGAATCACAATTAATAAATTACCACTTTAAAATATATATTTCGCAGAGATGCCAACTTGCTCCGGGCAACTAATATATATTTTAATGTGGTAGTTTATCAATTGAGATTCTTGGTTTAAAAAATTCAATTAAGTAGATTTTTAGCTACCACTATTTCTAAATAATACTTAGGCTTATATAAGTCACCACTTTATAGTGCTTAAGTCATGCTATACCTTTTAAAAAGCAAGCAAAAATAGTCAAATATTTGCAAAATTTACTTTGCAGTTATTTACCGTTTTATTGATTATTGTGGCGTGTCCGGAGCAGTTGGCATCTCTCAGAGATAAAATTCATTTTGTTTTCACAGTGCCACTGTGAAAACAAAATGAATTTTATATAAACTTTCGAATAATTTATGTAGTGGTGTAAAAAATGACTTTAAATCAAATTTACAAAAGGATAAATGATACATTTAAATTCAAACTTAGCTACAACTGAAAGAATTTTTCCCAAAAAGTGTGGAAAGCTGACAGCTCTTAGAACTATCTTATTTTTACCACATAAATACTAACGAAGAAACTCTTGTTCTATCAACTTTTTTTCTCAGTTTTAAGTAAAAGTAAACCATCTTTTTAAAAGGACGCTAGATATATATGGGAATTAAAAAAAACCTGTAAATCCTATTCTTAATGAGTTAAAATAAAATCCTTTTAGTATTACCTCAAGATCCTTAAATTGAAAACTCCTTGGTGTTTGAAGCCAAATGCCACAACTATGACGGGTTTAGTCGCAAATCGTGTGTCATTCTTTTTTTCGTCGAAATAGAACTTACGTAAGTTCTTTTCAGAATCTCACTTTTGTAATTCTTGGAGCTCCTCCCTACTTCCAAACCGCAACCATATAATTTCTATTAGTGGAGAAAGTGTTTATCAGTAAATGATGAATTCGTGTAAGAAAAATAGTTTATAAAATCCAGAATAAGTAAGTTTTGTTATCTGTTGCAGCGGTTCCTAACGTTTTCAGCTGCGGAACCCTAATTGATCGACCTTCTTTTGGCGGAACCCCGATACTTGATAAAAAAAAATTTTTTTTAGAAACTGTGAGCATATAAATTAACAAAAGATTTTTGATTTTGAAAATATGTATTGATCTAAATTTTATTAATTATTTAGAAAGTATTTAGTGAATGAATGAAAAATGAATTTTTTTCAATCATATTGCCATCATAATGTTAGTCCTAAAATTGGGTCTTAAGGCTATTTTTTGAAGGGTCCGTCGACATATGAAATTATGTTTTGTTTTGCGAATAATATGCTTTTTTTATAGCTTCAGAAAATCTGCAACGGTTACTCGCTACTGTTAGGCCAAGTTTAGTCTATAAAAAGCCAGCGCTGTCTACTCTTATTTTGAAAATGGCGCAAAACGTCAATATGGAGGAAAGCCACAGTTTTGTTGAAATAAAAAGCGTATGTGGTCTAATTTTTTATAGTGAAAAGCTTATTCCAATGCTCCATCACTTGGTCTCGTAAAAATTTGCAAAAACTGAGGATAAGGCGGTGATTTTCATAATTTTTATCTAGGGAGAAAAATGTAGCCAAAATGGTGATTATTAAAAAAAGTTTACTAACTTTAAAACTATTTAATTTTTTTGTCTGTTCTAAAGCCCAAATAACTCTTCCCGACAAGATTATATATATAGTTAAGTCCTATTGCTTAAAGTGTGCTATACTATGGCTATTTTTATTTCCCTTGGAGCCGGTCAGGTGACCGAGTGGTTAGCGTGCCTAACTGCGTAGCCAATGGCTGCGGGTTCGAATCCCGCTCTGGGCATGGATCTCTCTCTCTCTCTCTCTCTCTCTCTCTCTCTCTGTGTGTGTTGTCTTCCGATGTGTGAATGTACGAATGTGGCCCACCCTATGAACGGGAATTTGTGTGGCAGTGTGGCGTGAGTAATGTTGCTCGTCTCCGTGACTTTGGTTCACAGGTGCCCACTGGGTAACGATAAATGAGCAACACTTCCGGCATCTTCTAAGGCGAAGAACGAAAGTTCAGTGCCTGCAGTTATTAATTTTAAAAAAAATTTCCATGGAGACAGAGCTTCGAAAGGCAGCGTTAACCCCTTGGGGACGGGTGATTCAGAAAAGCATTCGTACAAAATCAGAATCAGGATGTATGTAATTAAATAAAAAACGGTATAACTAAAATGTAGTCGTTGCTAATTTAACAGACTTACTTTGCTTTAATTATTGTTAGTTTAATCATATATATAATCATCATTAGTTCAAAGTATAACTACTTTTATTTTGAACAAAGTAATGGTGAATTAAATAAATCAAACAATTATAACTCCGCCCACAAATAAACTGCTAAAAAATTACTTTGATTACCAGTTTTATCTTTTTACCCTGGTTGATACGGTTTTATGCTGGCACGTATTTGTGACTGTCGGCGCGAAAGGGTTAAGTCATACAGCAGACATGCCAACTTGCTCTGGACAGCAAATAAATATTTTTAAGTGGTAGTTTATCAAATGTGATTCTTGGTTTAATAAATTCAATTTAGTAGATTTTTATCCACCACTATTTCTAAGTAATTCGTGGGCTTGTATAATTCTCCACATCTTAATAATTATGTCATGCTATACCTTTTAAAAAGCAAACAAAAATAGTTAAATATTTGCAAAATTTACTTCGTAGTTATTTACCATTTTTTTAATTATTTTGGCGTGTCCGGAGCAGTTGGCATCTCTGAAACAGTTAAATTCACAGTTTTGGAGCAGCATGTAGTCTAGTTTCTAATATGATTTTAATGCACGCGTAAACTGATAATTCTGTCTGACATTTAAAAGCTATTTTTTAAGTTATATATTACAGAATTATTTTAAAAAAAGTTATTGTCTCGTAGTCTTACTGGAAACCTAGACTTGGCAACATATTTCAATAAATTAGGAGATCTTCTCCTGAAAACGTAACAGCTATATGACGTTGAAAGAATTGGGTGTAATAGGACCACTAAAGATGGAGCATCTAATGGTGATATGAAATTAACAAATCAAATGCGAGATAAAAAATTTTTGCTTTTGTTTCGCTGTAGAAGAAAATCGTCTGCAAGAAACAATATTTGTTATTCTTTCATCAGTTTTTTTTTTTTTTTTTTTTTTTTTTTTTTTTTTTTTTTTTTTTTTTTGAATGCGAACAGATAGACGTGTATTTGTTACGATTTTTAGAAATCATTTTCATTAACTCGTTAATAGATTATTCAATAAGTTTTGTTTCCTTCATTTCTCACTATTTAAGAAAGCAAGCAAAAGGAAAGCTCTGCAACGTTGTTTCAAAAGTTGGCGATGTTGATGTACGGCTCGCGCTAGGAGATTGGCATTCATTTGGCGTGCATTTGGATACAAACAGACTCTTTCCGTAGGGATAATGGTTTTTTTCTTAACTTGCAACAGAGTATAGTGTACCTTAATGATACTTTAAGCCTAATCCTGTTTATTCCCATTATCAGAGATGGTGGCGTTCTTGGAAAGAAAATTAAATATGACAACTAATTTACTAACGAACAGCAGTTTTTAGGTTATTTAAAATTACCAATGTGGTTGATTTTTTGATTAGTATTTTATTCTGAAAATTACACTATCAGGTGTGCCACAGGTGACTAAAACTCTAGAAAGTGGTAACTAGTAAATAGCAACGATCCATTAAAGATATGAAAATTAGCAACTTTTCCTGGCATTGTTCCTTTAGTTCATTATTGTAAATGATTACAAAGAATGTTTTCTTTTTAACACGTACACGCCGGAAAAAGTGAAAATACTGGTACGGGAAAAAAGAGAAAGTACTGGTAGAAGAACTATTTCAATATTAGATAATATTCGGGAGGAGTTAATCCATTCTCAGCAATAACAATTCGCTGTAAGGAAATTTATCACTGCGAAGAAGCAATTCAATATAAAAATTGCATCCGTTAAAAACAAGTGGTAGCTATGTATTTTTATTATTCCCGGAAAAAAAAACTAAAAAATGAAATTTATTTTTACCAGTTTTTACTCCGGTACGCTGCCAAGATTAGAAAATCTAGCGTGACCCACCGGTGGGTCACCCCGGCGTGAACGTGTTAAACTAAATAATTTGCAATGTAAAGTAATGATGGTAATTAAGATCGAATAATTTAAGAAATAGTTATGAATTTAGTCTCCCGTGGCATCCTTCCACTGTTGCAATTTTATAATTGAATATTTTTAATTAAATTAACATGTTATAGTTTAAAAAACTTGTTTAATTTAAAAATAAGGGAATATATCATAATTCTACCACTATTATTTTAATTTAAATGCATATAAATACCTGCCAATATTTACGTTTGTTGTAAAAGACTTTACAAATTAGTATTAAAACAACAATCAAGTTCAGAAGAATTTTCTAAACACAAATTTATTAAGCCATCTATAAACATAATGAGCTATTAAATAGATCTGATCTACATATTTAATGAATTATTAATTCCTATTGGTACTTTAAAAATTCTTTTTTGAAACTTTACACTTCAAAATTTAATACACCAAAACCGCCACCATTAAGAAAATTATTTCTCAACGGTCATACAGGTTGGCAGCTATGCATATATAACCTATTTGATAAAAAGAGCAGAACTGAAAATGCTTGCGAATCATTTTAAAAATTTTCTTTCTTTCCTTCTTTTCTTCTTTTTACTACCACTTTTTGCTTTAACTATCCATAAGAAGGCAAGGTCAGCAGCTAGACCATCAAAAATATTGGATGCACTGATATGAAAAATTCCTTTCAAGAGAAAAATTATTAAATATTCCCTTATCTATATAAGTTGTTAATGTTTTGTTACTTACTTTACCAATAAAATAAAGGGAAATTTTCTTATGCTACTTATCCGTTTAGTTTAAAATAATTTCAGTCGCATAACTTCAAATTGAAATTAGGGTGTTTATATTACTAATAAGTAGAAAAATTGTGAAAAAAATTGCTTTAATGTTGAGGATAAAGAGAAAAAAATTCGACCGTCTTTATGAAAACCAGCTTTACAGACCATTTTAAATACTTAGAACAGAGCGTGATTCGTAAAGTCCATAATTAAATACTGGTAAATATCATGCGTTGGAGCATCACCTCCTACATCAGAAAGCCTCCGCACGGTTTCCTATAAGTAGTCTGCGCAGATTATTTAAAAAGCGAACCACTTGTGCGCATGAACCCAAATTCTATTTCAAAAGTACTTGAGAGAAATTTATCATATATATTTGAGAATTGAATCTGTAGTGGTTGACAAGTAAATAAAACAGATCAATTACACTCATAAATTTAAATAAATTTTTAGACTTATATTTGCTACCACTTTTTAATTTTTGATAGATTTCATATTTATTGGTTCTTTCACTTACTGGCTTGCCTCATAAAAGCAACTCCATTGCCTGCTTACCTCATTGCTCAACCAAAACAGTTCAAAAATTCCAGATGAATGGGATAGGGGCCGCTTCCCCGCCCAGGTGCCCAATAAAATCTAAACACTAGGACTGGCTTACCTTCATAGTGGTCTGATCGGACTACCTACAAAAAAACCGTAAGGAATCTTTCAGTTATAGGAGGCATTGGCTAGAGCCGTAGTGGCTCAAGAGATAGAGGGTTCGCCTCCCGATGAGGTAAACCGAAATCGAATCCCAGTGATGGCTGTTAGATACAAATTTCGCACCACAGTATTGACGTAAAATATCCTCAGTGCATGATGAATCATGGATTAGAGTCCCCTTGCCGTTAGGCTAACCATGGGAGGTTTTCGTAGTATTCCTCTACGTGTAACGCAAATGCGAGTTTATTCCATTAAAAAGTCCTCCGCGAACGCAAATTTCTCTAAATACTTTATTCAGGAGTTCCCCTATCTTCAGAATTGCGTTCAAAATTATAAGGCAACTGTGTTGAACACCGTTAGTCGAAAACCCAAAATCGGGTTTGCTGTTCAACGACGGTAATTATGTGTTGATTTAAAATTATTATGTGTTGATTTAAGAATGAATTTTTAAAATGATAGTGGAAAAGAGTTTTTTCATTAAAAATCTTTGATCGAATATTATCAGTTTTTAATAAAAGTACTCTCCTGATGAAAAAATTATTCCGAATTACATTTTGAAAGTTCTGATGTAACTATTACTCTTCATTATTTTAAAATTGCTTTAAGCTTTAGAGATCAAATTTAATTTGCAAAAATAAAACCAAACCTCTTACAAATACATATCTTGCAGCTAGTAAAGACATAATTGATCGAAAGGTAAAAGTAAGACTGCATATAAAAACCAAAGAAACAGAGTGAATTTCCGCAAATCGTTTCCAAGGTCACGGCATTGTTCATAAAGAACACGTGTGCATGAAGAACTTGAGAAACACGTGTAAACTTTTAATGATATTTTTGATAAGTACAAATAAAGATAAAAAGATAAATGATGTATACAGAAATGATGTCTATTGTGGAGTTCGATCGTTTTCAAGTGTCAGCTGTATGGAATATTTTTAGTTTAAAAATCAATTACTGAGATCTAAAACTTAATTCTTTGCATCACAAATCTCAATCTCTGTACATTAATATTTTCAAATTTCAAAAATTACTTTTTTCCTACAAAAGGAAAATTTTTCATAAAAAATTTTTTTCTCTATTATATGAAGAAAAAAAAATGATTTTCTATAACGATTTACTATAGTGAGAACACTTCCACGGAGGTTTTAATTGTAATAGATCATATTAGCCACGTATATTTTAAACACGCTAGCAATTAAATTGTTTTATACACAAGAATGCCAACTGCTAGGCTTTTTGAAATATATTTTATAGAGTGGCCGTCATGTAAAAAATAAAGCTTTCAGAATTTTTACCGAGATTTTATAATTCTCACCATAAGAGAGCTGGAACAAAGTGGCTTCTTCTTTTTATCTTTGAGCTGGGCAACTGGGCCGCGCATCGGACCATCACCTCCTACATCAAGAAGCCTCCACACGGTCTTTTAAAAGTAGTCCGCGCAGACTATTTAAAAAGTGAACCAGTTGTGCGCATGAGTCCAAAATCTTTTATAAAAGTAATTGAGAGAAATTTATCATATATATTTGAGAATTGAATCTGTAGTGGTTGAGTTTTTTAGTCATATATTTGCTACCACTTTCTTATTTTAACTAGATTTTGTATTACGTGACTCGTTCGGAAAGTGGATATCCTTCACAGTGGTCTGATCGGACTACCAATAAAAATCCGTGTGGAGGCTTTCAGTTATAGGAGGCGTTGGTCGGACCCTACCCCATCCATCATTTTTATTTTGATAATTGTGGTAGGAATTTTAAGGTCAGCAGTCTATGTGGTGGCTGTTACTTGAACAAAGTGGCGTCTCACAGAAATCCCAACTTCCTCCGGACAGTGGATAAATATTTTCGAGTGGTATTCTTCTAATGCATTGATCCTTGTTTCAGTACATTTGATTTATAGGGTTTTTTCTCATCGCTACTTTTAAATAATTCAAAGGCTTATGTAATACGCCACTTTAACACGTTCACGCCTGGTGTTGCGCCTGAAAGCGGGACAGGTCATATCTGCCAACATTCATTGTTTTCGAGAATGGGTTTTTCAAGTGGTAGTAAAACAATTACCGAAAAAGTTTTACTTAAAAAGATATTTATATTTTAACCAAGCTGAAATTCGCTGTCGTGTGGACTAAAATGCTTTTTATATATTTGTTGTAATTATTTATTTGTAGTGGTGGTCAAACTCATTTAGAATTATTAATATAATTCAAAAAGTGTAGTGAAATAACATAAATTTTGCTACCACTTTAAATATGAGAAAAGAATCTTCCGGGAAAACCGGAAGAGTTGGCAGGTATGCAGGCATAATTAACTAAAAATCTGCAAATTTTAGTTAGTAGCTCTGTGCCATTATTTCAAAATATTTTGTCGAATCCGGAGCAGGCATCTCAGTTGTCATATAAACTTTCGAATTATTTATAGGTAGCTGTATGGAATTAACGGCAATCATACAAGGACTGAAAGCCTATATATACCAAGACGGAAAGGAGCAAAAACTGGTACAAAAGGCATTTCATTCCCGCATTGTTTCCGTGAAATTTCTGTAACTACCGACTGCCTTTTTTCTTGAAAAAAAGTAGATATTGTTGAATAGTTTGAAGAGAAGAATAGATATATTCTTCACTGAAACAAGTTAAAACTGATATGGTTTTACTACCAGCTTCTCCTCGTTTCCGTCTCGCTGTCACCCATGAATCGTACCAACTGAAATCGTGAACCATGAATTCATTGTCCAGGTCAATGGGTTGTTCGAAGCCTTTAGACCAAGTGGGGGTCTCTTACTTCATCCTCTACTTATTCTTGTAGAAGATTTAATCACGACTTAAGAGTGGCTTAAAAACATGAAACAATTACTTGTTGGGCTGAGATGGCAGCGCCAGTAGCTATTACAGTGTGATGATTAAAATTCTTTACAGCGCCAAGTCAATCAGAAGCCGTGAAATCGTTCGTTCGTTGTTTGAGAACAGGGCATCTGAAGCCGAAACAGGCCCTTTTCCTATTCATCATGAAGTGATGGAAACATACATGAAGACTGGATACACTGAAGGAGGGAGTCATGAAGTAAGGGAAAAATGGCATTCATGCAGAGAAGATGAAATTGTAGGTGAAAGAAAAACTGGAAGGTGAGTGGAAATGAGTTGAGAGTGATCAGATAAATAAAATTTGCTGTACTTTAGCTTGAAGTAAACATCTCGATGTTTGAAAGATTACTAATTTCGATTAGATAATTGGTATCGCCAGTCTTCGCTACTAATCAAACGCGAAGGAACCTATCGACCGACAGTGTAGTTTAGTTTCGCAAGACCCCAACTTGTGAAACATGCTTCAAACAAATGGGTTCAAACGCAAATGACCGCCGTTTGATCGGACAGGCCTAAAGGCTACTACTATGAGGTCGATACAATCATCACGTTCTTTGGTCAAAGTAAAACAATTTACTACTGCCAGCTTACACGGTGTTTTTACGTTAACTGGATCTGGAATTTATTATCTGGAATCTTGATGTTCTGTCTTTAAGAAGCCGTGAGCTCATAATAAGATTTATTTGATGTCTAGTTCTAGTGTTTTGATTTTATTGGGCACCTGGCCGCGAAGCGATCCCTATTCCATTTATCTGGAATTTTAACACTGTTTTCTTGTTTGATGTAAGATATAAGAGATATATTTGAGCTCCGTGCTGCTTTAGAAATAGTGGTTGCTAAATAAAAAGCGTAGGACCCTTAGTAGTAAACGGCTATAAATTTTTAGTTCTTTGTAATATTTTTTCAATTAGTATTTCCAAACTGGCAACACTGCTCAAAAAGTACCAGCGACAGTATTTTTTGTAACATTAAGCCAAATCAATATGTCTTTCAATCATTTCTGCTCCGACACAAAGTCCAACAACTACAGGTTGTCCGCAGTATTTCATTTTTAGGCTTTAAGTAGTAAACAATATTATAAATGAATTTATTTTGATACCTTTGATTAATAAATTTAATTTAATATAATTTAATATAATTTTAACTATTACTAAATGCAAGTACATTTTGATGAAACCCTTTGAGTTAGCGAATAATTATGAATTACTTATGTTGCCCCCAATTATTTTCTAGCTTTCGCAAACGAAAATGTAAACAAGTAGCAGCTTTTCTGAAAAGTTAGTTTTATCTACAATTGCAATTCAATTAGTCTTTCACCAGGGCTACCAACTTTCTACGCTTTTTGTAAAAATTTATTCCAGTGGTACCTAAGTAAATGTTTTAATGTATTATTTGAACTTATTTCTCGTAGCACTACACATAAATGATTTAAAAGTTCATATGCAACGCCATCTTGCTACAATTGCAATTTAAACCTTCAAATGGATGTATCAAGTAAAGTTAATATATCAAGCAAAGTGTTTGACCTCTTGTATAGCTACCACAATGTTGCTAAACTCAATATGTTTGTAACTCAATGTTTTAATATTTCATGATGTATGGGATAGGGGCCGCTGCGCGGCCCAGGTGCCCAGTTTTATTAAATAAAGCAAGCAAGTTATTTGGGGCCTCCCTGGCAGAGCGATATCTCCCGCCAAAAGCTCTGTTAAACATGGAGGTGGCGGGTTCGAACCCCGTCGTAACCCTGGATATATTCTTTGTGATGTCTTTCTCTGTATTGTGCTATCTGTTCTTCTACTTGACTTATAAACCTTAATTGAGCACACAAGCCTGCAAATGTATGTTGTACCAGTAAACAAAGTTATTTGTACCCAGTATTCCAACAATTATTGTGCTTTCAATTTACAATTTGACAATGGAGTTTATCCCCAACCCTTCTCTTACTTAATGTTATAACTTCGTACTTTTGAATGTATGTTTCTTCAGATCTAGACAAATAGATCAGATACCGAGATTCAAACTATATCCAGCATCTAGTTCTTTGTATTGTCAAGCTTTCGGATGCTCCCTCGAGCGGGAAATGAACAATTTGTGATCCTGTTCGAGAGTATCCGGTCATATTTTTTCAGCTCCTAACATAGCTAGATGCTAGACAACAGTTTAGACTAAAGTTTACTAGCTCCCGTCATTTCTCTTGCGATGACCAATATTAATGCCATGATCATAGCTGACTAAGGGCCCTACAGTAGATGGAGTGGAGTGCCCGCTTCGCGGGATGGGGCTCAGTACACATCAAGTCTAAGTCTAGTTCTTTCGTAATAGTTCGTTTTAAAATGTTGGCGAAATTGCCGAAAATTATGGAAGCTTTGGTTTTTAAATATCTAACACTGAATAAAATATTTTGCAAAAAGCGTAATAGTTGGCAGTCCTGTTTCACTCCTCTTAGAAAATACTTCCACGGTAAAAGTAAAGGTTAGCTGGTCTGCAAAAGTTTTAATGACAAACTTCAGAAGAATGACTTGCAAAGTCCATTAAGGGAGTGTCGTAAGTTACCATTTTATAATCGTCTTTTAATGTCTCAATATTCAAAAGCAGTTTTTTTTTTTTTTTGCTCTATGAACATTAGAAATTTCGAGGTGTACAAATTGTAATCTTCAATAAACACGCAGTTTTAAATACACCTGTAACTTTATTTACAGTTAAGAATATTTATATCATACATCCATTTATATCATATGTCCTCATGGTTCCGTCCAAAAACAACAGGCTGACGTCTCTCCTGACCTGTTGCCATCCTTTTAAGGTGTATAATATAATCGATTACGATTATATGACACATCCCCTGATTCAGATAAATTGCATTAACAATAGTCGCATAAAATATCCTATATTTTGAATAAATAGTTGCAACAATTACAACATGACTCACCCCCAGTTTCAGCAAATTGTGTGTAACATTTTTTCTCCAACAGCAAACATCTAACATTCATAATCATTTAAATATGAGGGCACTTTAACTAATCGTCCAGATCCTGATTTACTTTGAGCGTTAATAGCACTCTTTATGGGTGAGTAAATAGCATTACTATTTATGGGTGAGCTAACATTGTCTCAATCATCACATTTGTTATAAAATTAATAATCATACTTTTAATTTTACTTTTACTTTTAATTTCACTTATCTTAATCCATTTGGAAAAATAATCATTAACAACTAGGTAATCAATATTCTTAAATAGCATTAGATCAGCACCAATCAAAAGATTGGTGTTGAACTAATGCTATTTAAGAATATTCTAGAATTTAATTTTTAAAAATAAGAAGAAAAGGTCTTTTTGGAATTTCATGAGGAATTAATGGTTCTTACGTTTGCCGTTTTTGATAAGTATTATAGATCTGTCAGTTTTCAACTATTCCCTCTATATCATGACCCATTCCAGGCCAATACATTATTTCTCTGGCCCTACTTTTGCACTTTTCAATTCCTAAATGTGCTTCATGAACAAGGTTTAAAATTTCATTCCTTAATTGTTTTGGAA
This sequence comes from Parasteatoda tepidariorum, assembly GCF_043381705.1. Taxonomy (NCBI): domain Eukaryota; kingdom Metazoa; phylum Arthropoda; class Arachnida; order Araneae; family Theridiidae; genus Parasteatoda; species Parasteatoda tepidariorum. Next base: position 17,420,678 of record NC_092209.1, on the reverse strand, counting down.
TTATCAGCTTATTATTTAAAAACAAAAGATCATCGACTGTATCGATATCAGCTTGAAAATTGTTATATTTTTTTAAATGCCTGATAACTTATTTTTATGGAGCCATCCTTCTTTGCAATATTTAAACACTAACTTAAGATCAAAATCATCCAGGGTAGCCCTGCGAAATTTTTGCATTCCACGTTCACTGACTGGAAGATATTTAGTTATTATGTGCACCATTTTAACACTTCAAGGGCATCATCAACTTTATCCTTAATTAAAGTCCTGCATAAAGTATCAGCCACATGCCTCTGAGTACCTGGTAAATAATTTAAGGTAAAAGTATATGAAAGTAATTTCAAAAGCATTCTTTGTAAACGGGTGGATATCTTAAAAATAGGTTTTTGAACAATTGCTGTCAATGGCTTATGATCAGTCTGCCCACATACTTTATGCCCATATAACATATTGTGATATTTCTCAAACCCAAACACAATAGCTAAAAGCTCTTTTTCAATTTGTGCATTGTTAATTTTATTTTCTGTTAAACTACGGAACGTGAATGACAGACGCGACGCGACATGACGCGAATGACAGAATGTAAACAGACACCGAGTCCTTCTTTCGAGCTATCACATTGCATAATAATTTCCTTTGAGGTATTAAATACTTTAAGAGTAGGTGTTGTACTAAATAACTTTTTGATACTAGCGAAAGCCTCATCTTGTTCCCACCCCCATTGAAAATCACTATTAATTTTAAGTAAACTTCTAAGAGGGACTGTTACTGTAGAAATGTTTGGTAAAAACCTTGAGAGAAAATTGATCATCCCAAGTAAACTCCTAATACCTGGTTGGTTTTTGGGTTTTTCTAACTCTGCTATAGCTTTAATATGATCACTATCAGCCTTAATCCCATTAATTATTATCCCATGTATTTAACTTCCTGTACACGAAATTGGAACTTACCTGGATTAAACCTAATGTTGTTACGTTTTGCTCGTTCTAACACCTGCCTTAAAATCTCATCATGTTGTTTTTCTTTTTCACTAGCTATGATAATATCATCAAAGTATATTTCAACCCCTTGTTTATCTTCAAAAAGTTTTTTATTTCGTTTTGGAAACACTTCAGGGGCAGAGGCAATGCCGAAGGGCAATCGATTGAACTTGTATCTCCTTAATGGAGAGTTAAAAGTACACATTTCAGATGAATATTCATCGAAGGGTACATGCCAGAAACCTTGTTTTAAATCTAGGACAGAAAAACATTGTTTACCCTCAAGTCTCCCTATAATTTCATCTGATGATGGAATGATATGGTGTTCTCTTTTGATTGCTTTATTTAGGTTCCTGGGATCCAAACATATACGTAATTTACAACTTGTTTTTCAACTATCACTAAGCTACTGACCCAGTCTGTTGGCTTATTGACCTGCGATAATATCCCTGATGCTTCTAACTCTAGCAATGTAGCTTTTAAAGAACCATGCAATGCTTGTGGCACTCGTCTAGGAGAATTAATTATCGGATTAATGCGATCTTTTAACTCAATATGATATGGTTCACCAGGAAACTGAGAAACCCCTTCAAACACAGTTTTAAACTCATTTAGCAATTTACTTTTTTCTATAAGACTACTATTCACCCTTAGAATAAGCTTTAAAACAATACATGCTTGAAGCCCTAATATAGGATAAGAATCTACATCGAGTATAACAAATTCTAACAAAATATGTTGACATTTATCAGTAGAGCACATTGAATTTACATTACCTTTTGGCATTAACACATTATTACCATATGCATGCAACACAAGTTTTGTTTCAATCAGTTTACAATATTGTGACAATTCAAGATTGTTATACATTTTTAAAGGTAAAATGTTTACCTGTGCACCCGTATCTAATTTAAAATATAATGGTTTACCATGAATAGATACTGCTTTATACCAAGTATTTTCAGATCACAAATCATACATTTCATTAATATTTAACGAATCAATATACAAAGATTGGGTTTCATTTATTATTATCAATAACTTCATGAACAGCATTATATTTAGTTCTATTGTTACGGAATTGCCTATTTATCAGTCTGTCAGACTGACACTGAGATTGAAAATGACCTTTTTTCCTCCACACATTGCACAATCTGTTAAAAGCTGGGCATTCTAATTTTTAGTACCATCACCCACACTTCCTACATTTAAATGTATCACCTTCACTCGCTGATGAAGATGCTTTCGACTTAATTTTAACGCATCTATTTGACACTGAAGTGAGTCATCATCTCTGTGAATCGCTTTGAGCTGCTCCTTGCTCACTTCAGAGGCCCTCACATATTCCGAAGCTTTCTGTTGAATCAGTTGAGGTTCTCTCAATAGACGTTCTTGTAACACTTTATCGCAAATTCCCACTACAACACAGTCTCTTATTAGAGATTCTTCCTGAGTCGAAAACTCACATGATGCAGCAAGCGTTTTCAACTGAGTCAAATGCACATCAAACGATTGGCCTTCTTGCTGCGAACATGAGAAATATTTATAGCTCTCAAAGACAATATTTTGCCTAGGAACGCAATACTCTTAGAATTTATGCACCACATCAGCATAATTTTCAGACTATTCATCCCCATTAAATTTAATAGTATTCAATACTCCAACACCTTCATTTCCAATAAGATTGAGGAGAGTGGAAATTTTCGTTTATCAGGCTTATCATCTTTTTCAGTAGCAAGCATATAGTTCTGAAATTTTTGGTACCAGCGCTTCCAACTTTCCGCAACGTTACCAATAGAAAAAGCTAGCAATAGCTAGCACCCGCCGTGGCATTGATTCCACAAGGTGCATAGATAGTCTGAGGTATCTGGTACCAAGCGCTCACCAACTGGTCCAGCAATTCCCTCACATTGTGAGGGGGTAGCGTAGCAGCATTAATGTAGGACCACAAAAGCTCTATTGGATTAAGGTCAGGTGAATTTGGGGGCCAAGACATGACTAATA
>NC_092209.1:17388837-17417395 GCF_043381705.1 Parasteatoda tepidariorum | reverse complement strand
ATATATATTTATAAAAGAATATCAATTCAAGAGCTTTATCACTTATGTAATGAACCTGACATTATTAACTTTATTAAACGACAAAGAATAAAATGGGTGCGCCACGTTATCAGAATGGAAAAAGACCGTACCACAAAAAGAGTTTTCAATGCCGGACCAGCTGGCACACGAAAAAGAGGCAGGCCGAATTTGAGATAGATAGATGGCCTAGAGAAAGACCCGTTAATCTTAAAAACTAAAAATTTGAAAACACTAGCAAAAAAAAAGATTAGTCTGGACAAAACTTCATGAGAAGGGCAAGGCCCACCCTGGGCTGTCGAGTCATTGATAAAGATAATATATATATAATGTGGTTAATAGCAATAAATGTAATGTATGCAACAGAGATACAAACTTTATCTCTGTTGCATACATACACCTGGCACCTCTGGCAGAGATGCCAACATACTCCGGACAGTGAATAAATATTTTCAAGTGATAGTTTGTTAATTGTGATTCTTGGTTTAATAAATTCAATTTAGTGGATTTTTTATCACCACTATTTCTAAACAATTCGGTGGCTTATACAATTCACCACTTTATACAGTTAAGTCATGCAAAACCTTATAAAATCTAGCAAATTCTGTCAGATTTGCAAATTTAGTTTACCTTTTGGCCCGATGGGCAAGCCATGTAAAATTAGTGTGACATTCAACGCGTTAAATATGCATGCATTAGAAAAAAATGTTTATAATTTCGTATAAAAACGTAGCTAATGGACATAAGAGGCAAATGAAAAGAAAACTCCAATACCTTCAGCGTAATTTCCCTCTTTCCTCATTTTTCCATTCTGTCCTAAGCAAGGTTTTTACCATTTTGGAATCTTCCTCCTCTAGCCGTTTGTCAAATATTTGCGTTTGCAGACAATTTTGAAAATAGGTGCATTACCTTCTATTTTCTGTGTGTTTGTTTCATTATTTCTGCTGTAATTTAGAAAATGTTTTGAGAGTGCGTCATTTTATGCTTGGTGTCAAATTGCGCAGAATAAAACAGTCCAAAAAATCAAAACTTTTGATAGGAAAAAAAACCCCTCTAAATCCTTAATATAACAGAGTTTAAAAAACAAATGTTAAAAGAAAAGAATGTAATTTTTAAGGAAAAATCTCTTTGTTTCGAAATTCAATACATGGTCATTTTTTATTTTCATTCAATATTTTTTCTTTCAATCTAACTTAATCGATAGTTTAGGTATATATAGTTGAGAAATTCTGGTCTAATAGTTTTTCTTAAAATTTACATTGCAAAAGTAACACCGGATTTTTTTTTTTTTTTTAAATGTCGCTAACTTAAAAGCACAAAATCTATTATGCAAAAAAGAAAATCATACAAATTGCATTGATTAATTTTATGAGAAACAAAAGTCATTATGAAGGACTAAAAAAGCAATGATATCAACCTCAGATTAAAGCTTGGAGCTAACAGATTCCTCAAAATAATTTCTATCTGAGGTTTTGAAATCAGAATTAATGGAATTTTACGTGTTATAGATTCGTTTTTATTTAGTAATTGGGGAAATAGTTTTGCTCCGATTATTTTTGGTTGGCGCATTTTCTTGCACGCGATTTGAGCTTAGTGAGGTAGATTTCGGCTGGACTGTTTTCAAGCTTATTTTGTTGTGCATTTACTAGTAGATTTCTTATTAAAGCAAAATATTAAAAATCCGTATTTTTTCTTTCTTTTACTAGCCCCAACAGCATACATAAAAATAGACTTATTTATTTATTTTTGCTTTCAAGCACATTTAGAACATTTTTCAATGATAGTGAAGACACTCAAAAAACGAAACTAAGTAAAATTATATGTAGATTATAAAAGTATAAGATTTATCAAAATTAAAATTAAGTAAGCACGTATGAGAGCGCTAAAAATGAGGCAGTGATAGCCTCGCCTCCATTAAAGTTTATGAAGGAAGATAATAGGAATACACTACAGACTAAGTGCAACTATCAAGGCTGCCAACTTTTGTAAAAATTTATTCCAGTGGTAGCTAAATTAGTGTATTATTCTTTTCCATTTAAACTTATTTTCCTCACCACTACATATAAATGATTTAAAAATTAAAATAAATAAAATAGTAGCGATATTTACTTCCTAAGTAAACTATAAATAATGGTGGGTGCTTATAATTATTAACAGTGGTTTGTTACAAATTTAACAGTTGATTTACAAATTTTTTCAAATCTTTTGTCCCTTTTTAAGAGATAACAGTATGAATGAGTCGAAGAAAAAACGCCGAAAATACAGTGTTGAATATTTGAAGTATGTCTTTATTTCTTCACCAGCAAATAGTACTTTACNTACAAATTTTTTCATATCTTTTGATCCCTTTTTAAGAGATAACAGTATGAATGAGTCGAGGAAAAAACGCCGAAAATACAGTGTTGAATATTTGAAGTATGTCTTTATTTCTTCACCAGCAAATAGTACTTTACCTATGTGTCTTCTATGTAATAAAACTATAACAAGTGATTCAATGAAACATTCCAAGTTTAACGAACAATTGATAAAAATTCATAGTGACAAAAAAGATAAATATTTAACTATTTTTCAAGCAGTCAAAGAAAAATATCTGAAAACACTGTTTCTGCAACAACTTATAGGGGCAACATCTAAGTGAGGTGATGATGGATTGCATGTTTCTCCTAGTTTCTATATATTACATGATTGCAAAGTCCGGAAAGCCTCACACTATCGAAGAACTTATTTTACTAGCTGTAATCGAGGTAAAACTCATCGGGTTGCACAAACCAGCTTTTGACATTGTAAAAAGAATTCCACGGAGTAATAACAATGTACAAAGAAGGATTGACAAAATATATCAGTGCGTAGAAAATTTTTTATGTGAGTACTTAAAAATATCTGAGTTTTCTGTACAGCTTGGCGAGTCCACTTATCCAGGAAACGAAGCTTAACGAAACTAATTTGAAACTACAAGATGAACAATTAAATTTAATCAAAACTAAAATCGTAAAACTGCGTTTGTTACAAAACTTTTTCAGTATAAACAAAACTTGGGAAGAGGATATTGTTCTCTCAGTTTCAGTGCCGTAATGAACTCATCACAAAATAAATAATTAAATGATTAGAAATTAGTGCTCACAGACATTGAGCCGGACATAAATACACTCTTAAAATCTCATCACGTTCATCCAAGTCATTAATTTGTTTTAAACAAAAGATATAATTACAATAAATAGTTCTCAACAAAATATTTTTTTTATTTGTAATTTTTATGCCGTACATACATGCAGTTTTTCACTTACGGGTCCGTGGGCAAGTTTTGACTATAAAAAGGGGTTCATGGGTCAAAAAAATTTGGGAATCACTGGTCAACCCGACGCGAGTGGTAACAACCAGAACGGTCGAATCTCTACTTTAACAGAGATACATTTTTTTGTTAATGAAATTTTTTATGATCTTGTCGTTTCTCATCTTAAATTTTGCTAACTCTTCTCATGTTTTGTAAATAGTTATTCTTCTTGTAAATATTGTTCCCCTACTTGTAAATATGTATTGTATTTTTCTATACATTCAATTATTTGTTTCTCGTTACCATGGCAAAGTGCCATTCTTTCTTTTTCTAGCCTAACATGTTCCATTTAATTGTTGCATTTCATGTAACCTGTCTATTGTTCTTGCTTAAGTTCCCATTACAGGATGAATGGGAAAGGGGTCATTATTGGCCTCAGGAGAGCAGCTACACTAAACACACCAGACTTGATAATCCGCATAAGCTTTTCCAAAATACAGCATATGTTTCTGCCTAAAATTGTTGTTTAAATTACATTTTATTACCATTGGGAAAAATCATCCTCGAAAGGATTAAATTAACAATAATTAAAGCAAAAGCAAAGTAATTCTGTCAAATTAGCAACGCCTACATTTACACCCTGTTTCTCATTTTGTATGATTTCTTTATTGAATCACTTGTCTGTAAAGAGTTATACTAATATTGAGAAATCAAGCTTTTCTTGTTTTACCCTAACTATTTTTTTTAAATATTTAAAGTGGTAGAAAATCTGAATTTGCTGTTTTATTTTTGATAAATTAAATTGATTTAGTTCAGGCCACCATGATAGGAAAACATTTCAAATATATAGCATCTTATAAGAATGCAAGATAATTTTTAGGGCACTATAGGTCCTAGGAAATAAGAAAAGTATAAAAAAAAGTATGTTAATGAGAAGATATTTTTTAAATTGTGGCAAAATTGAAGAAACTGTGATAACCTTAGTTGTTTTCACACTAGCACATTAAATACTGTTGGAATCTACACTTCCACCCCGGAAACTAATTATCTTAGTGGAAACGACATTCAAACAAAGTTCGATCTTTTGATGAATTATACACCACTACTATACATTATTTGTAAATACATAAAAACTGTGTCCTAGCATAATCTAAATGTTAAATTAGTACCTAAAAAATGAACATAACATTAACATAAATATGGCACCACTAATAGATTCAGTTAATATGGCCATGTCCATAGTAGTCCGAGTTTCGAATGTAATTATTAACATGTGCACTAAACAAATTCATTCATAATATTATATCTCCTATTGTTAAAAGCGATATACAGGGTGTTTATAAAGTCCCGGACCCATTTTGATGTTTAATAACTCATTAAATAATAAAGATAGATTAAAATTAATAACATAAATGGTTAGATAGACTTAAAAAGTTTCATGACCCTTGTCAATGAACTTCCACGTGTGCCCCCTTCATCGCACGGAGGATATCAAGTCGATAGTCAATTTCACGCCAGGTAGCGGCAAGCATGTCGGCATCCACAGAGGCTATTGCGGTTGTAATTCTGGCGTTTAGGTCATCAATGTTCAACACGATCTTCCTGTAAACATTGTCCTTTATAAATCCCCAAAGAAAAAAGTCCAGCGGCGTTATATCAGGCGATTTGGGTGGCCAAGGAATTGGACCTCTTCGCCTAATCGATCTTCCTGAAAAATGGTCATTCAAGGAACTACGAACGATGATACCCCAATGAGTTGGTGCACCATCTTGTTACAAAAAGACATGTGGATGAAGCTCTTCTAGTTGTGGAAATACGAAGTTTTCCAACATGTCTAAATATACGACTAATGAGACCGACGACTGATGAGACAGGAAGATGGATTGGGCGAGGAGGTTCAATTCCTTGGCCACCCAGATCACCTGATATAACACAGATGGACTTTTTTCTTTGGGGGTTTATAAAGGACAATGTTTACAGGAAGATCGTGTCGAACATTGATAACCTAAAAGCCAGAATTACAACCGCAATAGCCTCTGTGGATGCCGACATTATTTTCCGCTATCTGGCGTGAAATTGACTATCGACTTGATATTCTCGGTGCGACGAAGGGGGCACACGTGGAAGTTCATTGACAAGGGTCATGAAACTTTTTGAGTCTACCTAACTATTTATGTTATTAATTTTGATCTATCTTTACTATTTTATGAGTTATTAAACATCAAATTGGGTTCAGGACTTTATAAACACCCTGTATAAAAATAATCTAAACTTGCAACTAAAATTTGTGCCATAAAACTTTGATTTTTTAATTTGCTATCAAACAATTTAGTGTTTTGTCTAAGAGTGTAACTACATAGTCTTAGTGTGTAACTACATAGGAAAGTGTTATATAGTTTTGCAATTCTGTCAAAATTAACAAGAAATTTTTAAGAGATAAGAAGTAATATTATTCTATTTGTCTACATAAGACCTCTTACACTCACTTTCCCTAATTTTACTGAATAAACATACTTTTTTTTCGACGGAAATGAATCAAAAACAAATACTTTATTAAAAAAAAGTAATAAATAAGTACACATCGAAATTAGCTTACGTATCATTAAAAATGAAGAAAAACATTCTCTCTGAATTAAAAAAAAAACGGGGTAAACATTAATATTCAAACTTTTTTCGATCGTTTTTTAATAAAAAATAATAAATACTTACTAAATTTTATTTCTTGCATGTTTATTATCTTTGGATAAACGAATTTTATAGTTGTGCGCAAAATTTTTCAATTATCTTTAAAGCTCCCGAGATATAGTGAAATACGCAGAAAGTAAAATTAGAATTAAGGGTTTTATTTTAAAACCACTCTCCTGGTCAAATTATGGGAACATATATTTTGGGGACTATGTTTTAGGGGTTAGAGGGGTCCGTTGGGAAAAAAAAAGGTATGTTTATTCAGAAAAAGTACTTTTTTGTGTGTGATTCCGTAACGTAAAATATCTTCTGCACTAATTAATTAGCATATTTGAGGTCGCCGCTTCGAACCAATAATATTGAGTCCTAAAACGTGAAGGTTATATCATTAGATCAAAAGTTATATAAGGTAGTCAATTTTTTGCTTTATCATTTGATATTTAATTGAATGAAATTAATTTACAATGGTTTCAATGATTTGTTTTAAACAATTGAAACAAGTTTAATAGATCCAATATTAGTGAGGTGAAGTTTATAAGCATTGGTATAATTAAACATTTTGCTTTTCTTAAGGGTTATTATGCGACCACTTCATACAATGTAGAAATCTACAATTCATCGATTTTTAAAATATTAATTTAAGTTTCATCACTGTACTATGATCCAGTTAAGACTGCTTTACTTTTTATATTTATTTAGCGAAAAAAATATTTTTTCAATTAAATCAAATTTAGTTTTTCTTATGAAGTAGTTTGACAAAACATTACTAAAGGTCAGCAGATAAGCATCAATAGAATTTCTGTAGTACAACTTACAGTACATCTTACAACTCTTATAGAAATTTTAAAAAAATCAAAGTATTTTAATTAAAAAAATTACGTTATTAAAGCATTACTAAGCTTTCTCTCTCTCTCTCTCTCAATTTTACAAGACAAAAATTGAAATTAATAAATATACTGTGAATAAATTAAATATTTTACAGAAATCATCTAATTTAATACTCTAATAAGCGATGTGTTAGTAATTTAGCTCATTTTTTAAACACAGAAAGCTTAATCAGGGTGAAGTCTTAGACAAGTGACTAAGTCTTAGACTTAGTTGTTACGAATATGAGACAAGCCTCGATCACGTTATACACATCTTACAATCCCTAAGCAGGCCTGACATTTTTCTACGCTTTTTAAAAAGTATTTCATAGAGAGGTAGACATTTAAAAACCATGGTTTTCAGAATTTTTAGTAATTTTGATAATATTTCAAAAGCCTAACCAAGAAAGAGCTAAACAAAGTTGCCTTGAGTTTAATCTTATTATTTATATGTAGTGGGGTGGAAAATAAGTTTACATGAGTAACAAATAATAATTAAAAAATAAACATAACTACCACTAGAATGTATTTTTAAAGAACGTTGAATGGCCTTGCTTTTTTTTTATTTTTACATATATATCTATATGCAAATTTTACCTTCGTAGTCTTCTCAACATTAACCGTTTAAGCACTTAAGCTTCATTTTGGAACCTGTCTCTTTTCCAAATTCTAAAGACTTTCCGAAGACTGGCAAATCTCTCATTCTTAGCACTTACAGAATATTCTTAGAACACTTGCAGAATAACACTTAGAGAAGCAGAATATATATTGATAGTATAAAATAATATATCTTGTGATGTATATTCTGTTCTAAAATCAAACCAAATTAGTTGTATTATATTAAAACCTTCATTCTCTTCTAAATGATACAAATTAGAAATAAAAGTCAAAATATTTCAAGCGCTCAGAAACAGGCACCCATTTGCCAGGCGTGATTGAGAGGAAACAAAATTGATTTGAAATATAAGACGTAAACTTGCCAATGAAAAATGGCAAAAATAAAGGGTGGAAGTAAAACTATAAAAACCACTGTCGTTTTCCTACTATTGTTTCTTCTCATTCACGGCTAGCAAATCTTGAAAATGGAAGCCTGTTTCTGAGCGCTTGAAGCATGTCGACAGTTAATAATTATAAATTATATCAAATTAGATAAATTAAATGTCTAATTACATCAACGAATAAATTAATATCAAATAGGATATGACAAATATTTCGGGCATTCAACAAAGCGACTATGTGATTTTTGACATTCACCTGTGAAAGTCGACATTCTCTTGATTTCGTACATTCACGGTGACATGTACACCAAGTTATTTTACCAATTCGAAGTTATTTTACCAATTTTTATTATATTTTGTATTTAGTCATTTAATTTTATGTCATTTAATTTTACGTGGTGCAAAAATTCGTATACCTTACAAAAAAAATTTTTCAACGTTTATTGAATAAAATAAAAAAAACTTCTCAAAATCAGTTTTTACATGGAATTATCTTTAGATGAACGAATTTTATAATTGTGTAAAAATATTTCAATTCGCTCAAAAATTTCCCTAAATATTGCGTTATACGTAAAAAAAAAAAAAGAAAAAAAAAAGAAGAAAGAAACAGCTTGAAAGCCGAAACCATTGTGACCTTATTTTCCAGATTGTGGTTAACTCCCGTAGTCTAATGATCAAAAATTCTAATCCGCTTTACCTGAAATTGTAACCTCGAAAAAAATCCGAAATCTACGGTTTAAAAAAAAAAAAAAAANAAAAAAAAAAAAAAAAGCATAAAATGTTTACCACTAAATATTTATAAATACTTTCTATTAGTTTTCCCATTTCGTAAGATTAATAAACATAGTGAAAATATCAGTTTTTTCTGTTTATTCACTGAACACAGACTTTTAACGTTGGAGTTCGGTAAACACACAAAGAGAGCTATCAGTAAAAGGACCAACGCGTTTTGGGACTTAATCTAATGGCTCGAGAGGATGACACGTTGAGTACCGCGTCAGCCATCGGTGGCTGGCACTGGACTTTCCATTTAGGTCGCGTCAACCACCGGTGGCTGACACTGAAATTACATTTAGGCTGCGTCTGCCACCGCTTGCTGACACTGACCTTTCACATAAGTCGCGAAAAACAGCTGTCTGACAGCGTATAACATGATATAGAACTATAAAATTTACACTCTTTTATGGAATTGCAGAAAATTATTCAAAATTTACTTAATTATTGTGATTCTTGGTTTAATAAATTCAATTTAGTAGATTTTTATCCACCACTATTTTTAAACAATTCGTAGGCATATATCAGTCACCACCTTTTTTTCAGATGTGTCATACTATACCAGGGATGGCGAACCAATGGCACGCGTGCCATTCATGACACGCGACACAATATTTTGGGCACGCCACCCATCACAAAGTTCACTATGAAGCGTTAACAATTAAATTAAAATTCACAAAAAAAATTATTAACAAAAAAATTAACAATTAATGCCAAAAAAAACTCAATTAATAACCTTAGAAAACAAGCTAACAATAAATAACTAGCAAAAAAATTTAACAGTCCTGCTTAAACAAACATACAATCTAATATAAGTTATTTGTCATCTAATTTGCTACAACAGAAGTCACACTGATGTTACTTTAAGTTGAATTATGCGTATAACTGAGACATTGCAAAACTTTCTCACTCCATAGTATATAAAGAGTTTTGAGTTGATAGTATTTAGTATTATTACTTTCCCAATAATCACGAAATCAAAATTATTTGATGGCACGTCTATGACCACATTAAACAATTTTTTAGAAAAAATGGCACGTTGGTGCAAAAAGGTTCGCCACCCCTGNGGCGTTCAGGACATCCATTTAGGCCGCGTCAACCACCGGTGGCTGACACTGAAATTACATTTAGGCTGCGTCAACCACCGGTGGCTGACACTGAAATTACATTTAGGCTGTGTCAACCACCGGTGGCTGACACTGAAATTACATTTAGGCTGCGTCTGCCACCGCTTGCTGACACTGACCTTTCACATAAGTCGCGAAAAACAGCTGTCTGACAGCGTATAACATGATATAGAACTATAAAATTTACACTCTTTTATGGAATTGCAGAAAATTATTCAAAATTTACTTAATTATTGTGATTCTTGGTTTAATAAATTCAATTTAGTAGATTTTTATCCACCACTATTTTTAAACAATTCGTAGGCATATATCAGTCACCACCTTTTTTTCAGATATGTCATACTATACCAGGGATGGCGAGCCAATGGCACGCGTGCCATTCATGACACGCGACACAATATTTTGGGCACGCCACCCATCACAAAGTTCACTATGAAGCATTAACAATTAAATTAAAATTCACAAAAAAAATTAACAATTAATGCCAAAAAAAACTCAATTAATAACCTTAAAAAACAAGCTAACAAGAAATAACTAGCAAAAAAATTTAACAGTCCTGCTTAAACAAACATACAATCTAATATAAGTTATTTGTCATCTAATTTGCTACAACAGAAGTCACACTGATGTTACTTTAAGTTGAATTATGCGTATAACTGAGACATTGCAAAAATTTTTCTCTCTCCATAGTATATAAAGAGTTTTGAGTTGATAGTATTTAGTATTATTACTTTCCCAATAATCACGAAATCAAAATTATTTGATGGCACGTCTATGACCACATTAAACAATTTTTTAGAAAAAATGGCACGTTGGTGCAAAAAGGTTCGCCACCCCTGTACTATACCTTTTAAAAACTAGCAAAATTTGTCTATATTTGCAAATTTAGTTTGTAGTTATTTACCGTGTAGCCAGACGAGCAAGCCGTGTAAAATTAGTGTGGCATTCAACGAGTTAATTAGTGTAGATGATATTACAAGTAACGAAATCAGCTACCACGGCTAATGAATGAACAGCCGACCCAGTTTTTAGCTTTACGACTACTAATGTTCAACTCCGTAGCCTTGTAATTTTGAACCAATCCAGAGGACAGGGAAACTCCTGGATCAGCACCCCCAGAGATATTGATTTGTTATGGGAACAAGGAGAACTTTGCGACCTCACAGATTTAACGTGCATCAGTCACCATTTACTACACCGGGAGTCTTCGGCCGGTGGGGATCGAAGCCATGACACCTCTTGGACATGGGTCCAATGCCTAACCAATCAGGCTATCCCACCCCTTTGCAGTTTTTGGACATAAATTTCTATTTTTTCGGTGAAGACGCCAATTTCGAAAGCTTTGCCTCGCAGTTTAAAAATCGCGTCAAGTTCGGATTTTGAACTTTGTGATATTTGTCCTGTAACTATACCAGTGTCATTAGCATTAATAGTAGTGAGGTTTTTAATATTATCTCGGTCTACTGGAAAATCTTAAGTGAACAAAATGTAAAGTATAGGTGCAAGAATGCTTCCTTGAGATGCAATTCGTATGATTATCATCAGGGCTCCCACGTAATGTTTAAAACTGTAAAATGCGGTGACTAATAAAAAGCAAAAAGCTATTAAATTTTTTAGCACATCTTTCAATTTACTACTAAAAGTGAAAGCAAGGAACATTGTAGTTTTAAATACATGATTTGTATTGTAAGTCATGGTAGCTATTTCAGTTGAATAATTATGTACATTAAATAAATAAAAATGAATTAAGTTTTGACAATATCTTACATCAATACATACGTCATATTTAAGTGTACTTTTAATTTATTTTCATGCAGTGGTAATCAAAATTATTTTAAATTAAATTTATAAATCCAAGAAATTAACAGTAAGTATAGACTTAACTACCACTTTACATATACAAATAAAATTTTACACAAAACGCTTAAAAGTTGAGGACTATCCTGTGGCCTAATCCAAGGAATGCCAATTGCTCTGCTCTTTGTAAAAAGTTTCTATCGGGTGCTAAAGTTTTAAAAACTTATAGAAATATCGTTATTTTTTCCAACGATTGCAGAGGCAAAGAAGACTTAGCTTTGAAGCCGCTGGATGCTGGATATTGGGGTTATCTCGGCGTTTGGCGCGAAGCGCCACTAACCGATTCGTCAAATCTGTTTTGTCGTATTCTAGGAGGTCCTAAATATCATTGAAGTTGTAGAATGTTGTAACAGCAAATCAAGTCTTTAAAGAAATAAATCTTTAGTTTTGAAGTGAAAATCATCTTTGGAATGGGGAGATCCCCTTGAGTAGAGTTGTATGATAAAGTTAATAGTATTTTGATAGTATGCGGTAATTGTGCTGAAATTCGAATTATCCCTGATTATATCAATTTCGAACAACTTATTGAAATCTGATGTGGAGTATGTTTTTGCATCGCTATGAAATTTTGTGGTCAATTTAGCTATAAAGCAATTGATATCATCAATGTTTAAGTCTTTTCTGAGTAATCTATTGCTAATCGCCGTTGGGGCGAAAGTCATCGTGCGTAAAAACTTACCTTCAGTTGTAGATAGCTTCTTTTTTAGGTTGTTGCTTATAGTGGTGAGGACTGGGCAAGCATACGTAAGAATTGGTCGAATCGCTTGTATATAGATAGTTCTTTTATTTGATAGATGAAGCTTTGAATTCTTATGCAGGAGGACTTTGAGCGCAAAAAACGCTCCTCTGGCTCTTTTAATTATGTCGTTTAAGTGAGTACTCCAGCTCAAATTATATGAGATCGTGACGCCGAGATATTTAACGTGTTTACACTGGTTTGATCTCAGTATTAAAGAGATAGATGTGGGAAGTATTTTGTTGTTTTTTCTTATTATTTATGATTAAGAATTGACTTTTGTCGGGGTGTAGTTTTGTGCGCCATTTGCTGCACCATGTTTCAACTACTTGTAGTTTATCTTGTAGCAGGGTAATAGCGCGTTTTGCATTCATTGACTTAGTTATGATTGCCGTATCATCAGCATATAGTGCTACAAACTCGTATAGGTTATCATCATTAATCGGAAAATCTGCAGTGTACAGGATGTACAGAACAGGGCCCTGAATTGAACCCTGCGGTACACCCGCATAAATTTTTTTGTAGTCAGAATAATTATTATTTAATTTAATTCTAAATTCTCTGTTAATTAAATATGAACTTAACAGCCTTAGTATATCAATAGTAGCTTTGAAGCCGGAGAAGTTGGAAGCTATGGATATCCAATTATCATATTTAAAGTGGTTGCGAAACTAAAGTCATTCTATTAATTAGAATTATAATAATAATTATAAATGAGTTAAACCACCACTACATATAAATGATTATAACATACATATCAAAGCATAATAGGCAGCACGGTAGCGCATCAGATGAATTAGTTAGAGCCCCTGGTGGGGCTGATGCTAAGATAACCACCATGTATGAGTATGAGCACGATAGCGAGTGCACAAAATGGAAGGTAGCCATCAACACCACCAAATCTTCACTACTAATTATTAGAAAATCAAGTGACATGAAAATCATTTATCCAAATATCACTCTTTTCAATGATACAATACCACTAGTTCGAAGGGCCATCTACCTAGGCGTCACTCTTACTGGGACTATAAACTGGAATTCCCATATTGATAATATTCCTAGCAAAGCGCAAGTAGCCTATCGAGCTCTGAAACCGATATTAAACTATAACTCAAAATTTGCACTCAAAACAAAACGAACGCTATACCTCCAATGCATTCGACCAATCATCAGTTACGCAGGTCCCGCATGGAGCACAACCATTGCTACTCAAAAGAAGAAACTGGAGAATACTCAAAATAAATTTCTCAGATACATCACTGGAGCCCCCAGATCCATGAGAATTAAAGATCTAAGAAGAGATTTAAAAATCAACAAAATAGATGAACATATAACTGAACTATGTGCAAGTTTCTTCAGAGATGCACTCTCTTGTCATACGTGCAACTACTTTAAAAACTTTGATTTTGAGCTCATTAAAGACAGCATAAAATAAAGCTCGGCAACCGCCTTTTTCCTATCCGATGGAGTTTTTTCCCGTGAATTTTGTAAATACTTGTATATATTTTTGTGCATTTATTATGAATTTTTCCCATTTGTTGAGGCTATGTGGCTACTGTGCACCTGAGAAGCTCGGGGGTAATACCTCGGGGGGAGGCGAAGCAGTCTGTCACAAAAACCTCTTCTCTCTCTTAAATTTGTTTGTATAATCTTGCTACTTCATTTTAATTTTCACTCAGTAAATGTTACTGAACCCCAACTTTCACCATTCATTTGCGCTTCGGCGATTTATTATTTATTCCCACTCAGATGAATTAGTTAGTGCCCCTGGTGGTAAAGTGGTAGTTTATCAATTGTGATTCTTGGTTAAATAATTGCAAATTTACTTTGTAGTTATTTACTGTTTTTTATATTATTTTGGCGTGTCCGGAGCAGTTGGCATCGTTGAATATACCCATTTTCCCTGGAACAAAAGCGCAGTGTATCAAAATTGTCCACCAAAAGACAATGTTTCAAAACGTGTTTTTTTACACAAAAAAAATTTTTTTTTGGCCATTTTTTTCCTTTCAAAAATCTGTGCGTTAAGGGATTAATGTTAATTCTCTTCAGTAACTTAAATATTGGCAGTAAGGATCACGAATGTTCGTTCGCTCGTTGTAGTGGAACTAGGCGTCTGAGGCCTCACGACCCTTTACCCATTCATCCTGAAATTAAACTAAGAAACATACATGACAAAATGAAAGTTTGTGGAGCAAAATAAAGTTCTTGAGAGAAGAAAAATGGCACTTTGCCATTATTAGGCAATAACAAAATTACAAGTAATAAAAAGTAAATGAAAAAAGGCAATATTAATGTACAATGGCATATCTGCCAACTCTTCCGGAAGATTTAATTTTCATATTTCAAGCTGTAGAAATACTCAGGTTATTCCAATTAACTTTTTG
This sequence comes from Parasteatoda tepidariorum, assembly GCF_043381705.1. Taxonomy (NCBI): domain Eukaryota; kingdom Metazoa; phylum Arthropoda; class Arachnida; order Araneae; family Theridiidae; genus Parasteatoda; species Parasteatoda tepidariorum. The sequence goes on along the minus strand of NC_092209.1, from coordinate 17,402,679 downwards.
AATTATAATGATAATTATAAATGAGTTTGACCACCACTACATATAAATAATTACAATAAATATATAAAAGCATAATAATCCTTGCGCAATCGAATTTCAACGAAATCAAAATATAAATATATTTATTGTAATTATTTATATGTAGTGGTGGTCAAACTCATTTATAATTATCATTATAATTCAAAAAGTTAATTGGAATAACCTGAGTATTTCTACAGCTTGAAATATGAAAATTAAATCTTCCGGAAGAGTTGGCAGATATGCCATTGTACATTAATATTGCCTTTTTTCATTTACTTTTTATTTCTTGTAATTTTGTTATTGCCTAATAATGGCAAAGTGCCATTTTTCTTCTCTCAAGAACTCNGGAGGACTTTGAGCGCAAAAAACGCTCCTCTGGCTCTTTTAATTATGTCGTTTAAGTGAGTACTCCAGCTCAAATTATATGAGATCGTGACGCCGAGGTATTTAACGTGTTTCACTGGTTTGATCTCAGTATTAAAGAGATAGATGTGGGGAGTATTTTGTTGTTTTTTCTTACTATTTATGATTAAGAATTGACTTTTGTCGGGGTGTAGTTTTGTGCGCCATTTGCTGCACCATGTTTCAACTACTTGTAGTTTATCTTGTAGCAGGGTAATAGCGCGTTTTGTATTCATTGACTTAGTTATGATAGCCGTATCATCAGCATATAGTGCTACAAACTCGTTTAGGTTATCATCATTAGTCGGAAAATCTGCAGTGTACAGGATGTACAGAACAGGGCCCAGAATTGAACCCTGCGGTACACCCGCATAAATTTTTTTGTAGTCAGAATAATTATTATTTAATTTAATTCTAAATTTTCTGTTAATTAAATATGAACTTAACAGCCTTAGTATGTCAATAGTAGCCTTGAAGCCGGAAAAGTTGGAAGCTATGGATGTCCAATTATCATATTTAAAGTGGTTGCGAAACTAAAGTCATTCTATTAAACTTTTAGAATTATAATAATAATTATAAATGAGTTAAACCACCACTACATATAAATAATTATAACATACATATGAAAGCATAATAGGTAGCACCATACCTGCCAACTTTCAATTCCTTCGAGGATTATTTTCCCCAGTGGTAGTAAAATGAAATTTAAATTACAATTTTAGGCAGATGAGTACGCTGCATTTTGAAAAAGTTTGTGCGGACTAGAACAACAGCATTACATATTGATATATATGCTTAATTTTTTTAAAAATAGTGGTGGTCAAAAAGATTTTAATTTAAGTTTATAAATGCAAGAAATATATAGAAAGTATACATTTTACTACCACTTTAAATATAGAAATAAAATTTTACGCCAAATGCTTGTTGGCAGGTATGGTATGGCGTCACTCTTACTATGCTACCGTAGCACGGTAGCGCAGCAGATGAATTAGTTAGAGCCCCTGGTGGGGCTGATGCTAAGAAAACCACCATGTATGAGTATGAGCACGACAGCGAGTGCGCAAAATGGAAGGTAGTATACTTGCCAACTCTTCCGGATTTTCCGGAAGATTTTATTTTCATATTTAAAGTGGTAGTAAGTATATACTATTTTTTCTTTTAAAAATTAAATTTTTAGATGATTTTGATCACCACTATTCTTACAAAAATTAAACACATATATTAATGTGCGTTACTATCAGGATTGTCAACTTAAGTTTTCTCAAATACACCGTATTTGTTTGCTTAAAATTGAAGTTTTAATTCCACTTTAATACCACTGGGAAAAATGATAATGGGAGGGATTAAAAGTTGTCAGGTATGAGGTAGCTATCAGCACTACCAAACCTTCACTACTAATTATTAGAAAATCAAGTAACATGAAAATCATTTATCCAAATATTACTCTTTTCAATGATACAATACCACTAGTTCGAAGGGCCACCTACCTAGGCGTCACTCTTACTAGGACTTTAAACTGGAATTCCCATATTGATAATATTCCTAGCAAAGCGCAAGTAGCCTATCGAGCTCTGAAACCGATATTAAACTATAACTCAAAACAAAACGAACGCTATACCTCCAATGCATTCGACCAATCATCAGCTACGCAGCTCAAGCATTGCGCACGACCACTGCTACTTAAAAGAAGAAACTGGAGAGTACTCAAAACAAAATTCTCAGATACATCACTGGAGCCCCCAGATCCATGAGAATTAAAGATCTAAGAAGAGATTTAAAAATCAACAAAATAGATTAACACATAGCTGAACTATGTGAAAGTTTCTTCAGAGATGCACTCTCTTGTCATACATGCAACTACTTTAAAAACTTTGATTTTGAGCTCATTAAAGACAACATAAAATAAAGTTTGGCAACCGCCTTTTTCCTATCCGATGGAGTTTTGTCCCGTAAATTTTGTAAATATTTGTATATATTTTTGTGCATTAATTATGAATTTTTCCTATTTCTCTGAGGCTATGTGGCTACTGTGCACCTGAGAAGCTCGGGGGTAATACCTCGGGGGGAGGCGAGGCAGTCTGCCACAAAAACCTCTTCTCTCTCTTAAATTTGTTTGTATAATCTTGCTACTTCATTTTAATTTTCACTCAGTAAATGTTACTGAACCCCAACTTTCACCATTCTTTTGCGCTTCGGCGATTTATTTTATTTTTAAATAAATTCAATTTAGTAGATTTTTATCCACCACTATTTTTAAACAATTCGTAGGCTAAAATAGTTAACCATTTTAACCCTCTAAAGCAGGGTTTCTTAACCTGTGGTTCATGAACCCCTAAGGGGTCCATGAGTTATAATTTGGGGGTCCGCTGACTACTAATTTTTAAAACGTTTTAAAGACTACCCATTGCTTGTAAAGCAAGCTATGTCAGCTATAATTCCGTTTGCTACATTGTATCTTTGCGAAGTGGGATTTTCCACAATTGTGACAATAAAAAAACATAACATCGAAATCGATTGAATGTTAAGCATCATATGCACGTTGCTTTGTCGAAAACCATCCCCCAATGCAATTTATTAATTAAGGAAAAGCAGCAGCAACCTTCACATTAAAAATTTTAATTTTAAAAATTTTGTATACTATTAAAATAATAAAATTAAATGTTTTCTAATAATTGATGTTTTTTGCAATTATTTTATCCACTGGGGGGTGGTCCGTGACTTCTTAAAAATTTTTAAAAGGGGTCCATTATATCAAAAAGGTTAAGGAACACTGCTCTAAAGTCATGTTATACCTTTCAAAAAACAGGCATAAATTGCCAAATACTTGCAAAATTTACTTTGTAGTTATTTACCGTTTTTTAAATTATTTTGGCGTGTCAGGAGCAGTTGGCATCGTTGAATATATCCATTTTCCCTGGAACAAAAGCGCAGTGTATCAAAATTGTCCACCAAAAGACAATGTTTAAAAGCTTGTTTTTTTACCCCCCAAAAAAAATTTTTTTTGGCCATTTTTTTTCTTCAAAAATCTGTGCGTTAAGGGGTTAATGTTAATTCTCTTCAGTAACTAAAATATTGGCAGTAAGGATCACGAATGTTCGTTCTTTGTAGTGGAACTGGGCGTCTGAGGCCTTACGACCCTTTACCCATTTATCCTGAAATTAAACTAAGAAACATACATGACAAAATGAAAGTTTGTGGAGCAAAATGTCGAAGAAAAATGGCACTTTGCCATTATTAGGCAGTAATAAAATTACAAGAAATAAAGAGTACATGAAAAAAGGCAATATTAAAGTACAATGGCATATCTGCCAACTCTTCCGGAAAATTTTATTTTCATATTTAAAGCGGTAGCAATACTCAGGTTACTCCAATTAACTTTTTGAATTATAATGATAATTATAAATGAGTTTGACCGCCACTACATATAAATAATTATAATAAATATATGAAAGCGTAATAATCCTTGCGCAAGCGAATTTTCACGGGATTAAAATATAAATATATTTTTGAGTCAGATTGTTTTACAACTACTCTGAATATCCATTCTCGGAAGGAGTGAAAGTTGGCAGGTATGCAATGGGAAAAATAAACACTAGTGAATATTTACAAGGATTACGAATGTTCAAAGTGTATTTTCGTATGAACTTTTGATTTATATATTTAGAGTGGTAGACATAATAATTTTTAATCAAATTTAACACCAGTAATCATACAAAAAAGCATAAATTTTGCCGTTATTAACCCCTTGGGGACGGGTGATTCAGAAAAGAATTCGTTCAAAATCAGAATCAAGTTGTAATTAAATAAAAAACGGTAACTTAAATGTAGTCGTTGCTAATTTGACAGACTTACTTTGCTTTTACTTTAATTAAATATAATCAATGTAAGATCAAAGTATAACTAAATAGTTTTATTTTGAACAAAGTAATAGTGAATTAAATAAATCAAACATTTATAACTCCGCCCACAAATAAACTGCTAAAGAATTACTTTGATTACCAGTTTTATCTTTTTACCCTGATTGATACGGCTTTATGCTGTCACGTATTTGTGACAGTCGGCGTGAAAGGGTTAAAGAAATTGTTTCCGCCAAGCCCAAGTGGAGGAAGTTGGTACTTCTGCATCTGTCTTGAAGATACCAAAATAAAGTAAAAACTTATATATGGTGGCAAAATTTCTTTTTCTACTTCATTTGCATTGCAACTACTAGAATGTTTATCACTAAACTGTTAGAAGTTTACGTATTAGAATAAGCGGCCCCTTATATCCTGTTGGCGGATCAGGATCTAACTTTCTATTTTATTTTATAACCGTCGTTCAACAGCCGACCCAATTTTATGAGTTTACGACTACTAATGTTAAACACCGTAGCCTTGTAATTTTGAACCCAATCCAGAAGACAAGGGAACTCCTGAATCGAGTATGGGGAGGAATTTGCCATCGTGGAGGACATTTTGACGGAAGTAACCAGCATTTGTGTTGCATGGCGAGGAAAACCACGGTTAACATGAGGGCAAAGGGAATTTTAACCCATGATCCATCTACCACTGAGGATATTTCACGTCAGCACTGCTGTCGGTGCAAGCCGGATGCGGAATTCATATCGACTGGGATTCGAACCCGGTTCACCTCATTGGAAGGCGAACGATCTATCCCCTGAGCCATCGTGGCGCAGGATCTAACTTTTATAAAAATTAATGCTATCTTATATATACAAAAACAATACTTTAATCAAATGAGCAATGAGATGTTTGAAAGGCTACTTCTTCGTAGCCAGTCAGATATAAATTTATTTGGAAAATTAAAGGAATTGTAGGCTGTTCACATACAACACTGCGAAACTCTGTTTGACTGTACAAATACGTAAAATTCACTCGCATGAATCTATGCTAGAATATTTTTTAAAAAACAGAAGCGGATTGCTAATCAAAGATGCGTCTGATGAACAGGCTTTGCGTAAACCTTGTATAAACCAGCAGTTCGCATTTTTTCCGGCTTCAAAACCCTAAATAATTAACTTTCTTTTGGCGAAAACTCAAATTTATAAATAAAGTTCTAGGTAATTGTGAAAGTTATAACCTATAAAAGATTATATTAAAAATATTTAATTAGGATAATGCAGATTTTCTTTATCGATAATCTTAAATTAGATTTTATGTCCGACTGTTGAATTTTCAGTCCTTGAGTTAGATCTAGTCTAGTTATGAATTCCTTTCTGGTGTATGTACAGTTAGCGAAATAAAAAACGGACCACCCTGAATAACTTTTGATCTAATGATCGAATCCTCACGTTCTAGAACTTAATCTTAATGATTCTAGAGGGTGACCAGAAGTATGCCAATTAATTAGTGCAGGCGATATTTTTAAGTAGTGTCTTATAGGTCTCGCCAAAAAGTTTCTCCCCTACCTGAATGATTGATGGAGTAGGTGGAGGATCTCTATTGAAAGAGGACATCTTCTCACGGAGATCATTACTCGCCAAATCTTTATGACGCCAAAGACTATAAGGCTGAGGACAGGCTGCTTTTGCTTTCCTCAGTGAAATAGATATCCCACAAATACAAATTGATAATTTGTAAGCTACAAATTGTTTCTGGTCGCCTCCTTTTACATGGTGGACGCTAGAGGAAGGGGGTTAGAACAGCAAGAGGACCACTCGTCTGGTCAGCAGAAGGGGAAATGAGAAGTGATAGATTTATGAGGAATTAGAATGTAGAATGCCTTATCTTAACAATTTGTTCTTGTGGAATATAACATTTCTTTCAATTTTTGTGGTATATCTATTTCACTGAGGGACGAAATAAGCTGCTTTTTTCAAGCTTGAACTCGGCCTAAATTGTCCCAAATGGAAAACCGATTTACCTCGTTTCTGAGCGACATAATTGATTAATTCTTCCTTTAGTGGGAGACGGAATTTTTTGGAGGCCCAAGGGGTTTTTAGGGAGAAAAGCTTTCTTATTCACCTCTTATTCTTTTATGAAAAGGGATAAATCAGTAAAAACTAAAGAAATTTAACTAGACAAAAATTATTCAAAGATTTTAAAAAGAATTTTATCACAAATTAGTATCATCTGCGGCAATGGTAGTCTTAAACTCAAAATCGTGTCGGCTGTTTAACGACGATTATGAAATAAAAAATATTTAAATAGTACATACAAGACTACCAGTATGCATTACATTTTTTTTGCCCTATCCATTATATTTTTTTCAAAATCAAAACACAATTTGTATAACCGTTAGTGCCTCTCTTGCTTCTTGACCCAAAGGAATTTTCCATCAGTATGGACTAATAACAACTCAATTTCCATTGACAAAATTGATGTTCTGCTTGTTTCTCTGACCACGACGCCTCATCCATTTCTTCTGAAGTTATTGCGGGACTAAATGCGTGCTTTATTATTATTGGAATTGCATGCATTTGCAGGATTGTGTTCACAATTTAGGGTGATAAGTCTTTGTCTAGTAAATGGACAGATAGAACATTCAGAAGACATCCAGGGTTACAGTGGGATTTGAACCCACCACCTCCACCCTTCACACAGAGTTAGGAGGGTGAAACCACTCGGCCAGGGTGGTCCCTGTGTGTGCTTGTTTTACTTTAAGCTAACTTCCTATTGCCTGGAAATAAACTGATACCATACTGTTCCTTAATCTTTTGCAATACGAATTCACCCCTGAGTAGACATTGAAAGTCACCACTCATACGGGCATCAGAAAGTTGGATATGTTGACCACTCTTTCAAGGAGACACCAATATTACACCCACATTAGGAAGGAACATCCATGCCTCTGACTGGGATTCGAAATTGGGACCTTTATGGCATGAGGTCAGCTACCTGACCACCATAAAGGCCATTCGACTTGAGAATTAAAGTTTTTATGCTTTTATAATTAGTAAGCTCATTATTTAATGCATTTTAGAAATGACATAAAAATATTTTAATATTCATTGGTTCAGCCAAAAAGTTCATGCTGATTTTCGATAAATGGAGATCCAAGTAGCTCGCCAAAATTATGCAAGTAGCATCAAGATACTCATTAAGGCAGTCGGAAGTTTTCGTAATTACTTAATTACATAAGTTAAATAATATTCATCGACGTACTAACCAACTTCAACATTTTTCGAAAAAGTGTTTTCCTAGAGGTACGGAATAGCCAATTAAACTACGATTGGATGCTGATGTTTTGTTAAAATTTAACTAACACTTGTGGTTACTTTTAAAATGCTGGATATCTTATACTAGTTTGTTCTGTGCTCAGAAGTCATGTAGGAATAAGCTTATACTGGTTACTTTTAGAACGATAGCAGTTTGTTATACATATGTTTAAATTATTTAAATGTAGTGGTAGTTAAAATCATTTTAAACCCCATTTATTAAAAATAAGAGTAAAGTGTAATAATATAAATTTCCCCCCACATTAAATATGAAAATAAAATTCTTCCGAAGAAGAGCAGGAATTGGCATGTATGCATCTACAGGGTTGCCAACTGCTCCACTCACTGGAAATGTCTTAATCGGAAGCTAATTGAATAATAAAACGTTTAGAACAAGAATAATTATGCCTATTTTTTTTAAAAAAGATACCGCGAGCTTAATGCACCCAAGTTTCATTTCATATGACACTTCGGCATTTTTATATTTAGTGGTATAAAGATTACTTAAAATAAAAAATATTAAACGAAAAATTACTTAAATTTCATTACCACTGGAAAATTATTTTTCAGCATGAAGAAAAACATGAATAAAATGGATACAGTAAAATCGAATAAAAAAATATATACAGGGAAGGGAAGATATATACAACTTATTTACAAAATTTGTTTGAGAGTATCCCGTCCGACAGGAAGAACGCAGTCGCCGGGCTATATTTTGTATTGTTTTTGACTAAGTCAAAATTAAATAAGTCCTTGTAATCACAAGTGCTGCAATTTATAGCATCTTTGAAGAATGGTGCATTTAGCTTAACTATGTGCTCATTAACGTTATCTAATTTCAGATCATCCCTAAGGTATCTCATATTGATATACCAGGGAGCTCCAGTAATTTTCCTAAGAATTTTATTTTCGAACATAAGGAGTTTCTTCTTCTGTGTATCCGTAGTTGCGCTCCATGCAGGCGCAGCATAACTGATTATGGGTCTGATACACTGAAGATATAGTGTGCGCTTTGTTTTTAGCTTTGATTTGGAGTGAGCTCCTATAATTGGTTTCAGGGCGTGAAACGCTCCCTTGGCCTTTCCAATGGCATTTTTAATATGGTCACTCCCAGATAATTGGTTCTATTAACGTTGGGGACTTTTTCTCCAAATAAATATCTGGGATTCGTTTGAACAATCATGACTTGGTGCTTGGTATTAGTGGGAGCTCGGTATTTGGCCCGAAGGCCCACCAACCGATTCATCATATCCTGTAAAACATAGCTTAAAAGACATATATAATAATATAAAACATACAATAAAGAAGAGGGGTAGGAGCGAGCTCCAAAAATCTAAGATAATGATATAGAGCACATTGAACTAGAACAATCATGACTAACTAACTAACTAATCAACTTTTTTCAGAGTACCTATCCATGTATGGATATCTGCTCTTTCATCTAAATTGGATAATATGTGGTGGAAGGGAAGGGAGGTGCTGCGTTAACATTAAGTTAAATCTCAGAATGAACAATAATTGATAAAATCAAGTCTGAGTCATACATAAAAATNCAGCTGAAGTGCTACTGTAGGGGGATAAATGGAGTTCAGCAGCTTTTACTGAGACAGTCTCCATCTGGCATGCTTCAGACTTCTATATCTACAATAAGTTTCCAAATATTTGTGGTGATTAAAAAATTTAATGATTTATTTTTAAAAACAAGAATATTATTTAATAGTATAAATTTTTCTAACACTCTAGGAAATCTTCATCTTACTCCGTTATCTCTTGGCTTTCGAAACCAGATTCTCGGAATTATCGATTAGACTGACAAGTATCTCCACAACAAACAGAAAACAGCACTGCTAATGTTAGATTAAGGCTTTTGATCGGGTTTGGCGCGAAGTAGCTCATATGACAAAAATTCCGCGGGATTATCAAAGTTATATAGTCCTACTTATATAACAGAACCTTTAAATTTAATAAATTATTCGAACATTTTCAGAAAGTGTGCCCCAAAAGTATTCACAATTGACAGTAAACAGCGTTCGTAAATTATGATTTTATCATGTTGAGACTCAGGATTGTTTAATTTACTCCGTACTTGGTAAAATCTCACTGATTCATCTAATCTGACGCAACTAAAAAAAATAAGATAATGACGTGGTTAGGTATATAACCCGGAATAATGATGACACAAACTTAAATATCGAAAATAAATGTCCTGTCGGTTGGTCGGGGTGCCTGAGGCCGGAGTGGCCTTTTATCCCTTCATCATGAATTGAAGGATCGTTGTGGTAGTTCCTTACGGTCCTTGTAACCTAAAAATAAAAGTAGAGAATTAATTATGAGAACGTAGCTCGAGTAATATGATGCATTTTTTACGTATACCTATAAATAAATAATGGAGAAAAAGGGATAATAAAAGTATACTTCCTGTTAGAAGTTTGTCAAACTGTTTTGTACATCTCTCAAGTACAATACACTTTCTCATATCACATTCTCAACGATCACATGCTCTTCACTATTCACTTTTATCATAAAGCATAGTCAATTTTCATGAAATCTATCTTCAATACAAATCAAGTTGATTTGTGTCAACGTATTTTATATACAATTGCACAGTGTTATTCTAAACGAATATTGTCCGTTTTGGTATATAATTTTGCATATAAGTAAGTGTCATATGAAAATATTGCCATAATATATGTATAATTCATTATTTACGCTCCATTGACTTTGACTCAAATGGTCAGTGTTGCATCACTTGTAAAAAGTGTGCAACTGACCCCAAGGAGGCATATTCAATTAGGTTTCCGTACTCGAAAATTGAGTCAAAGTTTGCAGCGTTACAATCTATCGCTTTTCTAAAAAAGCTCCGATTCAGTTTGTTAAAGTGGTGATCGAAACTATCAATCTCAAAGTCCGTGTGTATATCAACATTTCTCTCATACCTTCGAGCGCCCGTTATCTTTCTTAAGATCTTATTCTCTGTCTCGTGAGTTTCTCAAGCTCACTTCGAGATACATTACACCATGCTGATGAGGCATAGGTCATGATTGGCCTTATCATCGAATTAAATAACAATCTCTTCAATTTCAAGCTCAATTTTCCACTGCACCTGATGGATTGCTGTCTTAAAGTTGCAGCATTGACTTTGTCCTTAACATGATCCGATCTAAGGTTCCTATACTATCAGAGCTGACCTATCAAGCAATATTGGAGCAAGAAGTTCGCAAGTTAACGTTATGTTAGTAATGTTATTACAGAGATGCCAACTGCTCTGGACACTCCAACATAATTTAAAAAACGGTAAATAACTACAAAGTAAATTTTGCAAATAGTTGACAATATTTGCTTGTTTTTAAAATGTAAAGCATGTAATAAGTATTATAGAGTGGTAAATTATATAAGCCTACGCATTGTTTAGAAATAGTGGTGGATTAAAATCTACTTAATCGAACTTATGAAACCAAGAATTACAATTAATAAACTACCACTTGAAAATATTTATTCGCTGTGCTTATGTTAGCTCTTTGCTCCAACAATAAATGATAAGTCGGCCTGTCTAATTCAGGGGCTCTAATCCGATCAAATCAGTCTGTTGTTGATGACTAGACCTAAGTACGTGGCTTTAGTTACTCTTGGTATCTCTTGATTAAAGAGTGCTAGTTCGTTATGCTCTTTAATTGGTTTCCTGTTCTAGGTTATAAGAAAATGGCAGGGCAGCCAATTTTGTACACTTCTTGTAAAATTTTATTCTAGTGGTAGCTACGTTAATGCTATAATGTATTATTTTTTTTATTCATTGAAACTTATTTTCGACACCACTACATATAAATGATTTAAAAGTTCATATTCATCACAACTTGATCCCCATCTCTCGAGACAAGACTTTTAAAATGTTGGCAAAATTACGAAATATTCTGAAAGCTTTGTTTTTTAAATGTCTATCCCTGTGTAAAATAATTTGCAAAAAGCGTAGCAGTTATCAAACTTTGTAAAGATTTCTATTTTTTGAAAAGCAAAATTGCTATAACATTGAATGAAACATTAATTGAAATTATCGGTGCATTAAAGGAAATATTGTAGTAAATGAAAACACTTTTTTATAATTCTAATCTTAGTCCTCTTCCTAATGAAATTGCATACCTGCCAACTTTTAATCCTTTCGAGGATGGTTTTTCCCCAGTGGTAGTAAATTCGAATTTAAACATATGCTGTTTTTGGATAAAGCTTATGTGGACAATCACGACAGTACTCCAGAGATGCCAACTGCTCCGGACAAGCCAAAATAATTAAAAAAAACGGTAAGTAACTACAAAGTAAATTTTGTAAATATTTGACTATTTTTGCTTGCTTTTTAAACGGTATGGCATGACATAATTACTATAAAGTGGTGAATTGTATAAGTCTACGAATTATTTAGAAATAGTGGTGGATAAAAATCTACTAAATTGAATTTATTAAACCAAAAATCACAATTGATAAACTACCACTTTAAGATATATATTTGCCGTCCGGAGCAAGTTGGCATCTTGAACTGGAGTAGTGAACAGAGTGCCTGTCCGCGAAGCGGACAATTGAATTCTTCATCTGAGGTGATGCCCGTGGGTGCCTGTAATGATGTCGATGGAGAGATGGGTAGAGTGGCGAGCGAAAACGCAGAAGCCACAAATTAGTTTAAACGAAGTGCGAAGAGTCCTTATATATGGTGGAAGTTGTCATCTATGGTACTCTATATCAATATATATACTTAGCTTTTCTTAAAAATAGTGGTGGTCAAAAAGATTTCAAATTAGGTTTATAAATGGAAGGAATATATAGAAAGCACACATTTTACTATCACTTTAAATATAGAAATAAAATTTTACGCCAAATGCGTAAAAGTTGGCAGGTATGAAATTGCATAACACATCCCACTTCTTAGAGGCATTTAGAAAACTTTTGGCATGTAAAAGAAGCATTATAATTTTTAAAATCATTGCAGTTAAATAAATAAAATGATCTATCGCATACAGGGAACTCATATTTAGTTGAATGTACAGTGCTCAAAAAAATGAAAGGACCACCCTGAATAACTTTTGAATTAATGATCGACTCTTTACATTCTAGAACTCAATCTTAATGGTTCGAGGGAGTGTCCTCAAATATGCTAATTAATTAGAGCAGACGATATTTTAGGTAAGGAAATCAGCCGTAGAAACGTATTTCCTCTGAATAAACACACATTCTTTTTGACGGATTAAGATTATTGGAAATCTGGAAAATATAGTCCCATTGGGGGCGTCGTCCAAATCTTGGATCCCTTGATGTTAATTTTACTGTTTCCGTATTTCATGAATCTCGAGACTTTTTTGAGAGAATCAAAAAAGTTTTTGCACACAGTTAAAAAAACTCGTTTTTTCTGAACATAATTCCTTGCAAAATATAACTTTAAGCAAATATTTATTATTTTTTATTATTTTATTTAATAACAGTCGAAAGTACGTTGAATTGTAGGGAAAACAATTTTTTGCATCATTTTAAATATTGCAATTTTAAATGACAGAATACAAAATTTGAGCAAAATCGGTTGAATAGTTCCTAAGAAATCAAATTTTGAAAAAGTCGCATCTCATAAATTCGATTTATCAGGAACTGTTTGACCGATTTCGCTCAAATTTTGTATTTTGTCATTTAAAATTACATTCCTTTAAATGACGTCAGAAATTGTTTATCTTACAATGCAAAAATTTTTCGCTTGTTATTACATAAAAATAAAAAATAAAAATAAACATTTGCTCAAAGTAATATTTTGCATGGAATTATCTTTTATTAAACAAGTTTTGTAATTGTGTGCAAAAATTGTTCAGTTCGCTTAGAAAGCTCTCAAAATATGATGAGGTATGATACGTACGCAGAGAAGTAAAATTAACATTGAACAGGAGTCCAAAGCACAGGAGTCTCTTGTCCAAACTATTAAGACCATATTTCCCAGATTGCGGCTACCCATCACCTCCTACATCAGAAAGCCTCCACACGGTTTCTTATAAGTAGTCTGCTCAGATTGTTTAAAAAGCGAACCACTTGTGCGCATGAACCCAAATTCTATTTTAAAAGTTCCTAATCCTAGTGTTCTGATTTTATTGGGCACCTGGGCCGCGAAGCGGCCCCTATCCCATTCATCTGGAATTTTATAACAGTTTTGGTTGAGCAATGATGTGAGCAGGCAATGGAGTTGCTTTTATGAATGTTTCAAGCTCTTTGCTTGAATAACTAAACCATCACTGAGACTTCAT
>NC_092209.1:17326821-17387124 GCF_043381705.1 Parasteatoda tepidariorum | reverse complement strand
TTTTAGGGCATGAATCTGAATTGAACAACCTGATAATGCTCACTCTGGTTATTGTTTCCGTTTTTAAAAGCGCTATATGTTGAGCCACCTCATGTGACATTTGCCATGTGACATTTTTAGCAGCAATCATTGGTCGATTTTCTAACGTTGCCATTCGGGGAGTTGCAATGAGCCTTTTTTTCGGTGCCGTGTAAGAGAAATATATATATAGATTTGTCATCTAATCTGCAACAACAGAAGTTCCACTGATGTTACTTTAAGTTGAATTACGCGTATAATTGAGGCATTGCAAAAAAAAATGTTTCAATGTAAATAAAGATTTTTGAGTTGATAGTATTTAGTATTATTATTTTCCCAATAATCACGAAGTCAAAATTATTTGACGGCTCGTCTATGACCTCATTAAACATATTTTTAGGAAAAATGGCACGTTGGTGTATAAAGGTTCGCCACCCCTGCTGTATACTATCGTATTATCACTATTTCTTGTTGCATTGTTAATTAAGAAAACAAGCTATAGTAGGTTATAAATAGTGCAGCATTATTTGCTGTTGCTAACATATATTTGGCACTGATTTTGCGATAAATAAAAGGCATTTTTAAAAAACCTTCTTATAGATCAAATAAGAAGAGAAAATTAATCATTTTATCGAATTTTTTCTTTCTTACTTAAGAGCATATCTTATTAAAAACTTAATATGTAAATGATTAAAATTTATGTAATTTGTAATTATAATCGAATTGAAAATTTTGCGAATTTTCTACACGGCCTAAAAAGCACAGTCGATTCTCGTAAATTATGTTTAATATTTTTATGTGTCAAGGCAAACGAGTTATAACATCAAAAAATAATAACGTACGAAATATTTTCATAAAAATGGTAGCATCATCAGAAATAGTATAAAACACATATAGATAACAATTTATCTTGCACTGAAGAGCATATGCCATGCACCACAGAATAGTCCAAATGGTTTTCAAAACTGCAGGCATTTTCTGAAGAAAAAAGAATTTTATTCAATTCGACAAATCGGAGAACCAGAGCCGTGATGGCTCAGGGGATAGAGCACTCGCCTCCCAATGAAGTGAACTAGGTTTGACTCCCAGCGATGACTGGTCAATTCGAATTCTTGCATTGACCGAATTCTTGCACCCGGCTTGCAAAGCACATTTAAACTGAGAAGCCCCATTGTTGATCCAATTTGAAGATTAAACTAGAAATGATTCATTACTAATGTTAACCTGCCTGGTGAAATATCTCTCATACACTGTTTGACAAACTAAAAAAGTGTCAAAAATACTACGGAAATTGAACCAGCCAGTAAGTTAATGTGCAATGTAGACATACATCGTATCTAAAAATGGACATATCACAAATGAAAATCATATTTCTTTGAAATAACTGAACAATACAGCGAAGCCAAGTTTAATATCTTTCACTTTGATATACTACTAGAAGACATTTCAAAAGCTGCTCGCAGTCGCCTACTTTTGTAATGATGCATCTCTTCCCTGACTGCAAAAATCGTAAACAACTTCAGTAATATATATAATGTAAATATTTTATCTGTAATTTTATTTTGTAAACGGCGTTGAACAGCAGACCGAATTCTGAATTTACTACTATCGATGTTCAACTCCGTAGCCGTGTAATTTTGAGCCCAACTCAGAAGACAAGAGAAATCCCGGAACAAGATTTGGAAAAAATGAGCGTCTGTGTAGGACTTTTTGAAGGAACTACCAGCATTTGCGTTACATGATGAGGACAACCACAAAAACGTCCCACGGATAGCCCAACGACAAGGGAATTCTAACCAATGATCCGTATACCACTGGACGATATTTAACGTCAGCACTGTGGTCGGTCAGAGCCAGATGCGGAATTCGTATCGACCAGCCATTGCTGGGATTCAAACCCGGTTAGCCTTATTGGATAGCGAGCACTCTATCCCCTGAGCCATCATCCTTGTAATACATAAACATCAATTTGCTTGACTCGAAGTTAGAAGAAAATGGAGCTTTTTTATCAATTACTTCAGATTCTTGTATTCAGTTCAAGAATGACTGGGACTTTAGCATTGATCTTGCTAAATGTTTTTGATATTGTTTACGTAAATTAATGCTCACCGTTCGAATCACAGCTTACGTATGTAATTGGTTTCAAGCCACGAACCTCCCTACATAAAGCAATATATAAAATACTTAACAGTTCTATCGGTAATATAATAGAAACATACTATGTACCAAATAATATTTGTATTGCATTCTATTGACATTCTGAGTTTTTTTAGTTTATGGTAATTTTTAATTTGACAAGACGAGTATACTCGTTATAGTCACAGCAATAGACATTCGATTGCAATTGCATAAACGTCAAACTCTCTTAAATGGTTTACATACATATACAGACTTATGCGCTTATTGCAAAGACGGCTTATAGGCCTTTGTAAGTTGGAAAACGGGTCACACAAATGTACAACAAACATCAAAGATGACGGCGTTTGGTGAGCCCGCTATTACCCTCGATGTTTTCAGAATTGAAAAAAAGTATAGTTTAATAGGTAGGGTGGCCCCTTCGTGCAGTTGTACAGACATCACACTGTTGTTTCATATTGGAATTTCCTGACAGATTTTAATAAAATTTAGCTTGAACATAGGTTGATTTAGTTCGAAAAAAGTAACTTTTCAACAGTTATAATACATACACATCAACGTGCGTAACTTTCATCAGATTCGGATGGTATCAAAGAGTTACAGAATATATAGTATAGTTACAGAATTGAATTAAAAAATGATTTTATAAGGGGTGTGGCCCCTTCGTACAGATATACAGGCCTCACATCACGATCTTATACTGGAAATAAGGCAGTTCATAAGTTCCTGAGAGGCAGTTTGTCCCACACGTTTAGTAACACTGTTTATAGACTCTGCGTGTTTCTCAGAGGGGACCTATTGCATTTGCCCTTCCTAAAGTGTCAGACATGCTCTATAGGATCGAGGGATAGTTTGGAGATCTTGCTGCACAATCTATGAGGAGAATATCTTCATTTTCCAAAAAATGAACTCAGAACCCACTGCACCCCTTAAAAGGTGAAGATAAGGCTCGAGAATCTCATCCCTATATCTCACACCAGTCACAGTAGCTCATTCAAAGGCATGGAGAGGGGTGTGTGGGAATCCAGCATTATGCCTACCCAGACCAGGAAACTTCAACAGCTATGATGGTCATTTTCTCGGACATTAGAAACCTCGATCACCATGGTGTTCAATTTCGCGGGCTATAGAGGGCGCGTAGCAGGTCCCTGGTTCACTTCATGTGAAAGAATGTCGAGAGTCAGTGGTCAGGCTTAAACGGGACTCATCAGTGAAGAGAATATTCGACCGTTGATCCAGACTCCCATCTCTTTTATCTGTGCACCATCCTAAACTGACTCTTCTGTTGGCAGAAGTCAGTAGGACGAAACAGCAAGTAATCTTGCAAACAATACTCTCTCATGAAACTTTCTGGAAACAGAAACCCTTGAGAAGCAGAATAAAAGAAGAAATATATCATCTGTACAAGGTGTACTGACGTACTTATTTATTAATTATTCAGTACTTCAGGGGGGTGGGGAGAAAAAAAAGAAAAGAAATAACATTCCAAATAACTTATCAATTGTCTTTTTTTTTTTTATCTGAGAAGAGAATAGAATAGGATGAGCTAGTGACGGTTACAGCCATCGAAAGTTTTCAGAATTTTTTAAAAATTATTTTCACGTTTAAACATACGACTGACACTGTTTCTAATGACAATCATAAGCGATTGAAAAAAAAATATGTTTCTGAATACGATTGTCAAATTTAAAGTACATAGCAATGTCTTAAGGATGTTCTTCAACACTCTTTTGCCATAAAGAAAAGTTTAAATGCTTTACGCACTATATTAAGGAATCGGCACTGTACATAATGAAGTGCTTAATGCAATCGATATGAATCTCTAGGCAAAGCTTCAATTTCAAAACTATTAAATTGTCCCTAATTTTTTTACAATTTCCAGGTAAAAATTATTGTAGTGGTAGCAATATAACAAATGACTTTACAATGCTAAGCAAAAATTCTTTTACTGCACAAATATTTAATATGTTTAAAGAATATAGTTAGGACTTTCCGATATTTAACTTAATTATATGCTGGCTTTCAGAATCATTGCAAAGTAACAAATTAAATGTGTTAAATAGAAATAGTAAAATGTATTAGATGTGATAGAAATTAGGACGTTCAGCAGCTTTTCCATATTTATGTTGTAGGGTAATTGAAAAATCCGGCATTTCGAAAAATGCTGACGCCATTTCTCAATGCGTCTACAAGGCAATAAGCCTCACAAATGAGATCGATAGTTCTCCCAGAAGAACATCATTAAAACCAATGAATATTCTAATTTTCGTATTCTTTTTGTGATCCTAAACAATGCCGCGTTAAAGAATCTTTTTTAATTATTAAAATTTTAAACTACAAAAGCCTTCATATTGACATTTTCGTCATTTCCATAATTAGCAAAGAGAGCGCTGGCAAAAAATGGACAAATCATAAACAATTCTTGAAAAAAAAACATTACTACTCACTAAAAAACTCTGTTTTAATAAAGACGGAACCTACAAATGGTAGTTAGAAGACCCTGAAAAAATACACCAAAAAATAGTATTTTAAAAACTTCCTGTAACTATGTAAAGATCTTAAAATATTGAATATCTTGAACGTGAAGCATTTTATAACAACAAAATCACAGTCTTAACCTAGATAAATAAAAACATCTAAAGCGCTAAAAAAAAAAAGTATATCTAATACTATTGCTATAATTGAGCTATTTTATCAGCTTAACGCATTAAATAGTCCGCAAATCACAAACTGTCTGAGTTTCAGAAAGAGGCAATTAAATCTTTTTTTTT
Organism: Parasteatoda tepidariorum; assembly: GCF_043381705.1. NCBI lineage: Eukaryota > Metazoa > Arthropoda > Arachnida > Araneae > Theridiidae > Parasteatoda > Parasteatoda tepidariorum. Next base: position 17,382,199 of record NC_092209.1, on the reverse strand, counting down.
TTAGCAGCTTGTCATAGTGCTGTGTTTTTGACTAGGCACACATGTCAACTTCTGGAATATAGAAGTTAGTTTGAATAAATTCTTTTTAATTTTTTCTTTTCTTTCAGTCTCATTCACCGGCAACTAGCATATTTGGTATATTTCTTCTTTAATCAGTTGTCAAAATATGGATTGCCGCGTTGCAAGACCTTTGGATTTCGCGATAAAAGCCGATAAAGGTTGATGATACATTTACAATTTAACCCAGATAGAAACACTTCATAACACACATTCAGCTTGGTTTTGCACAATTCCCTGAAACAATGCTCGAAAGAAAAAAAGTATTTCTACAGACTAGAAAATAATGAAACAAAGGTTTTATTTAAAGTTAATACTTTTCAAAGCAACATCTATACACTTCCATAGAATAAATTAAGTCCTTTTATTATTGGTATGAATAATACAAAAAAAAATTTCCTAAATAGTGCAAATTTCTTAGAAATTGTAATAACTCTTTATTATTAAGAGTAGGATTGTGGAGGTTGAAAAATTAAATCCCTCGACCTAATTCTATTTAAAATAAATTTGAAAATTCTATTTAATAGTTAGCAAGAATATTTGCATTTAAAATTTTTCCAGTAGTTAGGCATATTGAAAATTAAAATAAAGCTGCAAAGCTCGCGAAACTTTCATTTTAAAACTCCAGAGCAAGCGCTAAGGATTTCAAATTATTAGCCAGTAAATTAGCCAAATATCAAAAGTATTTGAAAGCTTAATATTTGAAATATTCAATATTGAAGTCAATATTTGAAAGTCCTCTCCAAATGCAAATCTTAACGATTTTTTTTTTTTTTTGTATATATTTTTTTCCGGTTTCAAAAAATTTATTCGCCAAAACCCAATTTTATTCTCCAAATCTACGATTTTATCGCATTTGGCGAGGTAGGCCCTGAAAATCTAAACACTGCTTCACCAAACTTTAAGTCTGCTATTGAGTTAGTATCTATTAGTTGAGTAGTTGTTTACTATTAACTTCTCAGCTTGATCAGAGAAAACATATTTATTTCAAGAATTTCAAATTTATTTCAAGTCTAACTAGAATTTAAGTTAAATGTTTACAAATTTATGGCTTAAAAACAATTAATTCGCGTTAGACCTAATACCAAAAAGTTTTATTTTATTCATAAAATAAAGTAAAGTTTCAAATTGGAAAACAAAAATCTTCCATGTAAACGACCTTGTCTCAAAGTTTGCCTCTGTTACATTATCCTGCAAGTTATGTTCGAAATTGCTAGAATAAAGTAAATATGGCTTTTCAAGAAATTAACCACAAGGCTGTCAATCCGCAATTATAATTTAAAGAAAAAAAATCGAATAATATTTTAGTCTTGGGTCGAGAAAAAAAATGGCTATTTTTAAAGAGGGTAGGTGAGCGAAGTGATCAGCGAGTGAAGGATTTAAAAATGTGATAAATTTAAATAAATTTCAATTTTTAATGCCAAGCTTAGTTTGCAATTAGTATAAGTTTATTATACAATTAGTATTAGTTTACAATTAGTATATATTAGTATTTAAGTTTAGTTTACAATAGGTGTAAGTTTTTTTAATACACACACTGAAATGGTGACAAAAATTATTTGAAGTGATAGTTTGATCGAAGGGCCTTTTGCCAATGGGCAAATTTTAAGGATTTTCGCGGTACTACTTTTTATGTAAATAATGCGGACACTTGTCAGTTTCACTCAAAGATTTCTTTCAGAAAATTAATTTATTCTTTTCTCAAATCTTGTTTATTTTAAGCTAGATTCAAAATAGTAAAAAATGTAAAATATATGTATAAGATAATTAATAGTGTATAATATAATTAATAGTATTAACTGAATAAAATTAATAGTTTTTTTTTAATTCAGGAAAAAACTACATCTGTATAACTATAAAATAATTATTTAAAAAGGAATCCACACTAATTAACATTTTTTTTAATCATTCTACACTTTTAAAATCTCAATTGCCGGTTTTTGTTTATACACTTTCATCCATTCGAAGTTATAAAACTAAAAAAATGATAGACAAAGTTAATGCTTTGAGATTCCAATTTTTATTTAATAAATTTTATTTTAAGTGATTCTGACCACCACGGCATATAATAATTCAAACATGGATTTAAACTATCTGATTATTATGTGGTTAAATTCGAGAAGAAGAAGAAAACTCCATTAAACTTTTCGTTAGTACTTGTGGTCGACAAGCACTAAAACAACGCGCACTCGGACTTTATATTAACTAAAGCTGCTCTTGAATTACAAAAACATCACCAGATGTGGTTCGCGAGCCACAGTATGCTGACCAATAAAACATACAAATTGTGAAGATGTCAATAATTTATGTGTGCTTACTTTTGACATAAAATAATTCCTATAAAACATGATTCAAGATATGAATCATAATTCCTATAAGATATGATTCAAGAGGCAATTTATAGGTAGTTATTGTAGAATTTAATGATAGCATAAATAACATTTATTTTGGTTAGGTGATACATTATTGTTTTCATTAAGTATTAATTTTAAAAAATTAAATATAAGCATAAAACTAGGCAAAGTGTTTTACATTTTCTTAAATCTTAAGTTGAAGCTCATATCATTAAAGGAAGAAACAATGGAATGTAAATGCATTGATTTAATTACTTTTTAATTTAATGTTAATGCAGTACTAAAATTTGGGAATAAATGAGTAAAATCAGCGGTCCAAGAATCCTAAAATCTTAGAACAATGACTTTTTAAAAATAAAATAAAAAATTTAAAACGAAGACAAAGTTGTTTCACGATTTGTCCACTGATAAAAAAAATTGATAGACGCAATCCTCGACCACAACTAGTAAAAACTTAAAAGACGAGTATTTTAAAAAATTTATCCTATCCACTCTGCTATAAGAAAAAATTGCCTAAATCACTAAAATATTTTTCTGCGGATACTAGTTACCCGTTTTTATTTTAAAAACGCTGTCTCAACCTATGAAGTCCTTGGATTGGGTACACGATTACATATTTATATACTTAATTATAGATATTAATCAAGGATTAACACCATTGAGATATAGAGTGAATATAAATTGTATTTTTATTAATTGAATTGTTGTTATTCTTTTTGGATTTGAAATACTTCCACGTGATCCATTATGAATTTAATGCAATGAAGAAGAAGAAAAAGGAAAAATATAACAATTAATTCATTAAATTTAAATAACATAAAATCTTGCACTGAGTTTTAAAATTACATGTAATATTACAAGTAGCGTAGAATATGCACTTTCAGTAAATTTAGATGGAAAAAAAACTGTTTGTTTTAGATTGATTATTAATTCAAGAAGCATAGAAACATTTAGAGAAATTAATTAACCTCAGGGTTTCACTTTAATTGCCGAAACCTAATGAAATTATGCAAATGCCATGAGGTTTTTCAAGAATTTTTGCTTTCTTATAAAAGAATATTCAGTTCGCCTTAAAATTATCTTATCTGCTAAGCCGACCAAGCCCAAATTGAACAAAGAAGTTCCAGACGTATGACGAGAGCAAATTGCAAGAACTCATTTTGTTGGCGACCGCCATAAACCTCAACTAAGTAGAAGCAAATCAGCAAGCTATGAAGGAAAACAGTTTTCCCCCCGCATAGAATCGATGAGCACGAGAAGCCAGCCATTGCGCTTCGCAGGTGGAAGGAAACGCCATCCACACATTTGGTGATTCAAACCTCTACCACGCAACTCAGACGATAGAAGTTTTGCCATTTTCTCACGGACTTTTGCTCGCAAAAGACCTTCATCAACGAAGTAGGTACAGATTGTACGGCTTATCGTAATTCATTCCAAAGTTCTACAAGAACCAACAAGGAACAGACGATATTCGGGGTAGAAATTCTGAATGCTGCACTAGTAATACGGGTCACGTGATACTTCTCTTCTCACAGATAGGTGGATGGTTGGAATGAGTCGTGTTTTTCCAGCAGTTGTCCGGATATCGCTGAAGACGCTGGTGTACGCGGATTCCCTGTGAAGTAATCGAAGCGGTAAGATCAATTAGCGGTAATTTATTTGTTGATTACTTAAGTACTGGTCAAATTGATTATTGCTCTTCTCTATTTTTGTTGTTGTTACATTCGAACAGCTGTTTTGAACCACAGGAAAACAAGTTGCTCAACATGCTCTAAATACCATGACGTTTTTCATTCCATAGAATTGCTAATCGACAGTTCTTCAACCCTCTTGTGCTTTCCTGGACCAAGGATTATTTCATACTTAGACGTACAAAAACGAACATTTCAATCAACAATTAGTTTCATTAATACAATTCCAATTGCTGAAAACAATATGTAAATTGCTCTTTAATTTGTTTTATTGTATCGATCATTTTTTATCAATGAAACTTTCCCTAAGTGATGATTCTTCAAATTAGTGTTATTTTATCTATTCTAATTAAAACAAAACAATCATTTGTATTTACATCTATTACTACTGGGTTTTTTTTTATGCCGAGCCACTTAGTGTTCGAATTCAAATAATAATAATATAATACTGTTCAAACATAAAAGTGTTTCTATCAATTTAAATTATATAATTTTATCTTTTTATTCATAATATATTTATTTTAGGATTGTTCCATGCTTCGAGTTTGAATGTTTACTTCGTAATTTGTATTTGACAACTGTTCTAATTTTATGAACCCTGCTTTTTAAAGGTAAATATTTTAAATATTATTATTTAAATTATATTGAATATTATGTTACCTGTCTTATTAATATCTTCATTTTAGGCTGCCATTAATAATTTATTTTTTATATATTTACTTTATTGGTATATTTACTTTTTATTTCATTGTTTACATTCTCTCTAAAATTGTAAACAATGACCACAGCTCAAGTGTTTGTATTAATTATTTCTCACTTTTAATAGTGACTGTTACTTATTAATTTAAAAATTATTTAGCGTCTCTGCATGATTATTATTTTAGAATACTGTGCTTAATTATTATGTTAGAACGCTTACATGAAAATGAACCTTGTGTATTTATTTTTCATTATATTGTTTACATTTATTAAAGTGTTTACACAGTGTTAGTTGTATATTTAATTTGGTATTAGATATTTGGCATTTTTGGTTATGATTCTGTAATATTAGTATTTAAAATAGTTTACTTTTATATATCAGCCTAATTATGTTTAATTATTCTTTTAGAATGTTTGCATACTAATTAAATTCATCATGATCTTGAAGTCACTTGCCAAACATTGTAAATTATTGAAAGTAACTGATTATTTTGGTGAGTTGTAGTTTTGTTTCATCAATTAGTTATGTCATCTAAATATTTTAATTTTGCATGATTAACTTATTGCATGAACTGTTGCATGTTGTTTACAATTATGTGCATGATCTGTTTGTAACTAGCATGTTTTTAATAATCACTTAATACATAGTAACCATTCTTATGTAAATAAATCCATGCTTTTAAACACAATTTAAAACTCGTACATATTTTACAGTTTAAGTTGGTTGTTTACATTGGCTGAGAAACTGTTGTGTTTCACTTTTATATTAAATCGCATTCATATTTGTAATATACTCAAATTTTTTAATATTGTTTTCTTAAATTGATATAAAACATATCCAGTTTATATATCGATGATTACAATTATGTGACACCCCCTTGATTTTGCCAATTTTTCTCGCTTGCATTTAAGATTCAAGAAATGATTTAATTACATCTTCATTACAATATCAGGGAATGCATTTACAATTTTGTTAGAATTGTTTAAACTTGTACTAAAGCAAACACTAGCTAATTGAAAATTATATGCGGTTATGGGGATGTTTCCATATCATGATCTGCAGCGCCAACCACAATCGCCAAATAGATTTTAAACTGACAAATTTTAAAAAAAACATGTAGATGTTAGCCCAGGGGTGTCTATGAGTTATACATTTCGAGTTGGTCCCTTTCAGTGATTTTTTTTTTTAGTTTCTTGCGGGCCGCTACCCTGAAGTTGCCAAGATTTGGCGATTATTTTGCTACAGATCACAATACGGAAATCCCCCCGCAGTTATTTCAGAATATGTAAGATTTCCATATTGTGATATGTGGCAAAATAATTGCTAACTCAGTAAATTTCCAGGCAATCGCCCACAAGAAACTAAAAAAATTATCGCAGAAAGAGACCAAAAGGTATAACTCTTATCCATCCACGGGTAAACCTCTACATCTTTTTGTTAAAAGTATTTGCAAGTTTTGAAATCCTTTTGGCGATTGTAGTTGGCGTGACCGATCACAATATGGAAATATCCTCCATATATTTTTAAGTCTTTAAGGGTCTCATATCCCTTTTTAATGTAAGAAACACTCTTCTATTTTCTTTATTAAGTTTTGAAAATGGTATTTTCTTTCTGTCACAGTTGCACCATGTAACATTTTTAGTAAACCCAAGTAATATTTTGACCCTATAACCCTATCTGGATCCATTATAGAACTATTTGCAATGGCCCTCTTTACTAGTTACCAATTTAAAGAACCTATCATATGCTGTTTTGGTTTGTGTTTTGTCAGAAAATATCTCATTTTATCATAATTGTGAACATTACACTGTCTTCCCATTGTAATTTTTCACTTTAATTCATTAAACAGTCCTATATATAACACATATAAACAGACCTATGAAAATATATTTATATCTAGTTATATCTTTTTGTTACTGGTCTTGTTGATAAATATGGTATGGTAAAGCCCTTAAAGGTGCTTTTTCATTGGGTGTTTTTAAAAAGTGCTTAATTTTCCCTTTTCAAAAATTAGATTTTTTCTTTACTGTGTCAATTTTTCCCATGTATTATGAATTGGGTTCGGTAATATTATTGCACTCTCATGTACAACTCTGCTGCATTAAGTACAGAGAAACTAAATTAAACTGCTAACACATTGGAACATTTTTGGAAGAAAAATTTGCCTTTTTGCAATATTTAATGATAGGTTTTGCAAGTGTTGCAGGACTTAAAATAAGATTGTCAAAAGAACAAGTATTAAAAAGATATCACTAGTTCATATACATTTTCACTATTCCATTTACATACCTCTATTTTATTTAAGGAAGTTTATGAAGTAAATTTAAATATTTAAATTATAATGTTGAAGAATGTGTAATGTTCACAATTTTTATGAAATATGCTTTTTTATACAAAACTACAGACCAAAACAAGAAATGAAAAAACTAATAATAGCAGCTGGGTCACCACAAATTTAAGCTTTGGGTGATATTATTAAACAACTAAATAGTAAGTTGCTCTTTGAGCTATTGGTTGATAATAAGACACTTTAATTTGTGATTAACACTTCTAATTTAGAATTAACCTACATGCAGAGCCGGATTATACCTTTCGTAGGCCCTAGGCACATGCCTAGTGTGCCTATAGGTTAATCCGGCCCTGCCTACATGTAATTTGATATATATCAGACATGAAATTCTTCAGAACTTCTGAATTTTAGAAGAAATTAAATTTCTAAATTTTATTATTATTTTATTTTTAATCATGATTTATCGATGAAGCTTTATAGTTTGTTGGACTCTCAATATACACACATAGTAAATAAAAAAAACTTTAAATTAGCATGCAAATAATTTAAATGTTCTTTTTGTGCAAAATAGTTTAACACGCTTTTTTATTTGTTTTGCACAAGTTGATTTGCTAGGTTTCAGGCTTTCTGTTCTTTTCTCACTCTTATACCTGATGTATTGAACTATACATTTTTCTAACGTTAAGGCAATGATGAAATACAATTGACTGTCTAAAATCCCCTACCTTTGATTCCATCACTAATTCATCAATGATTTTGAAATATAAAAAGAAAAAAAAGAAACTGTGAACAATTGAAGCAACTTAACTAAAAGAATAATACATTGCTTATAAGAAATTCAATTTTACATCATTATGTAAATGACCAGAATCACCAATTAGAGTGACTTGATTGTTTTACATAAATCTTTGTTAGAAAAAATATTTAAATAGATTGTCGTTGATATTTTTAATAGTGCAAAAAGCAAAGGGTACATAAAATATTTTATAATTTTTTTTTATTTTTAAATAAATGAGCTTGTAAAACATATTCCTGTGCATATATTCCATAACATACATAACGTTTTCACATAACAAGTGGATGGGAAAGAAGCTTAAATTTTTCTTGAAACTAGAAAAAAGATAATTCATTTAAATTTTTTAATAACAGATATTAGGGTATTTCCTTATATCATATTTGTGTTAAATAGTTATTTTTTTTTCTTTTCTTTAAAAAAATATTTTTGGAAATAAAAAACAACTAAAGCGACATATTGCAGTAGTGAGTGTATTTTCAAATATGTGTTTTGAAAAGTAACAATTGAGTATTTCATTCTTTTAATAAGCCCTTCCTTTGATTCCAGGACCAATTTTACTTGTTTTATGATAGACTTTTTTTTAATTTTATTTTATTTTTAATAATTGTTAATTTGTCTATACCGCACTTGAATCAATGGACAAATAAGGCTACTTTAAGCTGTTCTATCTATTTAGGGTGTACTATATTTATTTTTGCTTTCAAATAGCCCGAAGATTCTCTGTGGGATTAAAATTGATAAAATCACAGGTTACTTTGTTTTTGATAAGGTATTCCATCATTGCTTAGAACTATGACAAAATGCCAAAACTTGTTAAAAATATTTCATTTTTGGATGGAAACCTGATGCTTAATTCAGGCTTTATTCTTTCGGTCATTATTTTTTTTGTACTTGTCACTATTCATCATTCTATCATCAGGAATAAGTGATTTCATATGAAAATCAATGGCAAAGCATATTTCTTCTAGCTGGAAAATTTTACCCTTGATTTGATTTATACACTTGCTACTGTGTGGACGCATGACAATATTTTTGAGACTGCATTGATAATTTTAGTAATTCAGGAAATATGACTCATTAAGTTTTAAATTTAATGTTTTGATACAAGGACAACCTCTAAAACAATGAACTTGATTTTGTTCTTTCTACAACAAGGTGCTCAATTAATATAAAATTATCATTACATATGTAGAAATGATGTTTTTAAGATTATTTTTAGATTAAGTAACTAAAAAAACTACCAAGAAATAAAATGTTAGGATTTAGGATAATAATGATTATAATGTTTGGACTGCAAGCTAGGATTTGGTATAAAATTAATTTGCATCAAAAAAATTGAAAACTTTTCTAGCTGGTAAAAACTAAAACAAATTTGTCCAAAATTCCTGAATATTAAAAATTGCGTTTATTATTATTTTCTGAATATGAGACAAATATTTTAGTATACCCCACTCTTTCTAATTATCTTTTGCTCATTGTCCATTTATTTGTCTTATTATTTTTCAAAATCTTCGTTATTAATTTAAATTTTTAAAACATTAACTACATTGCAGTAGTTAACGCCTTTAGTGTAAAACAAATGGTTGTGTTTAGAAATGCATGGATTGATTACATGTTAACCCATTTAGTTTTATTAAATATTTTCTCCTTGGTTTTACAGAATTTTCTGCATGTTTTCTGTGAATTATCATAAATTGATCTCTCATCTAATGATATTTGTGTGATGAGCATGCTGTTTTCTTCACTATGCCTGGTATAGGAAGATATCCATGTACCTCCTGTCATTATGTTGCTGGCAACCGTCGCATGTTAGCTAGGCATGTTGTTTTAATTCACTCAGAAAAAGCATTCAAATGTCCTCTTTGCCCTTTTATAACTCGTTATGCTGCCAATTGGTATAGGCATAAGCGAGATTTACATGGGCTTACTAAAATAACAAATTGTGAAATTTGTGGTTTTTTTGCCAACAGCACCACCGAGCTAGCTCAACATAAGGAGTCGAGGCATCCCGAGCATCTTCATCTCGATAAATATGAAGATAAATATGCCAAGGAGAAACAAAGGCTGAGTGGAGATATTAATAAAGACTCTGCTGTAGTAGCTACAGAAGAAGAAGAAGTTGTTAATAAACTAGAGCCAGATAACAATATCATTGATATATATGATATCAAAACTGAAGAAGAGACAGAGTCTGTTACATTTTCTCTTCCAGCAAATGGCCTTCTGGACACTTCTTTAGAAGAGCCAATTGCAAATGGGCACAGTGAAGAAACATCTACTGGTAGTCTGGCTATGAATGATGTGGTCTCTAGCTCACCTGTCTGCAATTTAGGTCCTCTTAAAGTAAAACGAAGCTATAGTTGTGATCAATGTGGTTTATTGACTGGTAACCCCAGGGAATATTTGCATCACCTCCGTAATGTTCATGGGGAAAAAATAAATATCTTTGAATGTAAATATTGCATTTATGCATCCAAACACGTACAAAAGTTGCATAGACATTGCAATCTTGTTCATCGCCAATTACTCGAAAAGGACCCAGACTACAAAAAACATTTGGAGGCCACCAAAAAATCTAAACCAGATATGTTTAACCTTGGTTTACCGTCTCAAAATATCACAGTAGCAAACAGTCACAATTCTTCTTCTAAAAAACCCCTTCAGAAAAAAACTCAAGTATTTTTTAACTGTTCTGCCTGTGATTATAGAACACGCAATAAAGCTTTTCTGTTGCACCACGAAAAAACAGCTCATTTGAAAAAGAGATTCTATAGATGCCTTCAATGTGGTTACGTTACTAATGAAAAAGGTCGATACACCAAGCATATAAAATATCACAGTTTGCCCAAAATGCAGTGCGAATTTTGTTTTTTCAAAACTGCCTATAAGTGGAATATGGACAGGCATATGAAGAATCACGAAGAGGGCGCACAAGGTGCCTTTCGTTGTACTGAATGTAACTTTACTACCTCAACTCGCCAATCTTTTAAGTCACATATCACTCATCACCACAATGCTAATGGGGTCGAAGAAGAGGAATACGAAGATGAAAATGCACCAAATGATTCAGTTGAGTGGGAAGATGTTGATGTCGTTGGAATGGATGAGGACGATGATGATTATATGGCAATGAATGAAAACAATGAATCGTACGACTTTTCGGAATCAGGAGAAACTGGAACTTCCTATAAAAATGATAAAGTTTATCAAAAATCTTTAAAGTGTAAAAGCTGCGATTACAAAGCAACATGGCCTTTTGAGTTGAAAAAGCACGAAGAGACTCATCGTCATCAAAAGAAACACCCATGTCCTTTATGTGGTATGCGTTTCGAGCATCTCGCTTGGTTGTCTAAGCATTTGCGTCGTGTTCATCAAGAAAACTCGCAAGCTGGCAGCTTTGCTGCTGCTTATGACTTAATGAAGCCTAATCGCAGAAGGCCAGCCATTAAAGAGCCTACTGCCGAAGCTGTATTGCCTATTTATCAACAAGTTCTGAAACAAAATGTCACCAATAAGCCTCCCATGCAAACAAATCAAAATTCTATGCTATCAACATTGTTAAATAAGCCACTAAATCCACCGGTGCCTTCTTCAGTTCCCAATTCATCTGTCAATAAATATTTATTTAAATCTAAGGCTTTTGCTTCATCAACTAATATGTCGAGACACTTGAGAGTATCAAGCTATAATGATAAACCTCAAACTACTGATTCTGTAACTATAACAGTTGCTAAACCAAGTAAGTCTGTACCCACATGCAATGTTTGTGGTTATAAAACAAGATGGCTATCAGAGTTACAAAGGCATATGCGTGTACATTCCCAAGAAAAGCCTTTTCATTGTCATAAATGTAAATATCATTGCAAATGGAAAGGTGATCTTAATCGTCACCTTATGAAATATCATGGCATTAAAGTCCCTTCTGCGAACAAAAAGTATAATGTGTCTAAATTTAAAAATTCTTCTGAACAAGATAATGTTAAAAGTTGGCAAGATCTTGGCCCAGAAATTGAAATAACTCAAATTGCATCGTCAACACCTCTGCGCAGATCGGCAGAAGAGAGTCCTTTGGATTTGACAACTAAGGATTCATTTTCGAGTCAGTGTACCAGTTCAGATTTGTATGACCCTTATGATTTTGAAAACTTTTCTGTTAATGACTCGAACCTAGATCCTGTTATTGATGTTGAGTCTGAAGAAGCTAATGCTGGTATGGACTTGGGATCTTACAAGTCACCTTTGCAGCAAATGAGTGAGCAATCTGTCCCAGGAGAAGCTCCAAACACTAAGCGTAAATATCAATGTCCATTTTGTGATTTTGGCACCACCACTGCATCAAGGTTCCATGTTCATATCGTGCAACATTTTAATCGCCGGCCTTTCATGTGTTCAGTTTGCAATCACAGTTCCAATTGGGAATGGGATATTACTAAACACATTCGCTTGAAAGGATGTCGTGATAAATTCAACAATAAAGCTTGTGTGCTTTTAACAGATGAAAGTGGCAGAAGAAATTATGAAAAATATGAGAAATACCTTGTTGATATTAATTATCAGCCAACATCAGCTAGAGCTGTTGTCCCAAAATTCTCTGAGCCTAGCACTCTGCCAGAGCCTGAAGCAACGCGAAACATGTCTAGGACTTCTTATATGGAACCGTCTCCTCCCAAAAGTTGCACCTATGATTTCAGGAACATCGGGTCTAACTTTGAAGATTCGAGAAATGTTAATTCTAACTTGGAGGAAACGAGAAATCTAAGTTCTAGCTTTGAAGATGCACCAGAAAATATTGTTGTTACTCCTGATATAAATATACCAGATCAGTCTGAAGTTCTGGGTTCTGCAGCAGAATATCTTTACGGCAATCAATACAGCATGCTAGGAACTCCTCCCTCAAAATCAACAGATTCAAAAATGTTTACTTGTAAACATTGTGACTTCAAACATGCAACAAAAAGAGTTGTGGTGAGTCATTTGTCTCTCCACGCTGGTATAAAACCATTCCGATGTCGTGCGTGTGGAATATCTTCCAATTGGAGGCACGTCATTGTGAGGCATGTTAAAGATTCTCACAATGGTTATATGAATGAAGTGGAAGATAGAATTAATTATGTCCAAGAGGGTCATTCCTTGCGACTTGCTGGCACAGGCTCCAACATTAAAGAAGCTTTTAAACCTAATCAGGAAAGGAACCAAAATAATCAAAGACAATTTTTTGAGTGCAAAGTATGTCCTTATAGATGTGATAAAGAGTTCTACATGAAATTCCATATGAAACAACATAGACCTAGGGAGGGTGCAGTTTTCAAGTGTGATTACTGTCCTTATTACGTGAAATTCAAGAAAACACTGGTAAGACATTTGAAACTTCATGATGGCACAGCGACAGGCAATAACGCTTTTGATGAAAGTCCCGAATATTCAAATTCAAATAGCTGTGAAACTGAAAATCTATCTCTGGATAATGATGTAAGTGACGTATATGACTTTTATTCATCTCAAGCAAATGATTCAGCTGATGATTCCATAGCTATATCGTTTGATACTCTCAATCAATATAGTACTTCAGAATCTAGCTCTCCTCAAAAGACAAAGCGTCATGTATGTGAGGGTTGCCCTTATAAAACTGACAATAAAACGCAATATTTATACCACAAACAATTTCACAGACCTAATCCCACTGCTCCATTTAAATGCACTGTTTGTTCTTACTGGGCAACTATGCAACATTTATTAACTCAACATATGAAAGTTCATGAACCTGGCAATGAATCCGAAAATTCTAGTCCTCGTCAGAGGCAGTCAAAACCTACCCCTGAGAAGACTAGGTTGGAAGATGAGGACGAAGGTTATGATAAAATGTCCGTCGTTTACGTGAAACGTGGTGACTTAATTGTAAAAATGTTTAAATGTGGTTATTGCCCTATGATGAATAAAAAGAAGGCAAATGTTAGGGTTCATCAAAAGATGCATGGTGTGATAGTCAATAATGGTAAGTTTGCTTGCTCTTACTGTGATTATCAATGTCTGAATCAAGGCGGTCTTACAAATCATCTAAAGATACATCAAAAAATATCAGAAAAATTAACTATCATTGAAGAACATGGAATGGAATACGAGACAACTCGTAAAAGACCTTCAGATGTTGTTGAAGAAGACGGCGTAGTTATAAAGAAGAAGATTTTCAGCTATTTCTGTATGAAGTGCCCTGCTCAATTCAAGAGTTCAAATGATTTAGATATCCATATGAAGTTCCACGGTGCTTCATTTCCTTTCCCGTGTACGCAATGTGATTATAGAGCAAAGCATAAACCTCATTTGTTAAAACACATGACTGTCCATTCCGCAGAGTACGTTGCTAGCAGAAATTCCTCACAAAATCCTGCCCCAGATTGTACACCTGCTAACGATTCTGTTAATATTTCAATTGTAAAGAAAATCGATCAAATGCTTCTTCTTGAGGTATCAGAATTGAATACTGCTCTGAAGAAAACGGGTCATGCTGTGAGTAATCTGCACAGGTGTGTACTATGCCCAGCCGTCTTCATTAAAAGTGCTACTTTAGTTTACCATGTATCACTCCACGGAAGTGATGGGCAGTTCAAGTGTTCACAGTGCGATTATGCTGTGAATCGTGCTCCGAATCTTACGACTCACATGCTTGTTCACCCCAAGAAAACACCAGTTAAGAAGCCTCCTCCCGCTAAGAGAGCACCCCTAAAAATATTTCCCTGTCCAAAATGCCCTGCGGTGTTTTACAAGCAAGATCGATATGATAGACATTTCAGTCTCCATGGCAGGAACTGGAAATTTGTGTGCGAGCATTGTGATTATTCTGTGAGGTTTGCAGCTAATTTGATCAAACACAAACGACTTCATCTCCCCAAGGCAGATTCAGAAAATGCTACACCAGTTCCTGGAATTGAAAATACGACTTCTCCTATCTTGCATGCAGCACATCCGTTATCTGAAAATGTCAATATTCCCGACTTAGAAGAGAAGAAATTAATATACCTCTGTGATAGATGTCCCTATTCCCAGGCACGTCGAGACGCTGTGCAGAGTCACATGAGGCGACATTGGCTTCGAGACGGCTTTAAGTGCCCCTATTGTGATTATAGCTCTATGCAAAGCGGGTTCTTGCAGACCCACATCAAGATGCACATCCAACCCAATCAGCTCTTTCCTGCCCAATGCTTCATGAAGTATGAATCATTTAAAATATGGTCCAAAGGTGAAAACGGTGAGGATATTATTTTGTTTGACGATGAAGAAATGGCCGATGATCTTCCCGATTCTGATGAAGAAGAAGAGGAAACCAGCTCTAAGAGGTCTGCTGAGGAGGACATTTCTGAACCGAGAAAAATAAGAAGGCTGTCATGTGATTCTTCGACAAATGACTCAAACTGTTTTGATAGTAAAACTAAAGTGCCTGTAGTAGTTTTATCTGATATTTTTAGTAGAAAAGATAAGGATAGTAAAAAATGGGTTCCTAAGCTCAAGATTCCTAAGTTAAAAATTACAAAATCGTCTTCAAATGAAAAAATGTATACTAAAATTAACATATCTGATTATGAAGACGTCGGTTCCTCAAATGTCACTTACAAAGCGAAACCCAGCCTCGTTGTGAAAATAAGTAAAGTGGAAGGCTTGAAGAATCATGACAAAGCTATGTATAGCATATCAACTAAGTCATCTGATAACACATACAGCTCTCCTAATATATCCCAAACCGTAGAAAACAATTCAAGTGCAAACTTTTGCAATTCTGATTCATCAGTGCAAACTGCCACAAATAACTCACTCGATAGCAAAAATACCAAAGACTTATTCATAAACTTGAACACAAAGACGACTGATAAAAGTTGCAAAAATGAACCTGCTAAAGATGTTAACACTGGTCACAATGGTGAGTTGACCACTTTATTGACAAAGGATGTTGATAATCCTTCTAAATCAGATAAAAATTTTCTTCCTGACAAAGTTCCTTCTAAAGAATTATCTAAAGACAATTTCAGCGTTCTGAGTGACTTCACTATTGACAAAGAAATACCCATGTCTAAACTCCCAATCGGTTCATCACAATTACCTAATGGTCTTTCCGTATTACCAGAGGAAATAAAAGTTGATTTATAATGTGAAAATTATCACTTTTTATCTATAATTTTAACTGCTAGTGAATATGTTGTAAATATTATCTGTATTACATTTAAA
This sequence comes from Parasteatoda tepidariorum, assembly GCF_043381705.1. Taxonomy (NCBI): domain Eukaryota; kingdom Metazoa; phylum Arthropoda; class Arachnida; order Araneae; family Theridiidae; genus Parasteatoda; species Parasteatoda tepidariorum. The sequence continues at coordinate 17,366,097 of NC_092209.1, read as the reverse complement.
TGTTTTTATGTGTATGATTGTGCTTTATAAATTAACTGGTTTGCATTTTTCATAAAAATTAACTAGTAGCTTTATTTAAACAAAGTAGGTATTTACTGAGAAGTCAAGTTGTTTTTTTAAACAAATATTAATTTTAATATCCTCAAGTTTAGTTAAAATGTATGTTTCTAGTCATTCATTTTTATTAATAATTGCAGAAATATATTTATTTTTTACACAGTAATGCAAACTAGTTATTGAAAAGAGTTTAAAGCAAATAACAGTGATAAACCTAAACTTTCATTACGTTTGTATTGTTTTAAGACCTTACAAAAGATGTAGTGTTATGTATTTAACTTTGTCTATTTTCACATTCCATTCATAAAGTTTTGTTATTAAAAAATTATATTTTATAAAATAATTTGATGAAAGCTAAATTAAATTTAATCTGCTGTAATATTTAAAATGATATTTGTCTTTTGTTATTATGGATTTACATAAGTGTTTAGTTTTTAATTGTATCAATTTTCTTGCACTAATTTATTTATGATTAAGCCTATTTATATTTTTATCATTTGTATTTATGTGTTGTTTATCATCATTTCTTGTATTCATTTGATTTAACCCTCCAAGTGTTAAGCCCATGGGTAAAAGTGTGCAGAAATTTTGCTGCTACTCAATATTCTCCCATACAATAACATGGAGAAACCAGGTTTTTTGACCCAGGAAAGCCTACAAAGTTCAGATAAATTCAGGACTAACACTCGGAGGGTTAATAGATTTATTTGTATAGACTAGTTTGAGGCCTGCCATAAAATATGTTACTATGTATCTCTTTAAACTTTATTTATTTATTTTTAAATCCCATATTTTAATATTGAATGTTAGTGTGAAAATTTTTTCATGTTTCAATTTCTAAATAATCTAAAAATTTTGCATTAAGATAATTTGATAATCAGATCAAAATTAATAATCTGTCTAAATTTCTTTGATAAATGTGATATTTTTTTCCCCAATGTTATAGATATTTCATAATTTTTTCAAAATATTAAATCTAATCTAATTTTATTTAAAAGCTTAATTAAAATAAATAAAAATCTTTTGAAAAAGTATTTCTGAAAATTATTTTCCAATTTTGCTGTTAGAACGAAAAAATTATTGAAAAGTGGGATGTGTCATTAGATGCAATATTAAAGTTGATTCACTGCCATGAAATAAAACTAAGAAAAGGAAATTGAAGCCATTCTACTAATTGTCAATGAACGATTATTCAAGTACAAAAGTAATCAGTAAAGTTTGTAACAACTCATTTACAGTGCTAGACATATTTAAGTACAAGTTATTGGGTATAGTAACACAAACCATAGCTTAAAATTTGCTTTTTTTTTAAAAAAAATTTTTTAATAATTAGTTTATTTCAACAGTTTTTTATTCTATACTTTTATTCTGATAGTTTTAGGTTTTTTCTAAAACACATATATTGCAGGTTAGCTTTTAGAACAGTAACTACTTCAACAACAAATTCTCTATTATAAATGATTATTTGTATTCTAACAAACATGGTATTTTCAATTATTAATTTTTTGATTGATATTTATAATTTCTTTATTAATTAATTCAGAAATGATATTAAAAATACTTCAAATTTTCTGAACTTGCTGTAATTCTTTTTTTTTTTTATTATTATTATTTTTTTTCCTTTGAATATCTCCCATGATGATTGATGTACTTTTACACTTATATTAATATTTTTATTCGAATAATTATATTTTAATTGACTGGTATTCAATCATTTTTTACTGTCATTTTTTTTTTATTATTATTTTAAAGTTTTAATCTATGCTGGTAGTTAATTACGCTATAAAAAATTGAGCTTTTGCACTAACTACACCATTGTTGTTTACATTTCCTTATGTGAACTTATATATTTCAAGTATGTTGTATTTTCAAATACTTTTGAATTAATCAGTTTTTAAACAATATTTATGATAAAAGTTTTTTTAACATATGGTCCAGTAATATTGATTTTGAAAATTAACTTATCAAAAATTTATTAATTTTGTGCAAATTACAATGTTTATTTGTATGCATATACTTGTAGCTTAGGAAGAATAAATTTTGACTGAATCGTTTGATAGACTAAAAAAAAATTATACTGAATTAAATTTTATTACTACTACAAAATTTGCAATTTTGTAAACATAAGATTTTAAATTTGTATTACTAATGTTATGATACATGTTTTGATGACATTAGTAGTTTACAACTGCATTTACTACATAACGATTTTATTTGTAACGAAATGGACCTGTGGTTATAAATTGTTTTCAAAACGTTCTTAATGGTACGAATAAAAAAAATAGTTTTAGATTGATAATTAATTGATTGTAAAGATAACTATGCAAAATGTTTTTTGTACATAATACCAAAGATCTGTTGTGCAAGTCAGTCTGATGCATCAGTATTGAATCACTTCAAAATCTATTATTTTTGTATTTCAAAATGTGAATAAAGTCATTTAATACAATATATGAATTCTCTGATTTAATTTTCTCTTAATTATGTCATTCTATCTTATTTCCCCCCTCCCCCCCAACTATGCATTAGAAGTGCAGAATCTGCAGGTCAAGGTACAAATGTGGCCCTCTGCTAGAGATGATTTAATAACCATCGTTGATAAGCCGACCCAATTTTCGGTTTAGAGCTACTAATGTTCAACTCCGTAGCCTTGTAATTTTGAATCCAATCCAGAAGGGAACTCTTCAATCAAGTATTAGGGGAAATTTGCCATCGTGGGGTACTTTATGATGGAACCCTGCACTTTTTAGATAATACCTACACTTTTATTCCAAAAATCATTCTATTCCCTGACCCTGTGGGAACCCCAAAAGAAAATTCTTGTAAACGTAATTTGCTATCACCGTGTTTTCATGCTTCATTTAAAAAGTATTTAGAAGATTTTGTAATTGGGCTACTCAAGCAAATAGTATTTAAAATTTCATAGCTTAACATGTTTAGCTACTTTTCATTTTTTAATTAAATTTGTTTGTTTTTTTCATCTGGCATTTGACAATTTTAGTGCCAATTTCTAATTATTATATTCACGAATTAGTGAAAGGAAAAAATTTTAGTAAAATGAATTTTTTTAGGAAAAGATCTTGTCTTCATCAGTATTATTAAATTTCATAAGCAAAGTTACTCATGTCACTCTCAGCGATATCAATTCAGTGACTAAGGCAAAATTCAATGATAGGAAAATCCAAATCGTACACCAAATCCCTGAAATCAGTACCAATAGAACTCTCACCAGCACACTAACAAGACTCCGGACAGGACACTTTAGGGGAATGAAGATTCATGGTGATGGAACAAGGACTTACTGCCTCTGTAAAAATTGCCCAGACATAGAACTAACCCCATACATCTTTTCAACTGTCCGGCTATACTGGCGCAATTGCAGCAAATAAGTGACAATCCGCGGGCGGACTTTTATGAAGAAAATTGTCTTCAAATTGCAGATGTTGTTTATAGGACCTTTGATCACATTTACAATTATTTTCTGTCCATTACACGACACCAACCATTAAATTTCACATACTTTATTGAATGAATGTCTTTCAAGTGTTTTAAGAGTGGAAGAATGTTTCATATGTATATGGCAGTAAATTAAAATGTCAAGAGAATAAACGCTATGACACAGACTTTTTTTTACCATAAGTGATATCAAGCTTGGAGGGGATCAGTGAAATTATGACAAGCTAGAAGGAGAAATAACAAAAAGCATAACATTTTCGTTAAAATCAATTAAAATTTTTTTCAGCAGAATAAGTATACGTGTAACAATTGCAATGCTCCCATTTCATTGAAAGTTTAAAAGTAAAATATGAAAATCTTTAACCTAGTACTTGTTTCGGAACTGCAAATATAATTTTTTATTGCGCGACAAGAGTGAGTAGGGGGTAACAGTGAAGTGTGATATATTGTGACAAAGAAGAGGATGGGGTCACAAATTTTGGTTGAATCAAAAACACTTAAGATCATCAAAATAAGTATGCATGTAATAATTTTTAGTCTCACAAATGTCATTGAAATACACGAAGCTTAAAAATAAAATATAGCTAAATCATTAACATAGTGCTTGTTCCTGAACTGCAAGTTTATGTTTTATAGTGTGACAAGAGTGAATAGGAAGTATGGTGAAGTGTGATATATGAAGAGTGAGAGGGGAAGATGGAGTAAAAAGTCTTCAAAAAAAATATTGACAATGTTTATGGAGGGTGTGTATTAAAGTGTTGGAGATAAATAGATTTTACTAATTGCTTAAATAAAAAAATAAAGGCAAGGCATAATCTTTATATAAATTCTAGTGTCACTTAGAAACATTTTATCACTGAGTTCTTCCATGGTTGCAAAAAAAAAACCCAACCCTAAAGTGGGTTTTTCTAAAACTGATTTCTTTTTTATCCTCTATTATATTAAAGAGCTATTCTATTGAAATATATATGTAGTCTAACCTTAAAAAAAAATGAACTTATGGCGAAAAAAACTGTGTTTGGAGACTAGAGAGTCACCTTGCTGACTAGATTTGACTGTATGGCCTTTGATTTGCTTTCTATGCAACAACAAAAAAATTCCTCAAATATTTTTTAAGAGTAGAATATAAATAAAAAGTAATCCTGTGTTAAAATAAGTTTCAAATGTGAGATGTATGTGAGTACGTATAACATTTTGTATTGTGATGTCAGAAGAAACTTTATTCAGACTTTAGCACCAATTTATTTGTATTAATTACCTATATGTTAAGACAATTCATAAAATTAAACTTAATTATTAAAATAGGCTTTTTTAAAATAAGGTACATATCCCTGCCCTCTCTTTTGAAAGAAAAAAAAACCCGAGTTTTTTGCAACTTTGGGCTCTTCAACAAATTTTGCGATCAAAGAATGTATGACATTACATGTATCAAAACCACAGTACATAACAAGTAAACAAATCTTTTATTGAATAAAAGTCAAACGATAGACATAATACATAAAAATACAAGGTATAAAAACATTTTTTTTTTTCTTTTTGAACCAATCAACATTCATATCCATTCATTTTGGCTCTTACAAGAGAATAACATATACAATGGCATACAGTACTTGAACACAACCTAAATACAAGTAAAAATCTTTAAAGATCTACAAATCATGGCCTAGGAGAGAGCAAAAACTCTTTATTTTGCATCTCCAGCAAGTATTCAAACAAATAATTCTTCAAAAATATTTTTTAAAAAAAAGAGAATTTCTAAAAAGAAAAAAAATAATTAAAATTGGTGGATATAGTACATAAATAATGAATATATATATTTACACAGCAACAATTTAAGGACTGATACTTGTTTAAAAAGACTATTACAGGAAATTCAATTGCAACAGCTAAAAATAACATTTTCACAAAATTTTAAAATATGCTTTTAGAATGACTATACATCTGAAGTACATTTACTTTAGATATCTATCTCACTTTGGTCAGGTTCAGTTTTTTTTCAAAAAACTGGTTTTACTTGAGGCATGTTCACGTAAAAAGACTTAAAGAAGCAACAGTGTTTATTACAATCTGCAGATCCGTCTCGCTTATGTAAGGTACTCGAGTTATTTATGCACCTTTTGGAGTGAATAATAGATGGCGCTGAGCAAGCTGAATACAAATTTCAGTATTTTAAACAGATGAATGAGTGTGTGAAACTCATTTAAGAAAAAGAGTCTCTGATCCTTGTTCTTTATAAATAATGTAAAAATTGAGTTCATATTATAAGCCTAATGTCAAACATCAACGCTTCTCTGTAGTTTCTTTCTTTGATACAGGGTCACTGAAGCTAGATGGTTATTAGGCATTACCTAAAATTAAAAATATTTACAATATAATTATAAAATTTTTTAAAAAAAAGTGTGTACACAAAGACTTAACTTAATACAAGTAACATTCCCTTTATTAGAGATTCTAACTTGCTGCAGACAGCAAATAAATGTTTTCGAGTGGTAATTTATTAATGTGTGAATCTGGGTTTAATGAATTAATTTATTAGGTTTTTATCCACCACTATTTCTAAATAATTTAAGGTCTTACATAAAAATGGCCACTTTTTTGCATGCAAGTTATGCGACACCGTTTAAAAAGTAAACAAAATTAGTCAAATATTTGCAAAATTTAGTATGTAGTTGTTTACCGTTTTTTAAATAATTATGGCGCGTCTGGAGCAGTTGGCATCTCTGCTTTTATTATAGTGAAACCTCCAGGAAAGAACATAGCGACCACTTTTGGGAAGCATTGAATTTTTACCATAGACTTGGTGTTGAAGAAAATCTTTAGGAGAGACCATTAAAATCTCTCCCAGCGACCGGGCACAAGTTTGCACCAAATACGGAAAAGGTCAAATAAGGAAGCATGAAAAAATATAAATAAAAAAAATTAACTAAGCAAATAAGTAGATTAAAATGTATTCAAAATATTTGTGTGAGGATCTTATTTTAGAGAGCTCTTTTTGACGATACAACTGTGTTACAGTTAGAGTGCACTAAAGACGATTCCATTAATGATTTACTTCTTGAGTTGAAAGTCAAATTCGAACAAAAAAGTTATTTTATAAAAAACAAACAAACGACTTCTCATCTTTTAAAGCCAACAAATTTTTATGATACAAACTTTAATGCAAACTTAAACAAAAAACATATTTATTTATTTAAAATGGCTTTATCATTCATAATTGGTAAATTTGTTTTTACACATATATTAATTGGGATCATTTTTATAGACGCTAAATTTTAATCATCGATTTTTATGACGCCAACACATCTGGCATTTCTGCACCAAGAAAATGACACCGACTCAAATTAAAATAATTTGCGAAAAATCATGTACCATCAATAACAATTTTGATGTCAATGGAGGTAATCTCTAAGAACGACCAACCTCCAACGGCCATTTTACTGTGGAACAGAGAGTGGTCATTCTCGAGAGGCTTCACTGTACTTTTAGCACTTTCCAATCAGCATTACATTAAATTAGATTTACTTTCAAAACTAATTAGTATTTTTTCTGATCCAAAGTTTTCATAAGCTTTAGAAAAATATTTTCCAAACATTCTTAAGAACATCTTTTTTCCCTTCAAAATTACAGATAGGAAGAACAATGGCAAATTACTTAAATTAAATTGTGATTAACTTGATCCTCAAATACCATACTAATCGCAAAACAAAATTCCCTATTCAAGCTAAAGAAATCAATATCAAGAATTAAAAATCACTATTGTCTTTTGCTACATTTCATGTTATATTTAATTATGCCAGAGTGTAAAATGAATAAGTAGAATAAGAAGGATAGATATAAAGTTACGGTAGTAAAGCCATATCTTCATGAAGACCCCCATATTAAGTCCAGGGTCAATTCAATATGGTAAATTACATATGATTACTGTATAAATTAATCCTATTTAACAATTGCATAGTTAATATGCTGCACTGTTCCATGTTAGGAGTTCAAAGTAAATAATGGGGATTATTTTTCATGGATATGTTTTTTTAATTTATTTTTGTATTTCCTTTAAAGTTTTTTTTTTTCTAATTATAAACTAAGGCTTTTAAATACTGCTAATGTACAGTCTATTGACATTATTAACTTAAAATAGAAATCAATTATAGATGTCCCTAAGGTATTTTCTTATCTCATATTTTTTATTAGCCGTGTAAAATTTTAGAATAAATTATGTGGTATAATATTTATGTATTGCATAAATGCAAAAAATAATAAAATAATTATAAACTTAAAAATAAATTAGTGTTACAGTTATGCACTCTCTATAATAACTTTATAATTAACAGCATTTTATTTTAATTTAACACAAATTTAAAATTAGTAAAAAAAAATTAAACTTCTTTACATACGCAAGCTGATATTGAAATAAATCTATAAAACCAAATAATATTCTTTTCAAATGATATTTGTCTTATCCTTTTCAGAGCCACTACCACACAAAATAAATAAATCAGTTATCCAATTCATAAGTTTAGTTATCCGAAGTTCAATTTATTTACTATATTGAAGATATATTTTACTGCCAATGTGTGAAACGTCAGCTTTCAATAGAATGCTGATCATTTTTTGGCAAAGTATGAAATATAAGAATTATTGTATTAATATTTGCCAAGGCATTATAAAGAAGGGCAAGTGCTCTCTAGGCTATGCTCATTGGTCCTTTTTAAAATGTTTTTTTAGAATAAAAATCATTTTAGAAAGGACAAAGAAACCATTTTAATATGATTTAATCCTGACAAGCTAATAACGATCCATCTGAAGCTTGGTTGGCTCAAAGCCACTCCTGAGGATCAAAACCCAGTCCTTCACAATGACAGCTCAGTGTCTTAACACATAAGCCATTGGAGGGTGAACCATTAATCCAGGTTGCAGTCATTCTAAAGAATGCTTAGATAATGTGTGAAATATATTTTGCAAGTTAGTCATTATTGTGTCAATTTTAGCTATTTCATAGAATGTTATACATTATACATCGGTAACAAATACAATTAGTTTACTATGGTACCCAGAAAAACGGAATTTGTATACCGCCCAGAAAGGCTTCCGTTATTTGAAAAAATATCTAACTATTCATCCTCTTGCAAAATAGACAAACATTTATACAAAATTTTGGTTGGATTTCCATAATTATTAATAGACATTCAGAGAGATGTCAAAAATTGTGCACCCTCTGTAAACAATACTTACTTCAAATATTATATCTTGGTAACCATAGCAACAGGTTGAACCAAAAGGGTTTGTTGCATTGTGCGTTGATGCTCTATTTAAAACAACAGGACGTTCAAGAGGCTTTTTTAAGTGTTCTTCCATGGTGTCCCACTGCAAATAAATTATGGAAAATCCATTAATATAAAGAAATATGTAGTTCGCAAAGATAATCTTTCTAATAAAATATTTTCATTCATCAAGAAAATTAGAGGTTGTAGGTTATAAGATATGAAGGATTTTAGTTTATAAAAAGAAAATTAAATATGTGCTAAATTTTTACTTACAATGTAAGAGCACTTAAGACAGGTTTTAATGTGAGTCTTAATTGAATTAAGAACAAGATATGTACTTAAAGCAAATTCGAAAGCTTTTTATCTGAAACAATGCTAAAATTCAAATTATATTTTTTAGTCCCAAATTTATTCTTTCTTACCATAAAAATTAAATAAGTTAGATTTATATTGGATAACAGATATTAAGTAAAATAAAAAGAAAGTTCATATGTGATGTGAGAGATATCTGGTGTCTAAAAGGGGGAAAAATCACCCCAGAATAAATGCGTGGAGAAAAATAACATTTATGTGGAAAGTAAGAAACTCAACATTATTGGCTTCAGCAGATAATAACCAACAGAATGAATATTACATCTCATGCAGATATGCATTCATCATGTTTTTTCTGACTTTGCGTAATTCATTTTCATTCTGATTAGATCTCAAGCAGAACATCACGATCTCTATATGAGTATTACATTTACTGAAGATATGGGTTTAGTGGTCATTTTAAATAATTTTTATCCCAAAATATCTTTTGACTTTTCATTTTCATGAAAGGATTAAATTGTCGCGAGATTTTAAAACGGGACATAGCTCGAGATGTGTTTTTATGAAAATGGTCACAGCTTGAAATGTGCTTTTCAGAAAATAGACACAGCTTGAAATGTGTGTTTCAGAAAATGGACACAACCTGAAATGTGAGTTTCGGAAGATGGACACAACCTGAAATGTGAGTTTCGGAAGATGGACACTGCCTGAAATGTGAGTTTCGGAAGATGGACAAAGCCTGAAATGTGTGTTTCAGAAAATGGACACAGCTTGAAATGCATTTTAAAAAAAACAGGACAAACAACTTTCAATAAGACTTAGAGGTTGAGCAGCTCCAAAGAGCAGAGCACATCGACCAGAAGTCTATTGTACCCAATTCAATAAAACTTTATTAAAAAATAAATTAATTAATAAAATGTTACAAACAATAAGAGTTAAATAAATTTAATTGGTCTCCAAGGGGGCGCATTTTTCAGGAATGAGGAGACGCAAATGCTTATTGAAATTTTCGGCAATGGACTGCAAAAAAGCGCTGTGAGAGATTCCTTTTCACTGATGAGAAGCTCTTTACCGTCCAACAAGCTCATAAGTCCCAGAATATTAGGATCTGGTCTGTAGATACTCCAAGCAAACCTGGCAATTGTTGAACATTGCCAAAATCCCAAGACAGTCATAGTCAGAGACAGAATTTGCTCAAACGGCAAAACCCCTCTGGTTTTTGTAGATGAGGGCTTTAAAGTAAATCAAAAAGTGTACCAGGAGGACATTCTAAAGACTGTTATACTTCTGTAGGTCAAAAAGAACATAAGCAGTGTAAACTAGACATTTCAACGAGACTCTGCATCAACTCACAAACCGAAAAGAGATAAAAGTGGTACAGGACACATTTTCCGGACATGATATCTGAAGAATGGTCACCCTATATGCCAGATCTCAAGCCCATAGATTAAAGTGTATGATCCATTTTGGAGTCTATGTCCTGTACTGAACCTCACAAAAGTATAGACTCTCTGAAACGATTGCTTCGGACAGGAATGGGATAGATTAAAAGTAGCAGGCTTGCAACCGGTGGAGGAAAATTTTAATTTCAATGCTTGTGTGCCGCTGCATCGGTGCAAAAGGCGGCCAATTAAATTTTTTTTTCAGTGAAAATCTACTCTTGTTATTATTTGTAATGCTACATCAATTTATTTGCTTTCAACAAAGCTATATTAAAAATTGTACGTCTAGGATTTTTCGCTGCATCCAGTAATAAATAAATAACTTTATGATAAACTTAAAAACATGCTTATTAATATGCTAGCTAAGATATTCATATTTGCTCTTTGGATACAAAATAAATTATCAAAAACCTTAAACAATATTTTTTTTATTATTGCATAAATTGTGCACAGTTTGGTTTCCTATGCAATAACTTTACTGAAAATGCTTAGTACTTAGCATTATTAAAATTTTTATTGTTACCTTAGTAAATGCAGTAATAATATGCTTCTTTTCTGATACATCTATGAGAGTCATATCTTCTGATTCAGAAGGTGGTTTTACTTCAATTGGCAAGTTGAAGTTACATCGAAAATAAATATTAAAGTTATAATGACCAGGATAGTTTGTATGCAATATAAACTTTTTTACTCTGTGGCTTTTGGCATCAAAAAGGATATCCTAAATATGAAATTAAACAAACACAGTTAGGGTGATAACCATTCAAATGTATAAAACTTTTAACAAGTTATATTAATAAAAGAAAATGACTCCGCTACATTGCATTAGTAAAACAGGGTGCTAAACGAAATTGTAATTGATTTTAAAACTAAATTACTCTAAAATAATTTGCTGTAGAAATAAGTTACTACATGTTTTTTTCATAAAATTCACATAGATAGAGAAAGCTGAAGGAATTTCATATGAAATCAGTTTCAAAGATTTTTATAGTTGCAATACAAAATTATAGTGTTGCAAAACACAATAAGTTCAGCCATTCCAAAGGAAGTTGCATATTCTATGAAACAATTTGCTTTGGGTTCTACAATATTATCTTCCCTAGATCCGTGATGCATAACTTTTTTATTATTTTCTAATTTTTATTACCTCTTTCCATTTCTTTTTTGTTATATTTTCAAAACTATTGAAAAACAATAAAAAGGCAGAAAATTTTCCATTATGTATTTTTCAAAATGTATAGAATCTATTCAAAAAAAACTTTAAATTGATGAAGATTGAGCTCATGTGCTATCAATTTGGATAGACCAATAAGGCTTATTAGGGGACTATTTACTAAATAATTTTTGTAAATTGAAGTTTCTTTTTCCAGATCTAAGTTTTCCTAATTTATATTAACAATAGTATGCATCAATTTTATCTTATTTAATTAAAACTCTATCTTACTAACTTTAATATTTAAAGATGATTTGAACATTTTATGAGTCGAGTGCAATATTTTCTGATATCTTAGACTTACAGGTTGGGCAGCTCCAAAGAGCAGGGCACATCGACCAGAGGTCCATTGTACCCAAACCCTAAATCATGATTAACAAGAAAGCCTTACGGCTGAAATGAGGTTCAGCAAACACATGACAGGAACATCTTGCAGTTCCCAGGTCTCAATGCAGTGCTGCCCTAAATGCTCAAATCTTTGAGTAGAATAGACCTCACAATCACAAAGTATATGCCGTGATGTCTCTTCTTCAAGGTGACAACCTCTGCAAAGAGGATTAGTTTCAATACCCATTAAGAAGTCTCCTGAGGATGCAGTGTCCAGTGAGAAGATCTTCCTCAAACTGTTCCTGTTTAGCTTAAGGAGCTTTTTTTGATGTACACTAGGACAGTCACGATTCAGCTCTTTAGCTTGTCTCTGACCGCCTGTGTCGCAATGGCCATTGCTCATGGGCAATTTTGCCATTTCTGATATGTTAATTTATTAATGAAATGATATGCCTATTTCTTTGCAAACTGATTATAAATAATTATTATTACATAGTATTAAATTTGATATTTCTCAGCTCATGAAGCAACATTTAAGTAAAAAAAAAATCATTAGTTAATAAATTTGCAACAGTTTTCATAACTGCTTTAAAATGCATTACTTTTGATTCTTTTTTTCTACATATTTTTCCTTTTATTCTTCCATACTAGTGAGACTAGATAACAGCACTATGGCAGCAAGCCACACTTATTCATTCTGATTAAACATTGATTTAAATTGTAATCAATTAGAGAGCTATATTAAAAATTATTTTAAAAATAATGTACAAAAGTTTTACAACTTTCCCAATCAATACACCATTTATTTCTTACTTTTATCTTTGAATTGTTTCATTTTAAAATTGTGTTCTATTTCACTGGACGCCTTATATATTAACCATTTACACATTTTAATAAACATAAAAAGTTGATTATTCACGCAATAGTCTGTTGTGGGCCAAGGAAGTCAAGAAGGTTAAGACTCCATTATTTCAATACCACTGGCATGATGGCGGCAAATATATTTACCTATATTTTAGATGTAATTAATATTATATTTTATATATAATTATTAGGTTAAAATGACAGGTTTTATAACTTGACAATACAGAGTCAATAAATTAAGACCAATTTGGCAGTTATTTTGCAAAATGGGTTTAAATTTAGATATTATGAAGCCTAAATGTCTCAGTTACTATGATGCCATTTTAAAAATAAAAAGACAATCCTTTTCAGAAAAAAAAATTTCGAAAAAGATTCTCTCTTTGTTTTTAAAAAGAGAATTTAACTGGCTAAATTTTGAAGTAAATTGGATGGAAATGGGGGTCTGACTGTTTTTAATGCAGTTTAAATACTAATATTATAAAATAATAAAGTGAGTTTCTACTCAAATGCTTTTAAAACTCCTATTTACAATAATGAATATTAGAGTTCAATGTCTTGAAATATCATTTCAGGCACTTTAGATAACGATAAAAATAAATTTATGTAAAGGAAATCTACTTACCAATCCTAAGGTAAAATAATTGTAGAAAAAATCTGAGCAACTTAATTTCCTATATCTATGAGAATTTGGAGAGTGTATTTTCATTTTGTCTTCTGATTTATAAAATACTTTACTAGGAGATCCTAATGCACTCGTCACATCCTAGTAAAAACAAACCATAATTATTGTTACTTGAAAAATTGCTTTTACATAATAAATTAAATCAAATCTTATTCTTTATAAAGATATATATATATAAAAATCACAGCCTAAATTTGAAGAAAATATTTAATTCTAATCTATTTCTTTTGTAATACAATTTTATGCAACGTTTCTTCATTTTTTGAAAAAGAATTTACAAAAAGTATTTCCTTTTATGGCTACATATATATTTTTAAAAAACTAACTTTTACAGAAAACAGTATTTTATACTTTTTAAAAATTAATATTAGTAGTTTTCTAGAAACATGATAACATAAAATTAAGAGAAAAAAAATTATTAAATTTTTTCTGAAATATCATTATGAAAATATTTATGCCATAATTAAAAAAAAATTTTATTTCCAAAAATTTAAAATATATTTAAAAAATAAAATTCTCAACTAAATGTTTGTAAACACCGGGCAACTTTCAGTTTAAACAGTAACTTTCCGGTTTTATGAAATTAACATTACATTAGAGTAATTTATGAAAAAGTCAGTCTCTACTATAAGACATTATATTAGGTCCACAAGTCTGAAAGAATGAATTGTTGTTGCTACTAATGTCACTCTTTATTTTTTCATAAGCTTCGTAGAACAGCCGACCCAATTTTGGGTTTACGACTACTAATGTTCAACTCCGTAGCCTTGTAATTTTAAACCAATCCAGAAGACAGGTAACTCCTGGATCAGTATCCCCAGAGGTATGATTTGTTATGGGAACATGGAGGACTTGTGACCTCAACAGATTTAATGTGCACCAGTCACCTTTTAATGCACAAGAATTCTTCAGCCAGCGGGATTCGAACTCACGCTCTTACAAATATGAGCTCAAAGTTATAACCAGGCTATCCTGCCACCTAAAAGAATGTGTTTTTTTCTGATGGCAACATCTAAAACTTCAGCATAAATGAAAGTGTTACACATATGACCTCTTCTTTTTAACATATTTTTCCCCTTGTTTGAACAGCATTACATATTATAATACACAGCTGAAAATTTGTTATTAGCAATTAAATTTAAAATATACTGCTGTAAATAAAACACAACAATTGGTAATTTATCAAGAAATAAAACTAAAGATATACCTGTGCTGAATCTCCAAATTTAATAACTTTTGTCATGACTAATTTGCGAAATTCCAGGAGTTTATTTGAGTCTAAATCTAAAATAAAACAGAAAGCAGCAATCAATGTTAAAGAAAGCAAAAAATATCTCACAATTTTTCTTTTTCTGAAACATCACTTATTTTCTGAAAACTTAGTAGATACATTGATGTCAAAATTGCAATTTTGCCATAGTATTTTGCACATTAAATATCATGAAACTAAATAAGCTATTTTAAAAAATTATGATGAAGAATTTTTTTTTTAATTTAAAAAATTTAAAAGTTTGGAATGCCAACAGTAAATTTTTAGTTCAAAATGTCAAAAAGAAAAAAAAAGAAACTATCAATATCTAACATTATGTAGGATTTCATGGAAAAAAATTCTTACAATAATTCAAGGAAGGCAACAAATAATAAGGATAAATTTTAAAACCTTATATTATTATTTCAATACATCAGACTGAACTCATTTTGGAACTTGTTACTCTTATTTCAACACAAAATTTCCTCTGTAACTAATAATGGACCTTTAAACACAGTTCTACTCTAGCATATAGAGCTATAAAGCACTCAAGATTGGTGCAATATAAAGTTTCCTTACTTTCTAACAGTGCAAGAATTTAATTTATTTATTTATTTGCATATAAAGGCTTCAGCAACTTTAAAAATTTCTTGTGCAAAGAATATGAAAAAATACCAGTTTGCGAGTTGCAATCCATAGCAAAAAATTTTGTAACATAGTATTAATGCATTAAGCAGTAAAAAATACCCATTTAAAAAGTTGTAAATATGTTACAGAGGTAGCATTTTTTTTATTTTTAGTTAAAAGCTTGATTAAGTTAATTTAATGAACATTAAAAATTTTGTGTTATATGTGGGGGAGAGTCGGGTAGCCCCGCCCAGCAGGTACCCCTGCCCACTGTCAATTTCATATGTATAAAATATTTTTTCAAGTCAATGGGCCATCGGACATTAATTGTTATATTAAAAAAAGATTATGTTCAAAGTTTCAAGTATTTATGCAGCTGGTAACATGGTAAACAATAGTTTTAAAAATATGTTGAATACAGTAGTCATGAAATTAAGAAAAATTGGTTGAATGTTTCGATTAAACTTCATTTTAATACTAAAAAAATAATTTTTTCTATACATACAGCATTAAAGTATGTAGTCTTAAGTTTAATTTGCACAAAGAAAGAAGTTTGTATGTAAAAAATTGTTCGAGTAATTACAAATTTACAAAAAAATTGGATTTCGGGTAGCCCCGCTCACATGAATGTCGGGTATCACCGCCCAATTTTATTTCGTCGATAAATGTACGGTTGCAAAGATTATTATTTTATTGCTTCAAATTTGAATGTTATATGCATTTTTAACAACAAATATATGTTTTAATATTATATGAAACATAAATTTATATATTTAAAAATGAAAAATTAAATATTTTTAAAATGTAATTGATATATCCAAATTAAATTTAATATCAAGAAATCATAAATATTATGATAAGCTATTTGCTTACTTATTTATTTTCACTTATTTGTGAACGAATCAATCTACAGAAGCATTTGAATGCAATCAAAATACAAAGTGAATTTGTAATTTTATAAGAAGTATTTTATATTAAGTTTATAAGAAGAGATCAACCAAATAAGTTTATATTGAAAAACAACTATTGTTATTAATTATTGTTACTTAAATTAAATTATTTTCGTTAAATATTTAATATAAATATATATTAATATTATAATATATTAATATACATTAATAATGATAAAAAGTATGACATTTGTTGTTATTAAATGATAGAATTCACTAAAAGTATATAAATATGTAATAAATAAAATAATTTTGTGATAAAAATGATAAATGAGGTTTATCTATTGTCAATACATTGGTCATTCTCATTTACACCTGAAAAAATAGCCAAAAAACACAATTTTTATAACTGGACAGGGCTACCCGACACATTTTGAAAGGAGCTGAAAAACGGGTTTTTTTTAATTTTTATTTTTTTAAGTTTAACTATTCTTTTTTTGGTTTATTCTTTTTGCATTATTGAATTAGATGATAAAACAATCGAAACATACAAAAATGCTGATTATTACTCAGTATTATACAGAAATATAAGCAATACTCCTTAAGTGAGCGGGGCTACCCGACTCTCTCCTATACAAGCTATGTTTTGACATTCTGTATTTACTAAATTATTTGCAAAATACAAATTAATAAATAACTAGGCAAACTTAAAATCTTACTCCTATACAAGATAAAAATTATTTTTAAATTGTAGACTCTTTTATTTTAGCTTGAAAATAAAAGAGTATACAGTATCCCTCAGCAACTGTTGCTATTGATAAAATTTAAAAGAAAAGAATACATGAAATTCATGTCAAATGAGTGCTGAAAATATATAATGCGTTATTAGAACAATCCATACAAAAAAGAAGTGCTAGCATTAATGAGTTAAAACAAACTAAGACAATATAGAATAGACGTTTAGAAACACATGAATATACCTTCTGTTATTATTTTCAGCTTAACACCAATAGTTTCTTCTCCCTCCCTCAAAACATCTAAGTTTTCTAAATAACAATGGTTGCAGAAACTATTATTTGGTAATGATGGAGCCCTGAAATACGAGAAAGGATTATTACAACAATGCTGCAAGCTAATTAATTAGAATTTATAACAACATTTAATAATATTGTTTTTAAAATCAAAAATAAGAAATTTAGCATCATGGATCAAGAAGCAAATTTGAAGTTCATATAAAATCTGTAGTACCCCCATCGGTCAATGCAATTTAGGAATGTAGTGCAACAGGAGAAGGAAAAATTTTTGCAAGTAAAAATATATTTATAGACAATTATGTTAACCATAACGTTAAGGAAGCTTTGCAGCTCTTATCGAGAGTTTTAACTCATCAAATTTAAATCTGATTGAACTTTGTAAATTATAAGGCATTGAAAAGTCCCGACATTAAAATACAGAGTAAGGTTTTGTTCTGTTCTGTAATTTGTAAATGTGAGACAAAGAAAGACAGTTAAAAATAACTAAACAAATTTAAAAAGGAATATTTAACAAAATAATAAGGCAATAACTTATGAGGAAGCATTCGCAATTTTTGAGAGAAAAATTCAAAGAAGTATTTATGGCAGAAGTCAGGTGGATGGCTTACGGCAAAGGTGAACAAATTAGGAATTATGTAAAATCATTAAAAAGTCTGATGCCATGAAACACTTGAAAATATAAAGGATAAAATGATCTGCAGGATGATCTAAACTGCAAAAAACTATTTCCAACTAAGCTTATAAAAACTATAAAAAGAGGCAAACCTCTTACTAAAAAATTAAAAACTAACCACGTAACAATTTATAAGAAAAAATAAATGAAAAATAAATAACATTTAAGAACAAAATTTAATTTAATCAAAAAATTTAATAAAATTAATTAAAAAAATTACTAAAATTTGATAATTAGTTCAATTAATTTAAAACAGTCAAACTTAACCCACAAGCGATTTAGCAAACGGGCAAATTTGCGAGAATGTTTCCCTCCAATACACTATTTCCTTATCTAATAACATGGAAAAAACAGTTTTGCTATGTGGAGAAGACTGCGGATTAAAATACAACTTTTTACATGCAGAACTGTCGATGGGTTAAACTTTTTTATATTTCTAAAGTGAACTTCATGCAAACGTTTAATCCGAAGAAAGCGTAAATAATCCCATCTTCAATATATATGGAGAGTTCTGTAACTCTAAAAAACATGAAAAGAATAATTTTTATATAAATTTTAAAAAGCATGAAGAAAAAAAAAGAGTTCTTAAGATAGAAAAAGTTGCAAACTAATCCATAATCAAAAAAAAAACTTAATTATATTTATCTTTCTAATTTTGAGATTAAAATATTGGAGAATGGTGTCTTTATAAAAATACCTTGTTTCTGAAAGACTATTTCCACTGTAAATAGACATTTTGGNGTCAAAAACTGTCACATGTCAAAAACCTGCCAACCCTGATTAGAACAACATTTAATAATATTGTTTTTTAAATCAAAAATAAGAAATTTAGCATCATGGATCAAGAAGCAAATTTCAAGTTCATATAAAATCTGTAATACCCCCATCAGTCAATGCAATTTAGGAGTGTAGTGCAACAGGAGAAGGAAAAATTTTTGCAAGTAAAAATATATTTATAGGCAATTATGTTAACCATAACGTTAAGGAAGCTTTACAGTTCTTATCGAGAGTTTTAACTTATCAAATTTAAATCTGATTGAACTTTGTAAATTATAAGACATTGAAAAGCTCCTAAATTAAAATAAAGAGTAAGGTTTTGTTCTGTTCTGTAATTTGTAAATGTGAGACAAAGAAAGAGAGTAAAAAATAACTAAACAAATTTAATGTAAAAAAAAGGAATATTTAACAAAATAATAAGGCAATAACTTATGAGATGAGGAAGCATTCGCAATTTTTGAGAGAAAAATTCAAAGAAGTATTTGTGGCAGAACTCAGGTGGATGGCTTACGTCAAAGGTGAACAAATTAGGAATTATGTAAAATCATTAAAAAGTTTGATGCCATGAAACACTTGAAAATATAAAGGATAAAATGATCTGCAGGACGATCTAAACTGCAAAAAAAAAATTTCCAACCAAGCTTACAAAAACTAGAAAAAGAGGCAAACCTCTACCTAAAAAATTAAGAACGAACCATGTAACAATTTATAAGAAAAAATATACGAAAAATAAATAACATTTAAGAACAAAATTTAATTTAATCAAAAAATTTAATAAAATTAATTAAAAAAAATTACTAAAATTTGACAATTAGTTCAATTAATTTAAAAAAGTCAAACTTAACCCACAAGCGATTTAGCAAACGGGCAAATTTGCGAGAATGTTTCCCTCCAATACACTATTTGCTTATCTAATAACATGGAAAAAACAGTTTTGCTATGTGGAGAAGACTGCAGATTAAAATACGACTTTTTACATGCAGAACTGTCGGTTAAACTTTTTCATATTTCTAAAGTGAACTTCAAGCAAACGTTTAATCCGAAGAAAGTGTAAATAATTCCATTTTCAATATATATGGAGTTCTGTAACTCTAAAAAACATGAAAAGAATAATTTTTATATAAATTTTAAAAATCATGAAAAAAAAATGAGTTCTTAAGATAGAAAAAGTTGCAAACTAATCCATAATAAAAAAAAAAAACTTAATTATATTTATTTTTTCTAATTTTAAGATTAAAATATTGGAGAATGGTGTCTTTATAAAAATACCTTGTTTCTGAAAGACTATTTCCACTGTAAATAGACATTTTGGAGACAATCGGAAATGACCCAAACTGAATGCTTCCTAATCCAGGTGTAACTCTGGGCTGTGAAAAAAAGGGAAAATATAATACTAAACGAAATAAAACACTGCTATATTATTTTCACAAAATAAAATAATTTTTAATTGAGAGCCAAGAAATACAATTCAGATTCACTAAATATAATTCTATTCATATGAGGGCAGTAAAAATCATTGACATTGCAAAATTAATATTCATTCATTTCAGATTTGGGTTTTCATCATATATATTGTTTGAATGAGACTTTAAAAAAAATTAAAATGTTAAAAGAATTTATAAAAAAAATTATTAAATTAGCAGGGAAAGAAAATTAAGTAGATTATATATACTCTACAAATAAAATATTATAATATGGTCTTTTATTACTAATACAATAAAACCTTAATATGACCTTTAATACATATGCAACATACCAACACAACAATACTTAAGAACTTAACACTGTATCAATAGTTTTCATTACTTTGTAGGAGATTATAGCAACTCTTCACACATTTAAAGTTTACATAACATTTTTAAAAAAAATATCTTTCAAAGAAATACTAAGCATGAAATAAAAAGAACATAAAATGTTACAGAACAACAAAATTTGAAAACAATGTACCATCAATTTTCATACCAGCAGAATTAGATGAAAATTATTGCAATTTTTTATACATTCTAAAAAAACTTGTAACATAAAATAAAAGTTTCACAGATTTTTTACAGCATGCTGCAATTCCTTAATTGATAAAAAAATAGATTTCTAGGAAGAGGATAGGACTAGACAGGGAGGCAAAAGCGATAGACAAAAAATAATTTGAAGCTTTTTCCTGACAATATACAATGAAAACAAAATAACATTATGAAGGGTAGTGGAGAGGTTTGCTGGAAAAAACAATGAAAACCAAATGAACAATATGAAACTAAGAGTAGTGCGGCTTTCAGGAGAATTCCTACAGATATTCGTCTCACGTCACGGGTACTATGGTTACATGAAAAAGCCACTTCAAATAGATGTGTGAGGTGAATAGTTTTGTCTTAATCTTGGAGTGAATAAACTAATCAACGCCTTCTTTCCTTCATTTCACCCCCATTAGAGATGTACTCTCGCTTGTTACCATAGCAGCAGACAGCCCCTGACTTTTAGTCTGGAGGAGTTCTCTTGAAAACTGCACGGTAGAGACGTTTGCTAGAATAAACTACAAAAACAATAAAAATAAAACAAACAGTATAAAGCTAAGTTGAGAGGTTTATTGGAAACTCTCCTGTTGTTCCAAATGTCCACTCTATGTCTTTTAAGTAATAAAAAGTAATTTATACTATTTGCAATTCCTATATAATAAAATTGATGCTATTAATAATATAATAATTTATAAAAAGAAATACTTAGAACTAATATAGAATTTATTAATAGAAATTTATAAATATATTTATTAACGTACTTTATACAATAATTTATACTATTACTCAAATATGTAAAGGAAATTGAAAGAATTCAAATAAATTTTAACAATTGGCAAAATGAATATGATTAATCAAGTTTATTTATTATTTAAATTTTTTTTATTACTAATCATTTTATTGTTATCTTATAAGCTATATTTCAGATAAATAAAATAATTATCATAATTTTTTAATGAAAATTGATCTAAAGTAAACAAAATCTGTATAGAAATTCAACTAAGAAACTATTTTGTTTCAGTAACAAAAAATAAATAAATAAATAAATAAAGATAAGAAATGCAATGCATGTTACAAAACTTACTGGCACACTGGGATCTATGGCAAATGCAAAAGTGAGTCCTCGAAAGTTTAATACAAAGACTTGTTGAGAGGAATGATATTCTAAAAAAAGTAAAGAGTCCAATAATAAATATATAATACTTGAAAATTCAGCATATTCAAAGGAATCTTTTTTAAAGTAGTGGATGCAGATTAAGGATTAGGAAGATTATTAAACATACACTGGAAAGCAAAACCAAAGAAAACTGCTCTAATGGCCATGCAGAGTAAAAAAAGATGTATAGGACTTTTTAAATATTACAAAAGCATTTAAGAGGATTCTATACTGTGGAAGAAACCATTCTTGGCAAATTTTCTTTCACCTACATAAGTAATTTAAAGTACAAGAAAAGTGAGCGTGGACACACCTAGAGTAAACTATAAAGTTTCAAATGCTAAAAAGAAATTCAAAACATCAAAATGCAAACCTACAGTGAACTATAAAGCCTCAAATGCTGAAAAAAAATTTCCAAGCATCAAAATGCAAACAAACTATTGCAAGATTTCTAAAATTACCCAATGGGAAGTAATCTTGCAATAATTTGCTTGCATTTTGAAAGCACTTTTTTCAGCATTTAAACTTCATGGCTTACTCCAGGCAAAGTTCTCCCTAGGAATCGTTAAAATTTATCAAAAAGTGTAATATTATGTGGTAACTGAATTTGATCCTCAACAATTTTAAATTATCCTCTTATACTATTTTATGTGTTTATTTTAAAAAGTAATTCCCACTCCTTATCAAAATAAGAGATAATTTGAAGTTTATAAAAATAATTAAAGACTTGCTCAATTAAAGACATTCATTGCGCCCAATTTTTTTCTTTCCTCAAAAAAAGGTTAAAAAAATATTATTAATTGATAAACATAAAAGCTTTTTTTCTATAATTTAAACTGAAAATTATAAATAAAAACAAAAACTTTTGAAGGTGCATTTTTTTTAAAAAAAATTTTTTTATTTAAAAAATAATTTTAAAATCACTCATTTCCCCAACCCCAAAAAAGAGAAACTTATACAAATTTAACCAGTTGAGAATAATCCAAACAAAATAAATATTTGTAATAATAGACAGAATTAAATCTATTAACACAGATAATTTTATCAGTATGTAATAATCATTTAAGTAGTCAATTGTTTATTTTTTTTCCAATGGAATATGAATGGAGTAAATATTAAAAAGGCAAGTGTTTTTTACGGGAAGGCAGCTTATTTTTACAAAAAAGGTGGGCCGTCCATCAAAAACCGCTTAGGGAGAACACTGCTCCAGGTTAAGCATAACTCATTTTCCTCTAAACTTTAGATTGTAATATATTAAATGGAGATAAAACAGAATTTGCCACGAAAACTTTTTTCCATGATATAGCATTCCCTTGAAGGATAAAAAAAAGTATGAGCTAAGTTTAGATAAAACATTAAATTCTCTTTATCTTAAAAAAAATTATTTAAATTTTAAGGAACTACTACAATTAGAAAAAAATTTATACAAGCATGAGACAAAAGAGTTTGCAATTTTCTGATCTTTGCTCTCAGGAGAGAGTTCAAAATTGCTGAAAATAAGCTTTTGTAATATTTTAATGTCCCACATACCTAATACAAAATTATGTTGTTAGTCATATTTTGAGTTAATACGTATTTAGTCACTTAACACTATGCCAACCAAGCCAGCTGCGTATGAGTATATTAACTGCTCAAAATTCAATAAAATACTTGAAAATATGGTAGAGAACAACAAATAAAAAGATGCAGATTATCAGTTAATTTAGCCAATTTTTTAAAAAGCTGAACACGGCTTAACCGTAACAAAGTGATTTATCACATAAGTCTTTGAATTAGTTAGGAGTAGTGGTAAATAAAAAACCTTATAAAACGTGTTTACTAAGACAAGAATCATACATTAAATGATTACCACTAAAAAATGCGCAGCTGCTGTCTGAAGCAAGTTGGCATCTCTGGTATTAGCTAGCCATCATGTATTTTTTAACAGCTTCAACTAGATAATGCCAAACGTGGAAATCTCTCAGATCCATCACAAACTGATAGTTCATAAAACAGGATGGTTTCCCCGATTTGTAAAATATTGTTAATATTTCTATCATCGAAGTTCCAGTGTGACTAAAGTATTTAATCAGCAGTCTGTTTAAATACTACTACTGATTTAACTTACATAGTCTTACTACTGCTGATTTAACAAACAATTTTTTTCGGACCAGTTTTTATACTGACAGACTTTCATTAAAATTTTTTGCGATGCCACCAAATTGAAACTAATTTTAAAACATGTATAATATTTATGTTGCGTTGATCTAAAACTTCATTTGTAACCTGTATAAATATATTGAATAACAAAATTGTCAATTTCTAAAAGAGTACCTACAATGTAAAAATAGTGTATGGTTAATAAAATTAAATTACTTTCATTTTGATGATCTTTATTTAATGTTCATATTGAACATTAATCATATCTTCATTAAGTAAATGGTAAAATAATATTTTTCTTACAAATTATTAATAAAATAGTAAATTATATTTTTGGAAACATTTAAAATATTTTTTTCTTTTTTTCGGTTTTTCTTTATTTCTTTTTTTCAGTCAAATTTTAAAAATATTTATGTTTTCAATCAATATTCATTTAAGATAATTTACTCATATTCTCAAGAAATTATCTTGAATATTGATTGAAAATATAGATACATTTAAAATTGCAAAGTTATTTTAGTATTTGTAAAAGTCTATGAACTTCATAAAATGACTTTAATAATGTTTGTTTTTCATGCACATATTTTTTAACTTTATATAAAGTTTTTTTTCTTTAACTCATGTATAAGATTCAACAATATTATGAAATTAAATTTCTAGAATCACTAGTTAGAAAGAGCTTTAGGAGAACCAACTTAGCACACTTTTTTAAGCAAAATAATAACTAAGTATAAAATTGAAATGCAATAATGAACAGGCTATTATTATCTCAAAAACAGATACTATTGGTGTGTCTAATAACTTTAAAAAGAAAGCTTATTAAAAAAGTTTCTTTGTAAACATTTGGCTAAAAATTCTAGATTAGTTTTTAAAATGTAAACAAAAGCAAACTTAGGTGAATCGCATGTTAATTGAATTAATTCTAAAATGTTTATCATTAGTCATATTCTAAAATTTTTAATAACTCGTATACAGTGAAACCTCCTGTTATGGACACTCCTGCAAAACGGACGCCTCTCAATACGGAGATATTTTTAATTCCCCGGGAATCTTCCATGAATAAACCATTACGTACATTCTCCGCAAAGTGGACACTCCCGTAACCGGAAGCGGACAGTCATTTTGATCCTGAAACGTTGTTTTTTANCTATAATGTTTGTTTTTCATGCACATATTTTTGAACTCTACAAACAGTTTATTTAACTCATGTATAAGACTCAACAATATCGTAAAATTAAATTTCTAGAATCACTAGTTAGAAAGGACTTTAGAATCATCAACTGAGCATACTTTTTTTAAGCAAAATAATAACTAAGTATAAAATTGAAATGCAATAATGAACAGGCTATTATTATCTCAAAAACAAAAACTATTGGTGTGCCTAATAACTTTAAAAAGAAAGCTTATTAAAAAAGTTTCTTTGTAAACATTTAGCTAAAAATTCTAGACTAGTTTTTAAAATGTAAACAAAAGCAAACTCAAGTGAATCGCATGTTACTCGAATTAATTCCAAAATGTTAATTATTAGTCATGTTCTAAAATTTTTAATAAGTCATATATTCTTAAAATTTTTAATAAGTCATGTATTCTTAAAATTTTCAGTTTTAGCTTCTAATAAAGGGAATTAACAGCTAAATAAATGGTCAGAAAAATCTATTTAATAATTAAACATCTTAATAAACTTAAACTTTAACAACGACAAAATTCAATGATGATCTATCAGTTCTAGCGTTAAACATACATATCAGAGTCATATAATAGTAATAGCGCTAACATTTTTTTTCCCTCGATTTTTGCTTTATATGTGCTGGCCTGCATGTTTTATCAACAAATCTATCTTAATTTACCCAATACCAAACATAACTTAATATTAATGTAATTAAAAGTATCATTTAGTTATTTTTTGGATAATAATACCTGTAAGCCAATGCGCAAGCCATGGTTTTCTAAATTCAGCAAATTCAAAAGGGTTTTTAAAATGACTCACGGACCTACCTAACATGAAAACAGCAATCAAAAGAAAATTAAAAAAAGCATGCATTAATTTAAAAGACTCAAAGTTAAATATAAATAAAGCATGCATTTTTTGTTAAAACTAAAGCAACAAGCTAAACGTGCAGAAACAAAATTAAAATATGAAATATTAAACTAATGGTATAATTCAGTGATAACAACAACCAAATAAAATAAATTAAATTAAAAAAATGTTTTCATGGGAAAAAAAGATTAAAGTTTATAAAGAAACTTGCAAATAGCATTTAACGATGGTGATTCTAAATGATTCATGACTAGATTGTAAAATTGTTTTGATAAGAATAATGAGTCAAATTTGAACAATTCAAGTACAGGTAAGCAAATCAAAATTACTTTTTCATTTCAAAAATTTCTCATCATCTAGGATGACAGTGCAAATTGATAACTATTAAAATAAGGTATACTTCAAGTACATTTATAGATTTTAATAAATCTACTGAAAGAATGATAACTGCATTAATAAACAAATGATCTATAGATTTAAATCTATTATTTTTTAGAACGAATTTATTCTAAGACATCATTCATATAAAGTTAAATAATTAAAAAGGTACAAATCATAAAATAAAAGGCTTTTAAAATGTCACCTCCCATCTTTTTTGCTTATCATATCTAGTATCAACACATCTTTTAAGGATAAAAACAAAGATTTCAAAATAAAGATGAAAATTTTTGAACTAAATTTTGTGATAAATATTAAGTGTGGGTTTTTATTATTTCTTAAAACAAAATATTTTATCACTGTATATTTCAAATAATAAAACATTTAAACTTTTTATGTTCTTTTAATTAAAATAAAGTTTAAAAGATAGAGAAATTTTGCATAACATTTTTGTCTGACACTAACTATAATACTGGCCTTATTTGACGCTTACAACACACACACATTAAATTAAGATATAAAAAATAAAGTACCCTTGTTTTTTCAGCTCTTACAAATCATTTAGGAAAATGTTGAAACTATTTTTTTAACATTTTACATAATACATAAAAAATTAGAAAGCTACTGTATAAACATTTTTATTCTTGTATCTTGTCGTCAATGTAATCAACTTGATATTGTCATTAAACATAAATGGAAAATATTAAATAAAACAATTAGAGTGACCCAAAAAAAAATTTCACAGTAAAAAACAAAACAATTTACTGTTGTTTTTTTTAAGTGTAGAAGATGTGAGAGTGTTATAAACCTAAATGGTAGCTAAGTATTACAATTCTAGCACATGCACAGAAATATTTTGTGGTGAAAATACGATGATAATTTAGTGAAATGAAAGCTACATACAAAATTTCTTTAACAACTCACAATTTTTTGGAGAGGAAAAAAAATGTTTTTTTTTTAACTTCAATAAAGGATTAAAATAATAATAAGACAAAACTGAAATATTTTGCGAATAATTCCTATTTTTCTTGCATGAAATTTATGGTAAAGTATGAAGTGAAGATGACAAAACACACGAGATAAAAGAACAAACCTCCAGGATGTGTTGCCCCAAAGGAATGATCAATTTGTTCTAATGTAGGTGGTACCTCTGGTGAGCAAAACACATTCCCACTAAAATTAAAATTTTTTTATCAGAAGCAAAAACATTATACACATGTGCATTATAAAAATTAGTTCAAAACTGAAAGATTCAAACTCAAATTTAATTACATATAATAACTTTGAAAAACAGTATGAAACTGAAAGGCATAAAAACTCAATGTCAAAAATCATATTCTTTTTTACTTCTTTTATCAGCATGACAACCCTTTGTGGGACATAGCCTTCCCTAGAAGCGTCCTCCATTCTGCTCTTTTCCTTGCAATTATTCTCCAGTGAGTAATTCTTAGGATTTTCAAGTCCTCTTTCACACAATCAAGCAATCTGATCTTAGGCTTACTTCTAATTCTAGTTCCCATTGGTTTGTAATTGAAGATCTTATATATCAATGAAAAAGGGTCCAACTGACAGATGTAACCCACAAGCTTTAAGCGACTTATTTTGATGTATTTATTGATATCAGCTTCCTTCACTAGCCTATATAGTTCAAAACTATGTTGTCTCCATAAGCCATCCACATTTATAGCACTGAAAATTTTTCTCAAAGCTTCTCTCCCAAAAAGAACAAGCAGGTCTGCTTGTGATTTAAAGACCAGATCCATAAGTTAAGACAGATCTAATGATTGTTTTATATAGCATTATTTTTGCTGGACTTTTAATTAATTTTGACTATAGAAATGCTTTTAAGCCGTGAAGACATCGATTGAGTTAACTATTTTTTTATATTAATTGAAATAACAACTGAGTTGGAATTTCAAAAGTTATTATAGCTTACATTTTCTCAAACAAAAAAAAAGTTTAAATTATTTTCTCATTTTCATATCTACAGATATGACCAAGCTATCTCCTCATCTGAATTTTAATTAATGTCACTATATTAAAGTCACTGAATTTGTTGTAACTCAAAGTTTAATCTTATTCTACACACATTATTCTTCATTACTGCACCAAGAACTCTTCGGAAGATCTTCTGTGCAAATATAAGCAATCTATTTCCTTTTGATTCATTCATTGTAGAGCACTCACTATTAGTTTTACTAAAGTTTAAAATATCTATTTAATTATAAAAACTTTTTACCTGCATAAAGGATTCCTTAAATGTACAATGTTATAACAAAAAAGAAATTGTGAAGAAAAAAAATGGTGGCAAAAAAAAATATTACTTAGTCAAAACTTATTTTATCTGTTTCAAAATACTCTCCTTCAACTTCAATACACTTCTGTTGTGTATTTTAAAATCATCAAAACATGCCTTTTGATCAATTTTGTGAAAGCCCTTTAGAGTTAGTAACAAATTTTCTTTTTTATCAAATAACTGGGTTAAAAAAGTAGGAAATGAAGAGGACATTTCAGCTGTAGGAATAAGAAAAGTTTTACAGTGCCATATCAGGTGAATACAGTGCTTGTCGAACAATAGTTGTTGAATGTTTTGCCTAATATTGAAAAATAATACCTGCAGTGTGAGAAGGCATGTTATTTCACGACTTTCATAAAAACCATGAGTTTTCTTGAAACATTTCAAGTGGTTTCGAGGAATTGCTTGATCCAAATAACGCACAACATATTTACTGACTACCTGGCCAGTTGGTAAGATTTCATAACAACAAACAGAACAAAACAGTCGATTTTTGAATGACTTTGAAAGGGTGCTTTCAGTTTTGCTTCACATTTCAATTGCTTGCAATTGATTTATGAACTTTTTTTGTATCTTAAACACAGATTCAAGTTTCACAACTTGGAATATGAGCTTTAAAAAGGAATTGCCAAGAGAGAGCATTGCTCTAGATCTTGAACATGTTTAGGAAAAAAAACATGCAAAGCTCTTGAAACAAATTGAGGCATGACAAGTCACAACGTTATGTTCATTTAAATTTGTTTGGAAGGAACCAAACGACTTAAGTACTTGTTCTATAATATCTTTTATTGTCAAGCGATGATCAAAAAAATATTAATTTGCTGTTGATCTTTGATCAAAGTGGATAACTTACAAGAAAACTGATTATCTTCTATGGAATCTCTATCATTTTTGAACTTTTTATATTAATTAAAATCTGCTGTTTCTGATAGTCATCTTCATAAGCTTTTAGAAATGTTTGCAATGTTCTTTTTTTTAGCAGAAATTCCATCGCAATAACAATTTGCATAAACAAGTTGATTATCTTCAATGCAATCTAACATATTTGAACTTCATACAAATCAAATACTGTTGTTTTTGACAATAAACTTTAAAAACTTTTTGCAATATTTTAAATGTTTTTTTAGCAGAAATTTCATTTAAAAAACAAAACTAAATGCATGTTCTTAGCACAATAATATTTACGTTTCATGAAAAGTATTTAAATTTCATGAAAGGTATTTACATTTCAGTTTTTGTAAACAAAACATTAATTTAAAGCACAAAAATATGCCGAAAAAATATAAATATATTTAAAAGTAATAACATTGTTAAAGAAATATTAAAAAATACTAAGAGTGAAATAACATGACGTACCAATATTTCAGTTTGGTTTTGGTCATACAATAAACTTCAATAATCTGTAAAAAAATAAAAAAATAAAAAGTTATACAAAAAATTGCAATTGAACATAATCATTTAATGGGTGAAATCAAATGTATTTTAATACTTTAAGTGTATAGAAATAAATATCTTTAACTGACGCTAATATCTGTGTCAGATACAAGTTTATGAATTTTTTGTAAAAAAAAAATTGATAAAAAGAAAAAAAATCTTTTTAAAAACTTTTTAAGTAAAAAAAAAGATGGTTTTCTTTTCTTCCTTTCCTTTTTTACAGAATTTTTTTTCTTTCACCTTAACAGAATTAAGAGTAAAATATATAAATATTAGCAAGGAAAAAATTTATTCTAGTTTTTTGTACGAATGTAATTTGATAGTAAATACAAATAAAAATAATTTAAAGAAATCAATATTAAATATTAGAAATTTTTTTTAACTTTATTGCTTAAAAATTCTTAAAATTTCCTGTTTGCTTATTAACAGTAAGTAAGGACAAAATAATTGAATGGAAGTCCTTTTTTTAAGGAAAAAAAAGGGAACATTTTATTGCTTTAAAAATTTAAATAAATTCAGAAATAAAGCAAAATATTTTAATTATAATTTATCATTTTCTTTTATTATACAAATTTATACATAAATTTCATAAATTAAAAAATAAAATCTACGTTTCACCCTTTTCCAACTTTTATAGAAATAAAATTAGTAACAAAAATTATATTATTTAACTGAAATAAATATTGAAATTTTTTACCTTCAATCTCTGTGAAAGAGGATCAAATATTAATCGAATGCCATCTTGAGATAAGTTAATTACCAAATCCATTACCAAAGGATTCTAAGATAAGACAAAAATATATTGTAAGGAAGGCAAAGATAAATTGTAGATCAAAAAAAATTGATTAACAATAATATTTTCTACAAAATTTGAGATCAAACTCACCAATTCACTATAAAGAACTTGTACATTTTTTATGGACTGAAATTGCTGCTGCAAAATATGAACAACTTGGCTAAATGCCATTCCTAAAAATATATTTGAAAGAAAACAGAAAATGTTAAAACAATACAGAGTATTTTTTTAAAAAAATCAGTAAAAAGATAATAAACACATATGCTTACGTTATAATTTTTTTTAAAGTACAGCGGAATTTCAATAATTTAAAAAACCGAAAGAATAAGTCCTATTTTATAACTAAAAACATTTGAGAGTTATCCAAGAATAATCAGGGGTCGGTCTAGGTTTTTCTGAGAGGTACCTATTTTGTGAAAATTTAGACATAATTTGTGAAAAATTAAAAATTATATTGAAAAATCAACACAACATGGTAAAAATAACGATTTATCGTTTCTTAAGGGATACAAAAATAAAATTTTAAGGAAAAGTATTTTGTGAAACTACCGTTTTTCCTTAAGTTGAATTTGTGAAGGTACCGCTAAACGGTAGTAAATTCGGCCTACATACACCCCTGATAATGCTCACTATACTCTGTTGCAAGTTAAGAAAAAAAACATTATCGCTATGGAGAGAGCCTGTTTACATCTAAGTGCAAGCTAAATGGATGCCAAGCTCCAAGCGCGAAAGAATATCAACATCCCCAAGTTTTGAAACAAGGTAGAAAGGCCTTCTTTTTTCTTATAAGAAGTAGCATGAATTAAATTTCTGTCCAATAAGTTTAACTTTTAAAAGCTTTAATATTGTTTTGAAAGCATAATTGTATAATTTGATAGCTAAATAAAACAGAACTATATGCAGTAGCGGATGATTACTTAAATCCTATACCGTAATGGTCTTTTCTTAACTTGCAACAAAATATAGCATAACTAAAAAAGTCTTGTAGGGTGGGTCAAGACAATAATCTGTCCTAAATAAATTATGTATTTACACAGCAATTTTTTTTATTAGTAGTGCAAAAATGAAATTGTGAAATCAAATCTTTCTAGAATGATCAATTAAAATTATAGATTAGACCTGACTACAACCTAGTTATGTCAATGGTGATAATTTTAAAAAATGAAGACAAACTATGAGTTAAAAAAAAATGTGGCACAACTAATATACAAAAAAAAGAGGGGGAAATTGCAGACCATGGAGGGAAAACGGTTTTTTTCCATAAATGCTGATTAGGATAAAAAACCGTTTTGAGCAAAGAAAGGAAATGTTTTTCCACAGAATGTCTCATCTTCACTGTGTAATAACTCTCGGAGAGAATTTATTTTTCACGCTGTTGATTTGTCAAAACATAGTAAACCTGAAATTGCTATAAATGGCAATACAATTGTTATTTTTGTAAAAAATATAAGATAAACCATTTCTTCCACTTGAGTTGCAAATATTTTACAATAAAATGTTTTTTAATGCAATTTGCTTCCAGCTGCATCTTTAATATCAGTTTTAATTTCAAAGTTATGATTTGGGGGATAGACACATTCTTGAAGAAAAATATAAAATGTGAGTGCAAACACTTCTTATTTAAAATTACAGATAATACAGATTTACAAAAATTAATCTTTAAAATTAATTACTTTACTATTTAAAATATAATAATAATTCTCAACCAAATAACTTAAAACAACTTATGACCATAATGATTTTGTCCAACATGGGATAATATTTCTAGGAATAATGTGCTTTTTTTTGTAATTTTCTAATTAAATATTATAGGTCTTTATTTTTTTCACTGACAAATCTGATAATTATTATATTATTTCAACTGTCAGTTATTTAGAGCTAATAATGCTGCAACAATATTATAGAATAACCGTTAGAAGCAGAGTTTTTTTTAAAAAAAACATTTCACTTACTTTTTCATTATTTTGTATTATTTTAAATCAAAATAAGTAAAAAAATATTAAATTTAGCACGTTAATAATTTATGGTTAGGAAATACAGCATAAAACACCATTGTCCTTTTCTGTATTAAAGGTATTATCTACCTAACCCAACTCACTTCCAAACAATAATTTTTCAAATTCGCACTTGTTTACATTTATTAAAATCTAAGAGAAATAGTTATTCATCATTATTTAATTCACGAAATCAATTATTGATAAACTTTTGGGTGTGAATTGAGAAAAAAAAAATTGTAACTTTTTTTTTTGGATTTCATATTTAGTACAAATATAATTCTGATAATCAAACAGATTTTTTCTAGTAACAATTCAACTGTGTTTTATGAATGAAAAGTACTAAAATATATTTTTGCTTATACTACTTATAATTAGAGTGCGAGGAAAAAAAAATTTATAAAAGGGACAGACAATTGTCCCATTTACATCAAAGAGCAAATAATGTTGATTATGGTTTAGTAATAATTATATGGTAGTAATAGTTACATTAAAAAATTAATTACAAGAATTACTATCCAGTCATCTGCAAAATTCTAAAAAGAAATGTTATTTAAAATCTCTAGATTTACGTCATTAGATAAATATTTCTTCAAGAAATTAAGTGAGAGAAGAAAATACGTCATTTAAAGCATTTTCTATATTTATCCTAAAGAGTATCTTACAGATGTCAGTGACTCATAAAATGTGATAAAAGAGGCAATAGAAATTTTCCTGCTTTTCATCTTTTGTTATTTTCATCCTACAGAGCATGTTATTGCATTATCCTCATGTAATGACATCATTGTGTGGGTATATAAATATATATATAGCTCTGAGTCATTAAGCAGTTCAATTTTGAAGCTTATGCAATTCAAACTATTTCTATTTTTTGCTAGGGAGTTTAATTTTAAAAACATGAATTTTCAAAAAAGAAAAAGAAAAAAAAAGACAATACAAACTAAATTATAAATCTAATAACTTTGGGAAAAAGGCATGACATTAAAAAAGAAGAAAAAACTACAGTAGAATACATACTAAAAATAAAAATGTCTAAATTCGATAATAATAGCAACAAAAAATTATTATTCTTGATTATAAAGTAATAAAATTATTTTTATTGCTAATTATTTCCTTTTAATTATATAACTATGCATCCGGTTACTTTTTACATTCTGTGGCAGACTGGTACAAAATTTACAGCATAAAAACAGCTATGCATTATGCAATAAGCATTATTGCATTGGAATATTTCATTTTTTGGTTAACAAAAAACATTCAAGTAAATAACACACTTCTGAATAGAAAACAATTAGTTAGAAATACATAACTAATTATCCTTTAAGAGAACTAATAATATCTTCTTTACTTTATTTTTTTTATCAATTCTTTTATTTATTTATTTTTTGTGGGTGTATTTAACCATGTAAAAAATTATGATCATTTTAAATGGTTCCAGAAATACTTTAAACATATTTTTTATAAATATTAAAGTAAATATAAATAAATTTAAAAAAAATTATTAATCATTCAATACATTAATTTATCTGACAAAAAAAATTAAAAAAATTCAATTATTTGTTTTAAATATTTTTTAAGATTATTTCATAATTTTAATTAACACTGTAAAACATAGTAGACATGTATAACTTTCAACTACACATTTAAAAAAAATCCAATGATTTAAATTAAACAAAAATTAATAATTTCGTAAAAACTATTTTTTTAACAAATTAATTTAAAAGTATTAAGCTTTTTAATTAACAATACTGTTTTTTTATTAAAATCTATTATTTTTAAAAGCAAAAATATAGATTTTCGTTATTTCCCGGAACAAATTAATTAATCAATAAATATAAGTCATTTAATTACATGAACAATAAACTAATTTATTTACCCATAGCAACAAGAAATAAATAAATATACTGAGACAGTATTATTTAATGACAGGGGTACGAGTTATAAATGAAGGTTCATATTTATTTACAATTTTTTTAAGCATTAAGGCAAGTGTATTAAGTTCTTCATTTAGATACAGCATGAAAGTAAACATACAGTACAGACACATGAAAATTCAGTACATAAACAAAGACTATTTATTTACATTTTATACAAAATGAGCTGCATGCGCAGTTATCATAGAATACTACGTCTTAAAAAAATATATTTCATTTTAAGAATCTTTAGAATAGTACCACTGCGAAGTACAGTACAGCTGACAATATTATGCAGGTGACGATACAATGTCAGCTGTGCGCAATGGTTATTTTCAAAACAAAGTCTTACCTAAAACCAGCTCCCATTGTTCATTGCCAAGTGATCGTTCGGGCACCACTTCCAATTCCAACATTCTTAATATTTTACGGCAATAGTTAAGTCCGTAATTATCATCTATTCATTGTTATGGATGAGTTTTTGAAACATTGAAATTCGAAACAAAACATTAACAATTACCACATAGACTTTCTTGCATCGCCATCTTACATCGCTGTATCTGGTGTCAACAAGGCCAGCCAATGAATGCAGGGATGCAAGTTGACATGCGCAGACGAGTGTTATTTTGAAAAGAGGTAACCACGCGGTTATGTTAGTAAACATTGATCACAAAAAAAATATACAAGTTGATAATCGAGAACATATTGAATTGTGTTGATTAAAATGGTATAGGTCACAGTGTTTTCCAGAATTCCGACTTATGTATTTTTTTTTAATTCTAATTCGTCACCAAAAAAAATCGTTCTTGTGACTTGTTATTTCTGGATATTAAAAGATGACGTATTCTACGCATGGGCGCCTACGATGGGCGGGGGGGGGAGGTCAATAAGTTTTACTTACTACCCTCTGAAAATACAATAAATTAAAAATTATCTTTTGATATTTTTTAATTATTGGCAAAAAATGCTTCTTAGAAGTGAATCATATTGAATTAATAACATATGGGGGTGGCATGAAGAGGGCAATGGCCCCAGGCATCCATCCAAAGAATGTATCCAATCGGAGACTAAGGACGTTAAAACCTTAATTTTTATTACGAAATCATTTTTTTTTAACTGGTTAATAGCAAAAGATGTAGTTAATAAAAGAGAGTTAATAAAATAGAAAAATGAGGAATTGCTCACGTAAATGAACAATAAAATGTATTTTTTAAAGCAAATTTAGAAAAGTTTTAGGTCATGAAAATTTAAATATTCCTCCCGTTTAAGAAAGGAAATAAGAATATACATATTTATTTATTTATTTTTATTTTTATTTATTTTTTTTGATCGAGATTTTAGAACGGATCTTGGATATTTTCGCTTCGCTGATTTAAAATCTGCAATCAGTTTCTCCTTACAAGCTACAGTTTTTATGCAGTTTAAAAATATATTCCTCAACGGGATTTTTTTTCTTCTTCTTTTTTTTTTTTTTTTTTTTTTTTTTTTTTTTTTTTTTGTCTCTACTTCTCTGCTACGTGGGGAATTATAAGAAGGCGATAATGCATTTCAGTTTATTATGTGATACGTTAAGGTCACGTGCCTCTTATTTTTCTCTTTTTTTTTCTTTTTTTTTCTTTTTTTTTATGTTATTTTCAAAGGAACAAACAAGTATATATACCTGTATTTAAATCTAAAATTATACGTTTTTTACAAACTTGTACATTTAGACAAAAAACAAACTTACCTAAAAGTATCGTTTGAAAAAAAATGTGTAGCTTTTCGAATAAGACTAATTTCTGATTTGAAATCACCACGCTCGAATTAATCAAGATTGATTACTTGAATAAATGAAGCAAAAAAAAATTGTCCCCCACTATATTCAAGAGAATCTATTCCAATATAATCTAATCATTTTATATTCTCTCTTTTTAAATGTTTTATTTTCCCCACATTTTTAAGGGGGGACATCTTACACCTCTGCACTAAACTTAATTTGGCTCATAAACTGATTACTACAATAATAGTTAAGCGTTTTAAAAACTAGTTACTTATTTTTCTAATTGATGAAGAAAAATTAATAATTAATGAAACTAAAAAGGAAATTAGAAAACCATAAAAATTAAGAAATCACTGTTTTTTTTTCTTTCGTTTTTACCGTTAGAAGTGAATCATATTGAATTAATAACATATGGGGGTGGCATGAAGAGGGCAATGGCCCCAGGCCATTAATTTAACAATAAAATTTAAATGAAGAACAATTTTCAAAATGTTTTTTTTTATGTTTTAAAATTGAAATGTCTAAATTTTAGTTAAAATTTGTTACTTCACAGTAATTTTTTTCTTCTTTTTTTTTCATTGTTGAAATTGTTTGTGAAAATTTCAGATCTGCACCCTCGAAAATAACATTTAGCAATGAAAAAAAAATTTAAAAACATTTATACATGATGTTTGAAATATTTTAGTGAATATTTTTTTTTACTTGAGTTTCAATCCATCCTACATATTATTCCTGCAAAATCCTTGGTTCTACGCCAAATATCTATGCTAAACAACATGTTATTCTTGTTATTCTATATTCAAATATCCAATGTTCCAGTTTTTAACTTTCAAATAACATGAAGAGTAATTCTGTATAACAAATTATACCTGAAACATTTTTTTTTGTTTCAGTAGATCATTACTTATTCAAAAACAATTAAAATTTCGAGAGTTTGAAAAAAAATTTCAGAAAATGATTTTCATTTTTGTCATTTTAAAAAACACTTTTAAACTAACTGTAACATGTTACAAGATAACCAGGAAAAAAGCACCCAAAAATTAAAATAAAACAATTAAAAAAACAATTGAATAAATAGGTTTTATTTAAATTAGTGAATAAATAGATGCACTTTAAAATTAATGAAATCACAAGTTCGATATGTCTGCTATTATGTGCAATGCAAACAATGGTTTTAGAGTTATTACAGGCCAGGATAACCTGGTTGTCAGGGTGCTGGACTCGCGTTTGTGGTACTGAATTGGAGATGGGTCGTTTCAGGTTCAAAATTACGATCTTTTGATGAATGAATGGATATATGAATGGGTCCACCCTATAAACGGGTGTGTGGGGCAGAAGTCGAATTCTTGGTCATAGATGGCGCCACTGGAAAACAAGAACAATCCGCCCCCCCCTGACCTTAATGGCCTACGACGACGACAACAACAACAAAAGAATTATGACAGTTCCTTATCCGGACGCTTTTTTCCAGTCACCCTGTACATATTGTGGAACATATCTTTAGAGATCTGAATTAGTAGCTGATCTCAATGGAATTATGACCCTTAAATGTAAAGGCTTATGGGTCAAAACTGCAAAATATATTCTGAAATTTCACAAGGAAAAATTCCATATATTTCCTCGTGAATATATTTCCCAGATTGTAACTATCCCCATTATTTTGAAGGTTATAGAATCCAAATAGGTAAAAAAAAAAGACATAGGTTTATTTAGCGAAAGTACGTTTTTGTAATTCTGTTTTGTGTTGTCTGATTTTGTAATTTAATTAATAGCTAGCACTAAATAATTTGCATATTTGAGGTCACCCCCGGAACTATTAAGATTTACACTTAGTACGCGAAAATCCGAACGAGCGTTATTCAGGGTAATTTCTTTTTATTTCTTTTTTATTTTTATTTATTTATTTATTTATTTATTTATTTATTATTATTTTTTTATGTACTGCGGCCCAGGAAGAGTTCTTTTGATGGGCGGAAATATTTTGTTATAGTTTATTTCGTTTTACGTCACGTTATTCAGGAAGGTGACAAGCACCTCAAAATGCAAAAAAGTGTGACAAAAGTTTTCCCTGTGAATAACACAATGCACAAGAATCATTTCTCGATTATCATCTTTCATCAATTTTAAGCAACCATTTTTCTTGCCCATCATATTAGGAGCACAATATATCATATTTTTCATTGGTATATTATTGACATCTAAGTAGTTTTTTAGCTTATCTTTGGAGGTGCTTTATTCAAATCTTTCACAGAACAACTTTTCTTCAGCAAAATGCCCTTTATCAATATAACTTACGTAAGTTATCAATACTGCCACACTGTCTATCAAAGTTGATTCATCCATTTGCACTGAGAATTTTCTTGTTTTCAGCTGTTCAACAGGTTGTTTTTCAATATATTCTCTCATTTCGTCTATTCTTCAGATGCGAAAAACGGCATTGTTTAGCGAGATTTTAAAGCTTCTGGGGGTCCACGCGGAGCCTGCCGTCTGCCGCAGGGAGGTT
>NC_092209.1:17291731-17326540 GCF_043381705.1 Parasteatoda tepidariorum | reverse complement strand
TTTATGCCGTAATTGTAATTACGTTTCTAATTTAAAACACTCTTTCTGAATATTACAATCACCTTGGAAAAAAATGTATTTTAATAAAATTTTACTAAATTCAGTATTTTATAAAATTTACAACTTTAACAAATTTCTTAAGGCAGCAATCAAAGCAAAAAATAATTTAAAGTATACAAATATTTCAAATTAGAATTCTGAAATAATTTGTCAAATAAAGTGAATCAGATATTATGAGTATATTTTACATATATCCTTACATTTTGCAATTAATATTCTCAAAACTTACGTGATATGCAATCTAAATATACTCATAAGATAAATCAATTTAATAAGAAATTCTTAATTAAAAATTAGTATCGTTTAATAATAAATAATACAAATTTAGTAAATAAGCATTTTTTAAATACTTTAGTAAACAAAAATGAAATATATCTCTCAGACATTCAGGGTTGTCTCTGAGATATCTAAAAGAATATCCTTGGGATATCCAGAAACTAAATATAACAGACATCTGAACGATGTTGGAGAGATATCAATGTTTAATTTAAGATATCCCTTGGATAACTGTGATAGGCCAAAGATATCTGTCGGATGTCTCTTGGATGTGCAGCAGACATCAATATCCAAATATCTGCTAGACATCACACAGATGCGACCCCTGGATTTCTGTTGGATATTTCATGGATATTCAGACGTCTCAGGGATCTCTGATGGATTTGGCAATATCCAGTTTTTTTATCCAAGAGATATCTCAAAGATGTGTTGTGGATATTTGTGGCTGTGTGGGAATAAAAGTTAGAAAATGGAAGATTTCAAATGTACTATAAGTGCCCTTGCCTCTCAGTGAAGTGGTTCCCACACAGCCACAAATATCCACAACACGTCTTTGAGATGTCTCTTGGATAAAAAAACTGGACATTGCCATATCCATCAGAGATCCCTGAGACGTCTGAATATCCATGAAATATCCAACAGAAATCCAGGGGTCGCATCTGTGTGATGTCTAGCAGATATTTGGATATTGATGTCTGCTGCATATCCAAGAGACGTCTGATAGATATCTTAATCCTACCACAGTTATCCAAGGGATATCCAAAGTTAAACATTGATATCTCTCTCACATAGTTTGGATGTCAGTTATATTTAATTTCTGGATATCCCAAGGATATTCTTTTAGATATCTCAGAGACAACCCTGAATGTCTGAGAGACATACTTCATTTTTTTTTACTGAAGTATTTAAAATGCTTCTTTACTAAATTTGTATTATTTATTGTATTTAACTATACAAATTTTCTAATTGAGCATTTCTTATTAAATTGAATTTATCTTGTATTATGAGTATATTTAGATTCTTTTTTTTTTTTTCATTGTATATTTAGATTGTTGTTAGTTTTGAGAATATCAATTGCAAAATGTTATGATATAAGTAGAATATACTCATAATACCTGATTTACTTTATTTGACCAATTGTTTCAGAATTATAATTTGAAATATCTGTTTACTTTAAATTATTTTTTGCTTTGATTGCTAGTTTAAGAAATATTCAGAATGCGTGTTTTAAATTAGAAACGTAATTACAAAATATTTCTATTGGAAGATAAGAACTGGTTGTATTTGAAAAATGAATAGTTGAAGGAGTAATATGAAAATATTTCAAGATTCTGAAATTTTTCAAT
The DNA here is from genome assembly GCF_043381705.1 of Parasteatoda tepidariorum. Taxonomy (NCBI): domain Eukaryota; kingdom Metazoa; phylum Arthropoda; class Arachnida; order Araneae; family Theridiidae; genus Parasteatoda; species Parasteatoda tepidariorum. The sequence continues at coordinate 17,324,858 of NC_092209.1, read as the reverse complement.
TATGAGAAATTTGTAAGATATCAATGACTTATTTTTTAAAATTAAAAAAAAAAAGTTAAATTAACTTTAAGAAATATATAAATTATTATTACGAGTTTTAATTTCAATTAGAAAAAAAGGGAACATTTCGGAAATTGAAATTTTTTGCATTTTCACGCTTATTAAAAATGATGTTAAATAAATAAGGGTACAAATTTAAACAATCATATATAAATAATTTATTTACAAAAAAGTAAATTTACAATTTAAAATTTTTTAATGAAGAAACATTTCTTGCTTTTGCTTTCCACGACCAGTTTCTTTTTTTAATAAATTTTCCAATTTCCTGGTCTGTTGCATTATCCTGGATCGAAGGATTTCTCCTCACAGCACCTAAAAACAGAGCAATGGCATAGCATAAGTTATAGAAATGATCGAAATTAAATATTTATTAATGACATTCAAGAAAAATATCTATTCTTTCCTTATCAGATTTTTTTTACCACTTCATTCTCAATTAGAATTTTTTTTTAATAAAAATAGTTAAAATTTTTTCTTCTGTAGTTTACTTTGTTCACAGAAATGAGTAAAAATAAAAAATGGGTAAAAAAGTTAAATGTGAATTTTTAAAATAGCATTTACTCTCAATAAATTTTAACTTTTTAATTGCATATGCACTATTTTGCCACTATAAAATACACATTTATCTTTTTTATAATCTGATTAAAAGAAATAAGCTAAAAACTAATTTGATTGATAAAAATAGTAGGAATTATGGAGAAGTCTACCAGAAAGAGCATGAAAATCCTTTTAATTTATACAAAGAAAAAAATATTCTAAAACGTGTGCCATTGAAAATAAAAAGAACCAGTGGTTAATTTATTGGCATATTAGTTCCAAACATTTTTGTAGCAACCCTTCTCCATATTTTTGCCTCTTAAACTTACCGAAATGTACTTTATCATTTAAGGATACAGTAATAATATTTTTCAATAAAGAATGAGCACTGATGAAATATTTTTTATCACTTTTCAAAAAAATACAAACACATTTTTGAAAACTTAAACAAGTTTCGGTTAAATACTGCAAAGAAAATCGTGAAAATCAATGTTTCTTTTTATTTGGTAAATAATCTGCGTGGATAATCTGCACGCTAAAAAAAAAAAAATCTCTTTTTAAGATCGAAAATTAAGCACTTTTTACAAACCCACAATAAAAAACCCCCCACTTTATATGGCTTTTAAAATATGAAAACAAAAAATAAGCATCTTTAAGCACTTTTTAAAATGCTAGGCAATTTGTTATGTTAGAAAACGAAGGTAGATTTCATCACACTTTATTACCTAACTTGCTGATATATATTAGATAATTATTCTTCAAATTTAAAAAGCTAAATCTTTTTCTTCTACAAATGCTTCTACAAAATCTTTTTCTTCTACAATAAACAAAATTAAACAAATTTTTATGAATTGATGCATTGCAAATAAGAGCACATTATTTCAGTGATAGCTCATGTGCTTTTGCAATTATTAATAAATACTAACTCATAAAAAATTTTACTTAAGGAATACAATTTTTTCTTACGAAAACAAATAGTAAAAAGGGAAAAAAAAGTAAGAAAAGAACAAGGATGTAAATAATAAAATAGTGAAATGTACAGCATTCTAAGGTCGTACCTGAGAAGAACAAATTAATCAAATAACAAAAATTATACATAGTTCATCACATCCTGTTGAATCATATACAAACATCGTGTGTCAACTGGTATATACATACCAGTTGAAATTGCATTTGGGCTGGAAAAAAATTCTTTTATAAAAGAATTATTACCATATTCACCCAAAAGTTTTGTTTCATGGCAAATCCAATCTGGAGGAACTGTAGTTAGCTTCATAACAAGTTTCCTAACTTCATACGTTTTTAAAGGAGGCCACACATATCTTTTTGTTGACAACCCGGTCACTGGCACAACTGCAACGTCATCTGTCAATAGAAATTGCAAAATTGTTCGGCATTATTTATATATTGCAAAATTAAAAATACTTTTGAACAGTTACATATTTCAGATATATACATGAACAAAGAAATTACGATATTTAAAAATAAATGAAAATAAAGAATTTAAAGCTATATATACAATGATAATTCCTAACACTCAAGCAATCATTTCAGTGTGTATGGAAAAACTGCTTTGATGCAGTTGGTCATTGAGAATTATGATTTTTTTTTAAACATGCAAATTGCACGGAAGATAATATAATAACCACCCCAGTGACAAAATTTTTTCAAGCTATTTGCGACAAAACTGTCTAGCACTAATAACTTCCTGCAAGATAACTTTAATATAACAAACATACACGTTAGTAATTTAAAATAACAAAAACGCTGTATTTTCAAAAACATTATTTATTTTTTTAAAATTAAACATGCAATAATTTTTTATTCTAATATTATGGGTGCTATTTGCACATTTGGTTGGAGGGAGGGGGTGTCGAACAAATTATTTCCTTCTTCGCATTTTGTAAATGATCATCACAATGAAAAAAATAATGTAATCCGTTATCAAAAAAATGAAAAAAAAAAAGATTTACGATGAAATCATGCGAATTGGACTCTTAATATAAATCATCAATGTATAATATAAATAATTGTAATATCGTATAAAAAATATAGGATATAAAAACTATTGAGAAATCAATAGTTGCCACCAATTAGACAGACCGAAGGATTGCCTTAAAAAGTATATACTCAAATGCACGATTCGAATTTTCCATACAGTGTGAAATAAATAGAGATATTTGAAAACCAGGTGAAAATCATAACTGCCGAAAATACAATCGAAACATTACATTGATTTACGATACTATTGACGTAAATTAAGCAAATCAAAAAGTTATTATCTAGATGCATGATTCAAATATTATGTGTAAATTTCTGTAGGAAAGAAAAGATTTTTTTCTTTTCAAAAAAAAAATCTTTTTGCAAGAACTCTAACATTTTGTGACAATGTTGCTGTGATTCTGCTACGGGGATGACTACATTAACAAAAAATTATTAACAATTTCAGCAGCCAATATTACATATAAAATATATACAAATAAAATAATGATGCAATAACAGTGGTCTGTCCAGACCGAATTTACTACCGTTTAGCGGTACCTTCACAAATTCAACTTTAGGAAAATCGGTAGTTTCACAAATTCAATTATAGGAAAAACTGTAGTTTCACAATATACTTTTTCTTAATATTTTATTTTTTTATCTCTTAAGGAACAATAAATCCATATTTTTGTGTTGATTTTTAATTTGTCACAAATTATGTCTAAATTTTCACAAAATAGGTACCTTTCAGAAAAACTTAGACGGACCCCTGATTAATATAATATCATCAGCCGGACAAATGTATTTAATCTGAAATGACTAATGTATTTAAAATTAAAAATTTGGCTCAGCAATTTGTAAGTGAGCAAACAAAATAGAAGAATTGTATATATATTGAACAGAATTCAACACTAATATTAAAGGAATGATTTTGTCAGGAAAACAGGAATTCTCTGTTAAAACTTTCAATTCTACAGAGTGAAAAAAATTTAATGCATTTAGACTTGTCAATCTGAACTCAGAATCTGTGAAAAAGGGGTTATTTATATTAATAAGCCTCTTAAATGAGTTCTTATGAGGAAATTAAGTACATTGTGAAACTTCATACAAGGGTAAAAGATTCGCTTTTATTAGCAATAAGATATAAAAAGCATGATAAATTATAAATAAGTATTATGTAATATAGGTAAGAAGCTGAAATCTAATTAGAATGTAATTAATATTCATAATACAAAGGAAATATGTTGTAATTATCATTTAGTTCTAAAGCAAGGCATTTACATAAAATATGATTGACAGACACATAGATATGATTGAACCACAAGGATACTTCTTTAAAACTTTTAACAAATTAGAGATAGAGGCACATTATCAGTAATAGCCCATACTGCCAAATCATTTTTTTAAATTCGATGGGCGATCTTCTTGATTATCTTCAATGGTGTTATTCAGGGTTGAATTTATTGAGGATGAACCTATTTCAATTGCGTCAGTTACATTAGAATTAAACGAAGGTAGTACACAGACAGATAAACAAGTGATGTTGCTGGCGACTGAGATTCATAGACCGATTTTAAATATCAGAGATATGTAAATTGCATATAGGAAAAATAAAAATATAAGCAATAGGAAAAAAAAAATATTAAATACAAAAACTCGCACTTACTTCAACAATAAATGATTTTTATATCAAATAGAATCGTTGCGATTGTAGAACGTATTTGGTAGAGTTTGAGTTTTTTCTGAGTACGGTTAGAATTATAGTTATCTAAAAATATTAAAAAATTCAAAATTCTTTTTCAATTCAGAATAAAAAATCTGCATCAGAAAATTATATCAGAGTTTAGAGTTGTAAATAAAAGAACCCACACAGCCACAAATATCCACAACACATCTTTGAGATATCTCTTGGATAAAAAAACTGGATATTGCCATATCCATCAGAGATCCCCGAGACGTCTGAATATCCATGAAATATCCAACAGAAATCCAGGGGTCGCATCTGTATGATGTCTAGCAGATATTTGGATATTGATGTCTGTTGCATATCCAAGAGACATCCGACAGATATCTTTGACCTACCACAGTCATCCAAGGGATGTCCTAAGTTAAACATTGATATCTCTCTCACATCGTTTAGATGTCTGTTATATTTAGTTTCTGGATATCCCAAGGATATTCTTTTAGATGTCTCAGAGACAACCCTGAATGTCTGAGAGACATATTTCATTTTTGTTTACTGAAGTATTTAAAAAATGCTTATCTACTAAATTTGTATTATTTATTATTAAACGATACAAATTTTTAATTGAGAATTTCTCATTAAATTGATTTATCTTGTATTATGAGTATATTTAGATTGTATATCACGTAAGTTTTGAGAATATTAATTGCAAAATGTTAGGATATATGTAAAATACTCATAATACCCGATTCACTTTATTTGACGAATTATTTCAGAATTCTAATTTGAAATATTTGTATACTTTAAATTATTTTTTGCTTTGATTGCTGCCTTAAGAATTTTGTTAATGTTTTAAATTTTACAAAATACTGAATTTAGAAAAATTTTATTAAAATACATTTTTTTCCAAGGTGATTGTAATATTCAGAAAGAGTGTTTTAAATTAGAAACGTAATCACAATTACGGCATAAAAATTTTTATTGGAAGAAAAGAACTGGTTGTATTTGAAAAATGAAGGTTGAAGGAATAACATGAAAATATTTCAAGATTCTGAATTTTTTCAATTATGCAAAAAAAAATTTTAAAACATCAATGATTCATTTTCTAAAATAAAAATAAAAAGTTAAATTAACTTTAAGAAAAGTTTAAATTATTATTATGAGTTTTAATTTAAATTAGAAGAAAAGGAACATTTCTGAAACTGAAATTTTTTTACATTTTTACGCTTATTGAAAAAAATGTTTAATAAATAAGGGTATAAATCGAAACAATCATATATAAATAGTTTATTTACAAAAAAGTAAAATTTAAAATTTTTTAATAACGAAACATTTCTTGCTTTTTGCATGCCGTTTTTCATAAACTTTTCAATTTCATGGTCTGTTGCTCTGTCTTGGATCGAAGGATTTCTCCTCACAGCACCTAAAAATAGAGCAATGGCATAGCATAAGTTTTAGAAATGATTGAAATTAAATATTTATTAATGACATTCAAGAAAACTACCTATTCTTTCCTTAACAGATTTTTTTTACCCCTCAATTCTCCATCAGACATTTTTTTTTAATAAAAATAGTCAAAATTTTAAATTTTGTTTCTGTAGTTTAGTTTGTTTACAGAAATGAGTTAAAGTAAAAAATGTGTAAAAAAGTTAAATGTGAATTTTTAAAATAGCATTTACTCTCAATAAATGTTAACTTTTTAATTACATAAAGAATGATATGATGCACTATTTTGCCACTATAAAGTACACATTTATCTTTTTTATAATCTGATTAAAAGTAATAAGCTAAAACTAATTTGATTGATAAAAATAGTAGGAATTATGAACCTGAGTAATTGGCAAAACATGAGTGACAGAATTGGCTTAAATATCATCGACAATTTGATGACTTACACTTATCACAATGATATACATCTTCAGTGGATCCCCTCCCACGTGAACCTTCACTTTAATGATCCGGTCGATGAACTGGCCAAGGAGGGCTCCAATGATCCCATAGATCAGTGATTCTCAACCTTTTTTGGGGATTGGGGGGCGGCACACTTTTAACGATTTCGAAATTTGACGGCACACAATGAAAAAAATTTGTTTAAAAGTTGTTTACATACCTGTAATACACTGTGTAAAATAGTTTGTGATAATAATTCTTAATGTGAAATAAAATAATATGTACTGCAAAAACACGTTTATTAAGGGATTAATTATTTCTTTTGACTAAATTTTATTAGTTAGTAACAGTTATTTATTTTTTTTCTAGTTATTAATTGTTAGCTTGTTTCCTATAGCTATTAACTGTTATTTTTTTGTGATTTCTTGTCAACTAGTTTTTTTTGCTGATTGTTAGCTTATTTTTTTGTTAGTTATCCTTTGTTAATTTGTTTTTATAACTTTTAATTGCATAGCTGACTTTAATTTAAGTTAAGCTTTAAGTTGACTTTAATTAATTAAGCTTTTATTTAAGTTTGAAAGTTAATATTTAGCTTGCTTTCCTTTGTTAATTAATAATTTTAATAATCATTAAATTTCCTACTTATTTTAACATTTCCTAAAATTGTCAAAGACAATACACTTCCTTCTTATTTTAACTTATTTTAAGATTGTCAGAGACAAGAAAATCGCCGACAAAGATGTTCACACGGTTAAAGCATGGAAAAATTATAAAACATATATAATATTTTATATATATGCACTTTTCCTTAATTTAAACTTTACTCGTAATATAAAAAAGCATTATAATTTTTATTGTATCATTTCTAATATTTGGCGGCACATTTTTAGAATTTGGTGGCACACAAAAGTGCTGCGGCACAGTGGTTGAGAATCACTGCCATAGATAGTAGTGGCCTTCTAACATACAATGAAATCTATGCAAAGGCCGACAATAATAGGACTTGGAGGATTTCACCTAGTCGTGAATGGTATCAACAAAATAGTCCTGAGGCTGCCCTGGAGCTAAAAGGTGATAGGAAACTGCAGACAGCTATCTCAAGACTAATCACTGGTCATACCCGCGGACTAACATTTGTTCAGGGTCAAAAGACGTTCCCTGTATGCCTAAAATGTAATGCTCACCAGGCTTCACCTGATCACTTGCTGACCTGTATGTGACTGGGGAAAAAATTTATTTTGGAGGATCCGCAAATGGTGTTTGATTTTCCGTCGGTGAAGGGTCTCCTGGACTTGGTCTAGCCTGGTTCTGGGCCAAGAGGAATAAGTACCACCACCAGGAATTATGGAGAAGTCTACCAAAATAGTCTACCATGAAAATCCTTTTAATTTATACTAAGAAAAAAAATTCTAAAATGTGTGCCGGTGAAAATAAAAAGACCAGTGGTTAATTTATTGGCATATTAGTTCCAAACATTTTTGTTGCAACCCTTCTCTATATTTTTGCTTCTTNGAATAAGTACCACCACTACCACCACCAGGAATTATGGAGAAGTCTACCAGAAAGAGCATGAAAATCCTTTTAATTTATACTAAGAAAAAAAATTCTAAAATGTGTGCCGGTGAAAATAAAAAGACCAGTGGTTAATTTATTGGCATATTAGTTCCAAACATTTTTGTTGCAACCCTTCTCTATATTTTGCTTCTTTAACTTACCGAAATCATTAATTATTGAATTGATTATGAATTGAATTATGAATTGATTATTAATTATGAATTGAATCATTTAAGGATACAGAAATAATATTTATACACAGCATGCGTAGTCAAATTTTTCAACAAAAAATGAGCACTCATAAAATATTTATCACTTTTCAAAAAAATACAAACACATTTTTAAAAACTTAAACAAGTTTCGGTTAAATACTGCAAAGAAAATCGTAAAAATCACGTCTTTTTTTTGAATTTTCTTTTATTTTGAAGTTGTACTTCTTATGCGACTTCCAAGAAGGTTGCGTTAAACGTTTAACGCTACAATTTTATAGGTCGGGAAATCACGTGGTAGCATACAGTTTTTCCCTCATTCATTTCCATATTGTTTTGGTTCTCACTAGCATAAAAATAATAAAACTATTAAAAGTATTGTTTCTCTATAAATATTTTTTTAGTTTGTTTTGATACACATGTAATTTAATAGGGTAGTATTTTTTATTTTCAAATTTAGTGGATAACAATTGTAAAAAATGAGTGAAAACAATCCCACGGACAATGCGACGAATTTAAGGTTATGTCAAGGTACGTCTCTTGTGAATATCAATTGATTGTTAGGTTTTCTCTTCTGAAATTACATTATGACGCATTCACATACATTATTAATACAAATACATTTTCCAGGGCGAGACGATGAGGCAACCACAAGCACTTCCACTGGTTCAAGAGGTCCACGAGGGAAAAATGCACAATATTACCGTGATTACAGAGCACGGAAGCGAGCGGAGCAGGAAAAAGAGTCGTTGAATAGAACTAGTGATCCTTCTACGACTGCTGATTCTTTTACAATTAACGTCGCAGGTTGCGAAGTTTAACTTCTTCCGCGCGGAGGGACTCCACGCACTATATATATATATTTTTTTTAGTAATTTAAGACAATCGGCACTAAAAAATATCTCTTTTTAAGAGATAGAAAATTAAGCACTTTTTACAAACCCACAATAAAAAAAACCCACCTTAAATGGCTTTTAAAATATGAAAATCAAAAATAAGCATCTTTAAAGCACTTTTTAAAAATGCTAGGCAACCTGTTATGCTAGAAAACGAAGGTAGATTTCATCACACTTTATTACTTCACTTGCTTAGATATATTAGATAATTATTTTTCAAATTTAAAAAGTTAAATTTCTTTTCTTCTACAAATGCCTTGAGTCAGACAATGAACAAAATTAAACAAATTTTTATGAATTGATGCATTGTAAATAAGAGCACATTATTTGAAAGATAGCCCATATGTTTCTGCAATTATTGTTAAATACTAACTTATAAAAATTTTTACTATATTACTATATTATCACTATATTAAAAAATACAATTTTTTCTTAAGAAAACAAATAGTAAAAAGTAACAGCAAATCTTTTTTTTCCTTCTTAATTTCATGATTTTTTTCTTCTCTTCATTTATTTTATAAATTTTATTTTAATAATTCACAGAAGAAATTAGTTTATGTTTAGAAAACAATACTATTTTTGTTGAAGTTTAACATACTATAAAGGCATTTTCAGAGTAGCTGAATAACCAAACTGCCAGACATTAATAAATGTAGTAATAAAGTATTGAGAAAGTAATTTTGAAAAGATTAAAGAGAAATATTAAATGTGGCAGTAGAGAGCATGAAGTTAGTTTATAATCCAAGGTTTAGGTTAATATTCAGGGATAAAATTACTATCCAAGAATGAAATTATTATTAAGGAATGAAGTAGGCTGGGATAGCCTGGTCGGTAGGGCGCTGGGCCAATGTCCAAGAGTTCGTGGATTCGATCCCCGCCGGCTGAAGACTCCCAGTCTAGTAAAATGGTGACTGATGCACGTTAAATCTGTCGAGTCGCAAAGTCTTCCATGTTCCCATATCAAATCAATACCTCTGGGGATACTGATCCAGGAGTTTCCTTGTCTTCTGGATTGGTTCAAAATTACAAGGCTACGGAGTTGAACGTTAGTAGTCGTAAACCCATGAAATTGTGCCGGCTGTTCAACGACGGTTATAAAATAAAAAACCTAGGACCGGGATAGCATGGCTGGTAGGGCACTGGGCCCATGCTCTAGAGGTCATGGGTTCGATCCCCGCCGGCCGAAGACGTGTAGTAAAATGGTGACAGATGCACCTTAAATCTGTCGAGTCACAAAGTCCTCCATGTTCCCATAATAAGTCATACCTCTGAGGGTGCTGATCCAGGAGTTTCCTTGTCTCCTGGATTGGTTCAAAATTACTAGGCTCGGAGTTGAACATTAGTAGTCGTAAACCTAAAAATTGGGTCGATTGTTCAACGAAGGTTATAAAAAAAAAATAAAAAACCTAGAGTCGCGATGGCTCAGGGGATAGAGCGTTCGCCTTCCGATGCGGTGAACCGGATTCGAATCCCAGTCGATACGAATTCCGCATCCGGCTTGCACCGACCACAGTGCTGACGTGAAATATCCTCAGTGGTAGACGGATCATGGGTTAGAGTCCTCTTGCCGTCAGGCTAACCGTGGGAGGTTCTCGTGGTTTTCCTCTCCATGTAACGCTAGATGCAGGTTAGCTCCATCAAAAAGTCCTCCACGAAGGCAAATTTCTCCCAATATTCGATTCAGGAGTTCCCTTGTCTTCTGGATTGGGTTCAAAATTACAAGGCTATGGAGTTGGGCATTAGTAGTCATAAACCCATAAAATTGGGTCGTTATGAAAAAAAAACCTAGCGCAAATTACAAATAAAATAAAATTTCAGATAAAATTTTAGAAAAAATTAAAGAGCTCTTGATATTCTTAAAAAGGTTGAAATTTTGATTGATGATGAATTCTTTTTTGCGACGATGTCGCAAAGAATTCTGCTCTTAATCATTCAAGAAACGATAAGAATTTGTATTATCATGAAGGACAGACCACCATTCAAAATTTGAGCACTCTAACTAGTTTTGAAGTGAGTGGAATTTTGTTTCATGATTTAATCCATCTTGCAATAAAATGGCTATTAATTCTTCTGTTCTGATGATGAGTATTCCAAGTGGTACCGAAAAGATAATTGAAATACAATTGTAGGTAATAATAACTATTCCATGGACTATACACTTAATTTAATAATAAATAATCATTTTATAAGGGAGCTTAATTATTATTTCAAAATGTGAGTCAGGAGAAGTTATTATGAACGTATGTACATGTGATTTATTTTGTTTCGTTAACGCCCTTTTTATATCACCACAATAAAATGATCAACTATTCAGGCGTTAACGAATTAAAGAATATTTATTCTATAAAAATATCTCTGCTGTCTTTTTACTCTTAGTAATACTAACTCTTATCTTTAAAACTTAAGTTAATCGTTTAAAATATTTCAAAACTTGTTTATCAATTTTTAATCAAATTATACAGAATCAAGGTCATATACATGTGGAATTTTCATCGCAAAATCTGCAATAAGGAAATATTCAAGGACTTTAAATCAAAATTAAAACAATATTTTTTTAAAGAGTTGAAACAGGTGGGAAGAAATAACCTATAGATATTTTTATTTTATTTTATTAATTTATTTTTATTTTCGAAAATAAAAAATTTTTAAAATTGTTTAAATTTTTTTTTTTTTTTTAGAAAGTTGAATTTTATTACCATTTACAAGATAAGGAACTAACGGTTTCTTGAGATTACATTGTCTATAACAGTAACCATAAAAGCTTTTTTCAGAAATAAAAAGACAACGATACAGATTTAAACAGTTTTTAATTTAAAGAAAGATATTGAAAAATACATTCATACCAAGTTAATATCCATGCATTTTTAATTGATTATAATTGAAAAGATAATATGAATGTTTATGTTTTTTTAACTTAATTTCAATAGAAAATAAAATTGAAAGTCGAATGTAATATTTTAATATAGTAATGATAAAAGAAAATAAATGATGTACCTCATTATTGATTGATTATTTTCACTTTACATGAAAATTAATTTATTGAGTCCATTTATTCTTTACTGTTAGAATACTAAGTTTTAATAAACTCTAACTTTCTAAGCTTAGTAATTATAAACATAGCTCAAACCATTGCCTAAATACGAGGTCGCTTTATTTGAAAGAATTATTTATATGTCTTAGTAATAATTGAACATGTTTTGGGTCGATTATATTGATTCTACGGAAAAAATGAGATAAGTAGATTTAGTCTTAATAGAGGGAAAACAAATTTATTTTGAGTTAGACAATAAAAAAAAAGGAAGATAATTTAAAAACGTATTTTGAATGCATTAATTTTGAATAGATCATCATTGTTATGTCAGGGGAAGAGGGCAAAAACTCATATTGTCTACATATCACGAGAACTACACCCAATTGAAAGTTTGTGGTTTTTCTGCGTCTATGGATAAAAGAGAAAAACTATTTCTATTGGGGGAAATTTAAGAAATGGGAAACCAACCTATCGACTTATTTTCGTAACTAGATTTAGGTTAAGACAAGTTAAACCTTTGAAAAACTAGTTTAAGAAAGTTATGGTGCTCCTTAGGAAAGCTTAAACCTGCTAGCTTTTTTAAAGTACTTTAAGCTTTCTTAAATCGGCTTTTTGAACGCTTATGCTCTCTTACACTGTTGGTGGAGAAAAAGGTAAGCACGCGAAGTGTCTGGAGGAGTTCTCGTGATAGCCGAATAGTACATTCATGTCTCTTCATGTATTGATTTTTTCTGAACTCCAAAATAGTTATTTATTACTCATTAAAAAATTAAGAACTTTCAAAGGTTTATATGTAATTTAAAATATTATTATTATTGTTATTATTATTTTTTACTTATTATGAAAGTTGAAGTTTATGTGTGATTAAAGTTCATATGGGATTTAAGAAAAAAATATGTCACCTTAATAAAAATAATAATACGAAAACTATTTAATCATTCATTTAAAAAAAAAATGTTTAAATTTGAACACAGCAATTTCAAGGAATCAAAATTTAAGAACTATTACGTCAAATGTGCCTTAGTAAGGGATTTATTTTTATTTTATAGAGTATAAATACCACCCAGAATTTTTGAATTCATGTCTTTTCATAAGTAGGAATTCGAAACATATTTTATATTGCATGATTTATTTGAAGTATATGCTTAAGGTAAAAATTTAATAAATTAGATTCACATAATGTTAATCCTCCTAAGTGCTCTCAACCATAAATTTCATAGGATCTAAAATTTCCCCCTTTGTTGTAAAGAAAATTCCTCTTAAATGCCTTATGTTTCTTCTATATCTTATATAGTGATTTGATTTTAAAAAAAATCATGTAACATAAAATACATGTTACTTAAAATAAGCAAATTGTCTAATTTTAAAACGGTCGCTGAATAACCGAGCCAATTTGGGGTTACTTCTACTAATGTTTAACTCCGTAGCCTTGTAATTTGGAACCCAATCCAGAAAACAAAAGAATTCGTGAATCTAAAAAAAAAAAAAAAAAAAAAAAAAAAAAAAAAAAAAAAAAAANAAAAAAAAAAAAAAAAATTCAGCGTAGTATCTTGCTGATCTAAAAATGTTGAAAGTGATTATCGCCTTAATTACCTCCCCAGGATCCACTCCAATAAACTTAAAATATTCACGAAAATTACTAATGCTCCTTGTTACTAAAATTTGCTGTTTAGGGAAAAGTTAAGAAATAGAAAACAGTTTTCTAATGTTCTTTGCTACTGAAATTTGCTGTTCAAGAAAAAGTAAAAACAAAATTCGAAAACGTTTCTCTAATGCTCTTTGTTACAAAAATTTGCTGTTCAGGAAAAAATTAAAAAATAAGAAGCATTTTTATAATTCTCTTTGTCATTAAAATTTACTCTTCAGGAAAAAGTTAAAAAATCACAAACGTTTTTCTAATGCTCTTTGTTACTGAACCTTGCTGATCAGGAAAAAATTAAAATCGAAAACATTTCTCTAATGCTCTTTTTTACTAAAATTTGTTGTTTAGGAAAAACTTACGAAATAGAAAACCCGATTTCTAATGTTCTTTGCAACTAAAATTTGCTCTTCATGAAAAAGTTTAAAAAAATCGAAAACATTTCTCGAATGCTCTTTCTTGCTAAAATTTGCTGTTCTGGAAAAAGTTAAAAAATCGAAAACGATTTTCTAATGCTCTTTGTTACTAAACCTTGCTGATCAGGAAAAAGATAAAATCGAAAACATAGCTCTAATGCTCTTTGTTACTAAAATTTTGCTGCTCAGGAAAAAGTTATAAATAGAAAAAAATTTCTCATAATAGAATTTTTTGTTTCGTATATTTTATTTTAAAGATAAAATGCCTAGCACTTAAAATGAAGAAGCGCATTATTTGTTTTGCTTTTCAGATATGAGATGTGTCACAAAACATGTTTACGCTTGATATCTTTCAGTACGTTTTTGTTTTGCTATATTTACGCAACTGCAAAGGCAACAGAAAATGATAAGGGTTTGGATATTACGTTTTGTTCTTATGTTTTTTGATGACTTCATTTCGATTCGTAAGATAAACAGTTTTTTGTTTCAATCGGCCGACAATTTTTTGTCTCAATCTGCGTCATGCATTCAACAGAAAACACCTGATAAATTTTCTTGGATAAAAAAACTTAATTAAAAGAAATATGTTTCGCCATACGGGAAAAAAGCGAGTGTGCAAAAATTATATGCATGGAGGTGAAAATCTTTTTTGTTACCACGTTATTTCATACGCAGGTGTTATTAGCATTGGGGGGGGGTAGATATTTCAGAAAAAAACTTGCATAAAATATCATTTAAAAGAAAAATTACATTGCCTATATTATATAAATGATGGGACTTTTTTTCTGTGATTGAAGTTTAGAGATGTAAATTGTAACTCTTATTTTTATTAATTTGACTCCTTAAGGAAAAAAAAAAGAATTTCGTTCCCTTTCGAACTATTTCCTCCTCCGCATTTCTTATTTTGCATTCATGCCTGTTGATCCTAGGAAATTCGAACGAAAAGGTGGAGTAGAGAGTCACAACAATAGATATGATCCATCAGGGGCGTACGCAAGGGGGGGTTTAGGGGTTTAACTCCCCCCCCCCTTGAGCTCAGACAAAGTGAATTTACAAAATAATACACAAGACAAAAATAAAAATTTTAGTAGAAATTATGCGGGTTATTATTTTTTAAGACTATGTATTTTTATTTGCCTTATGCCTACTTTTTTTTTCTCACGGTATTTCTCAGAATACTGATAAAACATTTACTATAATAGGGTTGTATTTTTGAAACCAAATTCACGTGATACTGTTACGGGCGAGCCCCGATCACTGGTTCCTTTCTGTCTTGCCAGTCGCGATAGTTTTCGAGACTGGCTGGCATTCGCGAGGTCTGGAATCCTAGACGTTCTGTCGCCTTTGAGACAATTCGAGAATTTTGTAGATGTGGTTTAAAAAAAATATATGAAAGGGGGTTACATTTATTTTCGATTTTAGTCAGACTAAGAGTTATCTCTGCCGCTTGTCCTTCGGAGCTTGTTTCTAAATCTGTTTTGTTTTGGAGACTCTGTGCTCGTTGAAGTTATTCATTCCAGCTCGAAACTTTGAGATCGTAGCTTAGTGGATATTTCTGTGCCAATATATATGTATATATTTTTGCTGTTCTTGGATCTTTAGGACGTCTAAACGCAAGAATTTAACAATTTTTAATTACTTTGAGAAAAAATCACGACCTGAAATTAGTGAGGTGACAGCATCTAATACCAATGTAAGTTTTTCTGTTGAACAGAAATCTGATACTTCCGTTGAAGAAAACGTTTCTAGCGTAATAGAATCTGATGAATGTGAAAGCGGCTCTCAAAGTGTTACTTCCCACCCATATGACATTGGACTTTTTTCAGAAGATAATACATGCGAGGATAAAAAACTGGATATACTTAAAAATGTTTGGGAACCCAATCCAGCATTTGTTTTTCCTGAAAAAGGAAAAAGAAAATTGAAATTTCAGTACAAATGGCTTTATCGCTGGAAATGGCTTGCATATTCAGAGGTTAAGGGTGGTGCTTTTTGCAAATTTTGTGTACTTTTCGCCCCAAGTGGTGCCGGTTCTGGAAAGCAACCTTCAGGCCAACTGTGCAATGTAAAATTTGAAAACTGGAAAAATGCTGTAGAGCGATTTTCTGAACACGAGAAATGTCTTTATCACAAAAAATCGATCGAAACTGCTAGGATATTAAATGATATTTTACTTGGAAAGATGAAACCTGTGGATGAACAAGTTGACAGTGCTGCAAGCAGAAGAAAATTCGAAAATAGAAAAAACATTACTCCAATCATTGAAACCATCCTATTTTGTGGAAATCAAGGTCTCGCTCTAAGAGGACATAAGGATTCGGGAATAATTGCTGAACAACCAGGTGAAGAGAACGACGGAAATTTTCGGGCATTGCTTCGTTTCCGGAGTAAGAACGATTCGACTCTTAAGAACATTTTAGAGTCAAGCAGAAAAAATGCTCAGTATACCAGCCCTCGATTTCAGAACGAAGTTATTGAGGTTTGCAATATTTTAATCCTGCAAAAACTAGTCAGCAAGATTAATGATGCAACTTGCTTTTCCATTCTTGCAGATGAAACAACAAACAGCCAAACATTTATATTNCAACTAAAATTTGCTCTTCATGAAAAAGTTTAAAAAAATCGAAAACATTTCTCGAATGCTCTTTCTTGCTAAAATTTGCTGTTCTGGAAAAAGTTAAAAAATCGAAAACGATTTTCTAATGCTCTTTGTTACTAAACCTTGCTGATCAGGAAAAAGATAAAATCGAAAACATAGCTCTAATGCTCTTTGTTACTAAAGTTTTGCTGCTCAGGAAAAAGTTAAAAATAGAAAAAAAATTCTCATAATAGAATTTTTTGTTTCGTATATTTTATTTTAAAGATAAAATGCCTAGCACTTAAAATGAAGAAGCGCATTATTTGTTTTGCTTTTCAGATATGAGATGTGTCACAAAACATGTTTACGCTTGATATCTTTCAGTACGTTTTTGTTTTGCTATATTTACGCAACTGCAAAGGCAATAGAAAATGATAAGGATATTACGTTTTGTTCTTATGTTTTTTGATGACTTCATTTCGATTCGTAAGATAAACAGTTTTTTGTTTCAATAGACCGACAATTTTTTGTCTCAATCTGCGTCATGCATTCAACAGAAAACACCTGATAAATTTTCTTGGATAAAAAAACTTAATTAAAAGAAATATGTGTTTTGCCTTACAGGAAAAAAGCGCGTCTGCAAAAAACTCATGCATATAAGAGAAAATCTTTTTTTTTTTCTTTTTTCTTGCCACGTTATTTCATACACATGTGTTATTAGTAGGGGGGGGGGTTAGATATTTAAGACGAAAACTTGCATAAAATATCATTTAAAAGAAAAATCACCTTGCCTGTATAAAATAAATGATGGGACTTTCTTTCTGTGATTGAAATTTAGAGAAGTGTTGTAAATTGTAACTCGTATTTCAATTGATTTCACTCCTTAGGAAAAAAGCAATGTCGTTCCTTTTCGAACTATTTCCCCCTCCGGATTTTTTATTTTGGTATCATGCCTGTTCATCCAAGAAAATTCAAACGAAAAGGTGGGGTAGAGGGTCACAACAATAGATATTATCCACAGAAATGTATTGTTATGAATAGATTTCAGAAGTATAGATTCCTGAATTTTAACTAATGTCCATTGCCAAACATTTGGTGAATGAAACAGGTTTCAAATTATAGTTCTCCTTGGCAACCCTTTTAAAGATTATATCACCACGTATAGTCAATATACGTGTAGTCAAAATTAGCAACCACGATTAGTAAAATTAGTATTCTTGACTTCCTGAAGCAGTGCCTTACCTTGACCATAGAGCGTTCGCCTTTCAATGAGGTGAAACGGGTTCGAATCCCAACGATGACTTATTGATTCGAATTCAGCACCCGCAACAAAAATAAAATATCCTCAGTGGTAGACGAATCATGGGTTAGATTCCCCTTGCCGCCCGGCTAATCACTGGCGTCGCAACCATACGGGTCCGGACCCCCCCCCCCCTTCCCCAACAATTGGGAAGCCAGGGTCGATTATTTTGAGAAAATATTTCTATTTTGCTTCCATAACTTTTACTTTTTTTTTCTCTCTCTTTCTTTCTTACTATATTATATAATTAAAAGAAAATTAGTAAAAAAATAAAATACACACAAAAAAATGTACTGTAGAAAAATAATGAAACAGGTGTTTAGACAACTACAAGAATTATCACTGCCACCCTTTCCTTCAATAGGCAATAAAACACGCTTCCCACCATTCCTTTTCTTCACACTGTTAACTGATAAAGATGATTCCAAAGCATCCCTCAACACCACAGCATTGACAGCAAGAAACGTACAGAAACTAAATAGTATAACTTGTAAAAATTAATATGAATTTAAAATTTTCTGTAGGTGTGTTTTTATACTTTGTTTATCTTAAATTCATATTAAATTCATTTAATTTTCGCAAATAAATGTGTGTGTGTATATGCTACCACCACATAAAAGAAAAACATTCTTAACTTCTTTCACATTTTTTCTATTTCAATACAATTTTAGTGACTTTTTTGTATTAATACTTTCAAAACACAAAAAAAAAATTCTGAATTACGGCGATCCATTCTTTTAAAACGAAGTCCATAAAAAGTTAATTTCAGTAATAACATGAAAAATACCTATTGCATAGCTTAATTTAAAACACTTCTAATATACTAGTATGCAATTTCTTTTGAGAGAATTGGCGAGTTTCTAGTCTTCAAGAATTTTAGCATGCTTCGAAGGTACTAAAATACGCCAATGCCAATCTCATTGTGTAAACCCTAAACTTTCTCGGAGTTCTTTCCCTCTCTGCGACTGACCATCATTAATAGCAGGTGTGTTCTTAGGGGGGGGGGGGGACTNTTGGGGGGGGGGGGGTTGTCTTGAGTAGTACAATAGTTATCTTTCGGGTCAGAGAGGTCTTGGTGGATTTGCGGCACAAAGGCAAATTGATTTTGGCTTCTCCGGCATTGCTTTTGATCAAGTCATTGAACAAACTGCAAACAGAGATTCGAAAACAAAAGGGGGTCACATTGGACTTACAAAGAATCCTGGGGCTGTTCATCGATGGATGTTATCACATCATTTAAGAGCTCAAATAAGTGAAGCCTGTGAGAAACTTTCAGGCAAAAAAATGTGAGACAAAAATTAGAAATATTTTATGTGAAGTCCAAATTATTAAAGACGAGAAATCAATTAATCGCATTATTTCATCCATTGATTCAATGATAAATCCTTTCACATATACCTTCACATATGAAGGTGGAGGTTTAATAAACATAGCCAGGGGTGCACTTGCAAATGAAAATATTTAAATACATCTTGAAATGGCACATGATATTGGCAAAAGGTGTCATGAAGAATACAAACAAAGAATTTACAGTAACCAAGATATTTTCACACCACTAAAAAGAATAATCTTTTAACTTTTTCAAGTATCCTAAAAGAAAAAAAGAAATTGCAAACATCAAAAAATTTGAAAACATCCACAAAAATTTTTATTCGCTTAATTACAACAGGACAATCTTCCACCGTAAATATTCGGATCATCCTCAGGGATATTTCACGAAGCTTATTAATATTGCTATATATCATCGTGTAAATACAATTCATTTTGTTACTGGTACATATCCTGAGCATAGCATAAGAAATTGTGAGAGAAACAGACGAAAAGGCAAAGAAGAAG
Organism: Parasteatoda tepidariorum; assembly: GCF_043381705.1. Classification (NCBI taxonomy): domain Eukaryota; kingdom Metazoa; phylum Arthropoda; class Arachnida; order Araneae; family Theridiidae; genus Parasteatoda; species Parasteatoda tepidariorum. Next base: position 17,305,245 of record NC_092209.1, on the reverse strand, counting down.
GTGTAGTGATACGTATAATAAATGCTGAGCAAAAAATGCCAAACCAGTTTAAGAAATTTCTTTCGGTTGGAAAAAATAAAGAAAGTCTAGTTGAATTTTTATATGAACAATGGAATAAAACAGAATCTACTATTTTTAGAAACATCAGTGTCATTATAAGTCACAAAGATATGTGTCACCAGCTTGCTCCTTTGGAAAATAAAATTGAATGTTCGGAAATTACAGAACTAAATAGTAACCAAGAAGAAGCAGATACAAAAATGCTATTGCATTCATTTTATGCAGTACCGTCTTTACGTATGGGCACTCAAGGGGCTCTTGAGAATCTTACTTTCTATATATTGCGTTTAAAAAAGCTAAGAATAAACAACATTGCCTTATATATTTTTTAAAATAAATATATTCTATTATATAAAGTGAGAATTTTTTTCTACAAATAGTAATTGATTATCATGCAAACATCAATAATTTGAATAGTTGGTCTAAAAGAAAACTTAAAAAAGACAAACAAAATCTATTTTTCTACGTTCCAATGAAAATTTTAGGTACTTGGGCATTGAAAGTTGTTTAAATAACTGTTTAGTTTGACAAAATAATTGCTACATTTTGAATTTATTTTAATTTGTTATACCCTTATGTTTATTTAACTTAATGTAATTATTTTAATTAACTTCCATGATTTTGAAAAGGTTTTTATTATTTGAGGATTACAACTGGGTAGCATCTCAATTTTTTTTCTCCAAATTATACATAGTTTGAAAATGCTTTTTTTTTTAGTTTTTGGGGTAATCAAAATGTGTTTAAATTAGTTAAAATTATTGCATCATATCTTAAAAATGATTTATTTTATGTATGCGATGTTTTATAGTTCGTTTTTAAACATTATGGTATGTTATAAGGATCTAAAAGATTTTTGTGCCCCGGGGGCCCTGCAGGCAATTAAGACGGCCCTGATTTTATGCCTCAAAGTTTGCAGATTCAATTTTAATAAGGTTGTGACTCTGACGTAATAATATTGTGTATTGCTATGTGCAAATTAATCACATCAAGTATTTATATACTTACAGGAATTCGTACTTATCAGACAGTTGTTGATATTTCATTAATTTGAAATAAATTGGGACCTAACATTTCTTTGATAGGGTTCCATTGTTATACAGGGTGTGACAGTTCCTTTAAAGGTAAAGGAAAATTTAAAGCATTTTAATTAAATTAAGATAATCCATCTTACATAACTGATTTTCAAAAAGTAGGAACATCCTTTAATGTACCTTCAGATGTAATCGAAACACTTTAAATTTTTACGTGTGAATTATATGGAGAAAAAAAAATGCAAACGTGTGAATGATGCAAGAGAGTTATTGTTCAAGACAAAACTAGATATTGGAATTTCTCTTCCCCCTAATTATGATTCTTTGGTGTTGCATGTTAAACGGTCGATCTACCAGGCATGTTTATTAAAAAAATGTTTCGCAAATTACATTAAAGCACCAAGTCCTACAGAGCATGGCTGGATTCTTCATAACGGAAATTTAGATATACAGTGGAATACTATTCCTCCACTACCTAATATTTTAATCAAATAAATAACCTGTAGTTGCCAAAAGTCATCATGCTTAACTAATAAATGCAGCTGTAAACAAAGAAATTTGTCATGCAGTGACTTGTGCAAATGCAATGATTGTTGTGGAAATAAAGCTCAAGGAAAATTAAATGTTGATGCTGACATTGATAGTAGTACAGATTGTAGTGATCCTGATTATGATACAGACAGCTTAATTGACTAGAAAAGGTTATTTAGAGATCTCAAAGTTTGCAGTTAAAGAAAGTGAAAAGTCTGACAATATTGAAATTTTGCTTCAATATTGCGATGAACATTTGACTGCAAATAAATAATTTAGTAGATAACTACTCTAAGATGTTATCTTTTAAATATATCAATTTCAATATACTTATCATAATGAGCATGTCAATATTCTTTTATATACACTCTATAACAAAAAAAATCGACGCACCAAGGAGTTGTCCGATTGAAACGAAAATTGGTGGATAGGAAGACAATGTACAGAATAGTAAATGATTAAAATTTCAGAACAATTGAATAATTTATTGCAGAGTTACAGTAACAAGTTCAATAAGGTGTTGACCCGCCTCTAGCCTGGATACAATCTGCCAGACGGCGTGGCATAGACCGATAAAGCTCCCGGATGGTCTCTTGCGGTATTTCCTACCAAATTCGATCCAATTGTCGAACGAGGTCATCAACATTCCGTGCCAGATGCATCTTATCGCCTTTCCATCTTATCCCAGACATGCTCGATGGGAGAGAGATCTGTGATCTGGCAGGCCAAGGAAGAGTTTGACAAGCTTGCAGACAGTTCATAGCAACACGTGCCATATGTGGTCTGGCATTGTCCTGCTGAAAAACCACCCCAGGGCGCTGCAAAATGAACGGTAGCAAAACAGGTCTTAGGATTGGCGATCGAAATGGGCTGCAGTCACCCGTTGAGCAGAACTCTCTTCTTATGGCAACACTTCACATGCTTTCACCATTAGCGTGTGGAAAGTCATAGATGAAGGAAGTACGTTAGTTTCTCTCTCGATTTTCATATAGATTAAAATCTTTTAATTTGGAAAACTATATGGAACTGAAAACTAGATTAAACATAGTTCTAAGGAAAAGTATCACGGAAATTTTAAAAAATATCTTTATTAAATAAAAAGGAAAAATATTAAGAAAAGGGAAATTAGCGTAGTACATTCCTATACAACTGAAAAGAGGAGGAGAGGGAAGGGAGAAGGGCTGAAAGCATGAAACCGGTCTCTCCCCAGATGGCGTATTCGAGTGTTGTGATCGCCAATGTCGTCGACGTACCGTTGTGCAGTAAGTGTACCTCGAATGACGACCAAAGGGGTCAGGCTGTCAAAGGAAATGGCACCCCAGACCATAATGCCTTGTTGAGGGCCGGTGTGGCGTGCAATAGTGAAGGCAGGATCCTCCCTCTGCGTCTCCAAACACCTTTTCGATGATCGTCAGGACACAGTTGGAAGCGGGATTCGTCGCTAAAGACTATACGCCCCCAGTCGGCATCATTCCAGCCTAATCGAGCCATGCACCACTGTAATCTGGCTCGGCAGTGTGCAGGTGTGAGTGGCGTAACGGTCACCGCGAGCGTAGATTTCGCTCTCTCAACCGTCTGTGAATGGTCATGGTGGACACTGGTGTTTGGGTTGAACGTCTGATGGTTGATAGAGATGAAGAAGGCGCTGTGACAGCTGCTCGGACAATCACTCTGTCCTCACGCTCTGTTGTAACCCTAGGTCGACCGCTACCATCCTGACGCTGAACTCTGCCATTTTCCTCCCATCCTTTCCAACATCTTCGAATCGCCGCATCGCTTCGACTCAAATGACGAGCGATTCTCCGATTTGTCCAACCGGCCTCTTTCAATCCAATGATACGACCTCTGTTAAACTCTGAAAGTTGCTCGTAATGAGCGCGAATCCTGCAGCGAGGCATTTTTTAAGTTGTTGAAAGGTAATCTGAATTGCAATTAAACCGAAAGTTTTAACAACCATTGATGAACTGCTCCTTATTACGTCTCCTGGGTGCGCAGTTCCGATGAGCCAGAGATCAAACTATTCGTTCATTGGACACCAAATTTTAATCATTTGCACATCTGTTCAAAACATTCATAACAAAAATGTATAACATGTCACTTAAATTTTCGAATTTATAATATGAACATTCATATCTTTGCTTACCATGCTAAATAAATGTTGTGTATTTAGATTAGCAGAGATTAGTATTTATATTTGAATTAATATTAAATGATTAAGTAGCTTTTGTATCTAAATTTGTAAAAGAAAAACATTGTATTTAATGCTGTGTTAAATGGTCTTTTGAAATTTCTCGTAAATAAAATTTATTCACATATAATTGATTGTCATGCAAAATAAATTCTGTACTTTTAGATTAACAGAAATAGTTTATATTTGATTGATTTGATATTAAATAATTTAAGAGCTTTTGTAACTCAATTTTTTTCTTATGATAATTTGTAATTAATGTTGCGTTAACTGTATTTTCTAAAATTTCCCGTGAATAGAATGTGTCCATGTTTTATCGATTGACATAAAAAAACAAATTATGCACATTCAGATAAACTAAAATTTTTTAGTTATCTATAAACCTGAAATATAAAGATTTGTAATCATCATTATGGGTTAAATAACTTTCCTGATGTTTCTTGAAATGGAAATTTTTTTACTGATTATTGATTACAATGCTAAACAAATGCTGCACATTGGAATTAGCAGAAATCATTTGTCCGTCTGATTTATTATTAAATAAGAAGTTTTTGTAGTGTAATTTATTTGTAAAGATAAGACAAAAGATATGTATTTGAATTTTTTTACAATTTTTTGTGATAGATTTTTGTTTTCAAGATATATGTTTCATTTGTATTAAATAATTGGAAGTTGTTAGACATTTGTGTGTTGTTTTGTAAATCTGTGGATAATATTAGATAATGTGCTAAATTCCCCTAAAATTTCTTATACACTGCTGGACAATTGCTAAGGACGGATCATCAGTATTAAAATAAAAAGTATTAAATTGATGTATTTTTTTTAATTATTGTATCTACATACTATATTCTCTTAATTCAATGCTTACTGCAGAAATCACTTAAATATTGTTTCTTTGTTTTTTATTAATCATTTGCTAGTAATTTTTACTTATTAAGTATTTTTTTATTTATGATGAAATAAAAGAATTTTCATTTTTTAAAATTTAGTCTTTTTATGCACGAGTCAATCAAGACAAAAAATTGGCCTCTTTTGCTACTTCTTCTCAAAATTCAAATTCATAAAAAAGTCCCCTTTACAAAATTCAAACGCGCAATCAACGAACGAGTTTAAACCATGGGAAGTGATCTGCATAATTTCTAAGCGTAAGCGATTCCGCTATCTCGATGTAGTTCCTAATTATTAAGCTTACTCTATAATTATGTGCAGGTGTTTTTAGGTAAACATTAATGAATTTTTGAAATAACTAAGTTTCGAAACCAGAAACATTATAAATATGTAGTTATTAGGTTAGGTAAACGAAAGTTGATTTTTAAAGCCTTTCTGAGTTTTGGCTCACCGTCTATATGTGAAGAGTGATTTGTCATTGTATTGAATTTCGTCCACTCGCATAGAAATAGATGTCTCTCTGCCAGTGCTCATTATTTTGTTGCTTAAAAGATTTATTTTGAAGACAATAAATATTTTTAAATGATAATATTCTGCAGGAAAGAAAAAAATCTATTACAGTTAATTTGGCGAATTTCTTTTTTTTTATTGTTTTGAATTTTCCTTTGACATTAAAATTACCATTAAGGCTACATAGTATGTGATATAATGAAATTAATGTGCTAATTGTTTTGAAGGAAAAATATTATTCAAATAATCCAAGAAAAGTTAGGAATTGTTAAAAAGGCTTGTTTCTTTAAAAATTATGCTAAATTCGTATACTGATGTTTATTTTGAATATTTACTTTTAAAAAAATGTTTAGAAGTCTGGGATTATGCTCAATTTATAGATGTTTTAACTGGTGCAAATTAATAAAGCTCAATCGATTAAATTTTAGTATAAATATTTTTTTTGTTGAAAACTATAAAATGATGTTATTCGAACTATTTAAAAAGTTGCTACGAGGTTGCAATGCATGCAGTTAGACTATTTTTATGTATTAGCTTATATTTAATTTCATTTTTGTCAACTTAACATTCTAGAGGACAACTAAGGTTTTTTTTTTTTTTTTTGTCAAATGAAAATGTTGGTTATTCTGCCACATATACAGAATAGTATAATGTTCAACTCCTACATTGTTTTTATTTATTTTAAATTTAGAGATAGATTTTTTTTAAAATTTCTAATTTATCTCAATATTTATGAAGTTCCATTTTCCCCCTATAGCAGAAATTAAAAGATTCTGGTTATATCGTCAAACAGAATATAATAGGGAATTCCTAAATTCTTTTTATTTAGAAACAATGTACAGTCCGCAAAAAAAAAAAGATATCACCCTGAATAACTTTTGTTCTAATGATCGGATTTTCACGAACTAAGTGTCAATCTTAATGGTTTCTGGGGGTGACCTCAAATATGCTAATTAATTAGTGCTAACTATTAATTAAGTTACGAAATCAGACACAAAAACGTACTTTCTCTGAATAAACATATATTTTTTTTTTACACATTTGGAATCCAGACCCTTAAAATTTTGAAAAAAAATGGGTTGTAAATTGGATCCCAATAAGGATTTATATATCTGGCGAAGATTTAAAAATATGCCAAATTACCTCGCCATAGAAGGAGAAATAACTTATAACAACCATAAAGAAACTAAATAATTGACAAGACGGGAAAACATAGTGCTTCTGGTTGCTAAGCAACCAAAAGAATTTTTCGAGTTGCTTTCTGGGCAACGAAAACAAATTGTTTTTGTTTTCTTAATCTCCTTTAAAAAGGGAAATTTAAATCAATTAATAAATTATTTTTGATTCTCCAAGATTTTAAATTCGTGACGTTGAACTTCTTATCTGACATTATTTATTTTTTTAAAGCTGTTTTAACGTCATTTGTGTGACAGTTTTGAATTAAAACCAAATTTTTATAAGTTATTATAAATTTATGAAGAGTTGTAGTGAGCTTCTTAGCTTCGAGCTTCTTAGGTAAGGGAAAGAAGAAGAAAAAATGATCAAGGAAATGAGGACCCGAAAAAAGATGGCTATTCTGATGTATAATCACAAAATTTTATAGAATTAACGGTATTTATTTTCGATAAAATTGTAAAACTTAGTAAATGTTATATGGCATTTTAAAAGCATTTATACAAAAAGTTTTATTTATTGCGCATAAGCTGCAAGTAAATAGAACTCATAAAATAAGTTCAAAATGTAAAGAAAACATGGGAAAAATTACAGAACAATAAAAAATGGAAAAAGAAAAAAAATAATAGTAAAAATAAAATCACAAGAAATCGGGAAAAAAATTCCGAAAAAAGGGGAAAAAAAGTTCTACAAATATCCGGAAAATAAAAGTTATAATCTTTTCATCAGCTCACACGATTATATCTATCCGCAAAAAAGAGTGCTTTCTAATATTGTATCAATATAACCAAAGCAAAATACATCAAAACAATAATTTGCACTTCATAAGATTTGCAAATGATATTAAGTAAACTTAGTTTGCAGTAAAAAGAGTTGATGCTATTTACACACTCCTTTCGTTAGTTCTTTAAAAAATATGATTAAAAGAAAATTAGGTTTATAATAGCCTTAATTAAACAAGTGTAACGATTGTTACAGTTTTTACAATATTTTTTAAACTCTGACACCTTTTTCATGAGATAACTTCTTTTGCCAACAATTTTGTCCTTTTTTTTTGTTACTTGAAACCAGCTTATGCATTCTTGTAATTTTTACATTTTCTCACAATGAAATTTCAATCTCGAAAGACATGCATGAAGTGACCCCTAGTCCAAACAATCTAAGTTAAATAGTTAAGGCCGATTATTACGAAAACAATTAACTACTCTGGTTCAATGAAACAATTATAAATGAATCATTAATATTCTTGTTTTTTAATTACAAAATATTAGGAGAAATTTGTATTCATAATTTCTTCAAAACGTGTGTTAAAACTATTATATTATATAAGTTATTTAAGTGGAAGAATGTCAAATGGAGGAAAAGAACAATTTTTGAGATGATGATTCTAAAAATAGTACGTTTTTCGAATATATTTACAATTTTTAATATTAGTGGTTGTTTAACAAAACAAGGCATATCGAACATTTTCCTGATATAGCAATATTTCTTTGAACTGTGCAAAAGTTGAGAAATCATATAAACAACTTTGTAAGCAAATATTTTCAACTTTTTGAAACAAAAGGGTAACTTTATTTTAGTTAGCGCACAAGAATAACTTTCACCGTTGAAATAAAATTGTATGTCCATAGTTTTTGGTTCATTTAAGAAAAAAAAAACCAATCTGTTGTATTTTTTTGTTGTGCACACATACGCATTTACTTTTCATTACTCGAATAAATAAGAAACAAAAAAAAAAAAAAANTTTCATTGGGTGTTGTTTTTAAAGAATGCTCAATTTTCCGTTTTCGAAAATGAGATTATTTTCGTTGCCATGTTGATTTTCGCCACGCATTGGGCAAAAGTGTGCTTTTTATATTGTTCTATTTAACGTTTTCACAGTTCATTTCGGCGTACCGTGAAAAGCGCCAATCATTTTACATGTTTTTGTGATATCTAATATAATCAAGAAAAGAGTTCTTTGTGAGAAACTAGTTATTTTATCATGATCATCTGAAGTCTTTGAAAATTATTGCGCATTTTGTTAATGTGTATAGTGCTTAAAAATTACTTAAAAGGTGCTTATTTTTTGTTAAAAGATTTGGCTATGCACCCTGAATAATGTAAAGCCAGTTTAAATAACTGCTTAAGTTAGTATTGTTGATAAATATAATTTTTTGAAATGCCTGTTGCTTCAATGTTTCAATTAATAAATTATTTCCTTTGATTATTTTCATTTCTTTTATGTATTTTATATAAAACATTATCAAGTAAGACATGTAAAGTAAAATAGATATTTCCTATTGTTTTCAACACCCTTTAACGATACGTAAACACAAGGATAAGCCTCAAAGATTCTAGGAGCAGAAAAACCTATATTTTTCAAGCTTTTGCTTCATTATTACAATTTGAGGCCAAGCTGCAAGGTTATAGGAAGGGTAGTTGGGGCAGATTGAAATGTCAGTGTTTCCCTTACGGAAGGTGATTTTTTTACTAAAAAGTATTTAAAGACAATAAAATAAAAGAAATAGGTGGAAAGAAAAATTTATTTTTTGAAGCATTTGCTTTTGACATGGTTAGTTTTTACTCTTGGTGTTTTAAGATAGCTCTAACTTTGTTCTAGTACATATCTTCGCTCTAAACAAAATGGTATTCACGTAAATCTAAGTGTATATTATGAAATTGAACGCTGAGTCCTTGAGCAACACACATTTGACAGGTCAACAAGTATATAAACTAATAATTCCCAAACATCTCTACCTTAAAACTGTAGTACAGTACAAAACCCGTTATCCGGAAATCAAAAAACCGGAACGAAATTCGATACATTTTCCAGCGATTTTTTTTAAAAATATGTTTTTTTCTTCATAAGATTTTAGGATTTTTCTTTCTTTTTTGAAAGATGTTTACCTTACCATCAGTTTAGAAATAATAAATATAATAGAGTTAGAAATAATAATAAATATATGTTTATTCAGAGAAAGTACGTTTTTGTGTCTGATTTCGAAACTTAATTAATAGTTAACTCTAATTAATTAGCATATTTGAGGTCACCCCCAGGAACCATTAAGATGGACACTTAGTTCGTTCTAATGATCGGATTTTCACGAACTAAGTGTCCATCTTAATGGTTCCTGGGGGTGACCTCAAATATGCTAATTAATTAGAGTTAACTATTAATTAAGTTTCGAAATCAGACACAAAAACGTACTTTCTCTGAATAAACATATATTTATTATTATTTCTAACTCTATTATATTTATTATTTCTAAACTGATGGTAAGGTAAACATCTTTCAAAAAAGAAAGAAAAATCCTAAAATCTTATGAAGAAAAAAACATATTTTTAAAAAAAATCGCTGGAAAATGTATCGAATTTCGTTCCGGTTTTTTGATTTCCGGATAACGGGTTTTGTACTGTACTACAGTTTTAAGGTAGAGATGTTTGGGAATTATTAGTTTATATACTTGTTGACCTGTCAAATGTGTGTTGCTCAAGGACTCAGCGTTCAATTTCATAATATACACTTAGATTTACGTGAATACCATTTTGTTTAGAGCGAAGATATGTACTAGAACAAAGTTAGAGCTATCTTAAAACACCAAGAGTAAAAACTAACCATGTCAAAAGCAAATGCTTCAAAAAATAAATTTTTCTTTCCACCTATTTCTTTTATTTTATTGTCTTTAAATACTTTTTAGTAAAAAAATCACCTTCCGTAAGGGAAACACTGACATTTCAATCTGCCCCAACTACCCTTCCTATAACCTTGCAGCTTGGCCTCAAATTGTAATAATGAATGAAGCAAAAGCTTGAAAAATATAGGTTTTTCTGCTCCTAGAATCTTTGAGGCTTATCCTTGTGTTTACGTATCGTTAAAGGGTGTTGAAAACAATAGGAAATATCTATTTTACTTTACATGTCTTACTTGATAATGTTTTATATAAAATACATAAAAGAAATGAAAATAATCAAAGGAAATAATTTATTAATTGAAACATTGAAGCAACAGGCATTTCAAAAAATTATATTTATCAACAATACTAACTTAAGCAGTTATTTAAACTGGCTTTACATTATTCAGGGTGCATAGCCAAATCTTTTAACAAAAAATAAGCACCTTTTAAGTAATTTTTAAGCACTATACACATTAACAAAATGCGCAATAATTTTCAAAGACTTCAGATGATCATGATAAAATAACTAGTTTCTCACAAAGAACTCTTTTCTTGATTATATTAGATATCACAAAAACATGTAAAATGATTGGCGCTTTTCACGGTACGCCGAAATGAACTGTGAAAACGTTAAATAGAACAATATAAAAAGCACACTTTTGCCCAATGCGTGGCGAAAATCAACATGGCAACGAAAATAATCTCATTTTCGAAAACGGAAAATTGAGCATTCTTTAAAAACACCCAATGACAAAAAAGCACCCTTAAGGACTTTTAAATAACGAAAATAAGCACCTAGCATTTTTTAAAAAAAGCTACGCACCATGTTATTTGTCACAAATTTAATCACTGTCGCTGTCACTGTCACTGTTTGAGGAATCGCAACAGTCTTTATTCACTTTACTTAATAGTTCAATACCTTCATTTAATTTTCGATATTCTGGCATTTTATATATACTCAAAGGCGTATATGTAGCATAGTCATCTAATATTATTTCTAAGGCAGCTTTTCTTCTGCGTATAAAAATGAATGATCTATGACCATGAGTGATAAAAACACGTCTCATATAAAGTTGGATTGGTACCACGGCATCCAGCATAAGCTTCCCTATTATCTCTTTCTCTTTTTCCGAAAATTCATCATGACTGTCACCAATTCGGAGTACTAATTTTAATACTTCATCAGCCTTGGAGTCACAGGCTTTGCTTGCTATGCACATGCCTATATCCAGAATATCAGTACCCTTCCCCTCATTGAAATGTTGTCGGGTGGAATATATGAGATATTTGCGGCTTTCAGTTACAATTGCTTCAGTTTCTTTTATAATTTTAATTAAAGCTTCTCTTAAATTACCATCTTCAGACTGCAACACACGTAGAAGGCCTGCTATAGCTTCCGAAAAGGAACGACCACTACTACTTTCTTCAGAACAGTCCAATAAATTAAACAACTTTTCTGTTATATCCTTATTGCAACCAAGAGCAGTTTCACCATAAAGTTCAGCACATATTCTAAAATAACCAGTAGACCATTCTACAGCATCCAATGATAATTTCAGGCCAAACAGAAACTTTAATTTATTTATAAGACATTCCTCCTCATCAAAGATATCGGATACCATGTAACAAACTCGTTTAATAATTTGCTTACATTTATAGACTTTCAATAACTGTATGAAATCTAACACATTTCTAGTCTTCCTTAAGTCTCTTAGGCTTTCTTCTAGCTTTTTTTGTCTTGACATGACTGAAATAAGGAAACAAAATCCCTGGAAAAAAATGTAATTAAATAAGTATTCAGTAAGTATGCTAAAATTAAAATCACAACATTTTATTTTGTAAGGACATTAAACTGTAATTAGATCACATAATAACGAGGTATTACATTATATTGTCATGAATGCATTATATCATATCTCAACGAACTGCTAATTTAGTTATTTTAACAATTTAATTTCATTATAGCCAAATCATATATTCATATAGCCAAATTAAACAAAAAAATAAGCACCTTTTACGCACTTTAAAAAAATATCATACAGGGGTAGCAGCAAAGTTTTTTTTTTAAATTTTAGGAACTTTTTTCAAAACATATTAGGGGCAATACAAGATTTTGCTAGGATATAAACAGTTCACACGGTAGTTTATTACACAACAAAAGATTATTCTTATTCATCCATAACATATCATAAATAATTGCAAGCAGGGTTGGCAAGGTTTAGGACAGAATGGATTAATCCACGGTTTAAACCGTCCTGTCCAAAACCCTTTTGTCCAAAACTGTCCTAAACCCTTTTACTCAAATTATGTCACAATTTTATCTGAACAATATTTAAGAGGTAAAATAAACATAGAACTAATAACATATTGATAATTAAATATACTAGAGAATATTTGTTTTTAAAAGTAGTATAATGTTTTATTAATATTGTTTGACTCTTCAATTTAAACCAGGGTTGGGTTTTTGACATGACAGTGGTAAAAACCGTGTTTTTACCAGTAAAAACCGTCTAAAAACTACTGTTTTCTTTAATTTATGGCATATATCGGACAATATATTATTTTCACTTAATTACCTTTATAAATGAATGTTGTAAATGATTGCTATTGATTTTGCAACTATATACACGCATTCTTATAAAAGGATATACATTCATACGGAAATATTGTAACATACTTATTGAAAATAGTGACACTTAACTTTTATCATTCTAGCTTGATTTGCAAAGGATTCAAAATTTTGCACTTCTTAATTGTTAGAAATAATTCTAAATTTAATATTTGTTTTAGTTTAATTTTTATGAAATTTATTTTGCTTATAAAGTTTACTTTAGCTATAGAACGAATAGTTCAAAATTCTCAATCATGTATAAAAAAAACTACTCTTGACGTTTACTTATTCACACTTTTTGCTTCGCTATATAGGGGCTATCTGAAGACATTAGATACATTTTTCGATCTAGTTTTTCATGCTTAATTGCATGAGATAAAATTCAAGTGTGTGGCATAATTGGTTTTAAAGCTGTAAGAAGTTTCTTTTAAATAAATATACTTTATAAAAAAAAACGCATTTTAAATATTAGTCCATTAGAATAAGCAAGAAAAAATGCATTGGGAACAATATTTATAATTAAATACGATTAGGAATAAGCAATGTAAAATGCATGAATAAAAACTTAAAACCCTCTATTCGATTCCTGTTACATATCTCATTCTATTCAACACACATAGGAGGGGACATCCTTTTTTTTTCTTAGAAAACTGTTAGTTTATTTTAAGTATTTATGCATATACGTATGCATACGCATTCATATTTGTATATCTATACACATGTATACATATTTATGGATACGTAATATGTTTACGAACGTAATATGTATACGTATGTATATTTATATATAAATGTGTTTATAAAACTTAAAGTAGACAAACAGTTTTCTAGAAACAAAAAGTGTGTAAAAATTTCTTAAAAAAAAA
>NC_092209.1:17288805-17291522 GCF_043381705.1 Parasteatoda tepidariorum | reverse complement strand
TTTATATTTAAAGGATTAGGTATTCACTTTTGTTGTTCAATGAATTGTGGAGCTTCAAAAATTATAAACCTTTTCCTATTATATTATATTATTTTCTTTTAATAAGTTATAGTAAATTGTATAAAAAATATCAAATATTTATTGATACATGTAATTATTATGTGTACAATGGTTACACCCATAGAATTTTTACCTTTTAACAAAGTTCAAGGTTTTGGACACTTTAAGACAGTTTTACCCAGTTTAAGACAGTAAAACCCAAGTGTCCTGTCCAAAACCCCAACCCTGATTGCAAGCCATAAAATAAAGCTCTGAAAACCATAGGGTGTCCCTGTCTAGTTCAGCCCAATTATCTTACCCTAAAATGCTTGTAGATCTTAAATTTTATCAGGGGTGAAAAGCAGCTTTTGAATTTGTTGAATATACAAATAGAACTCTTGCTGTAAATCCTTCAGAAAAGGGAGGTTTTGCCACAATCACCGTCACGAAACATTTAAATACGAAAAATAGGAGGTGCCTCTGCCTTGCTTGAACCAATGGTAATACTCAACATAAATACACCCCATCTATTCTCTTTTTATGAAGAAAAAAAAAAAAAACAGCCATAAGTGTAATTTAAACGAAGTGTCAGGATTTTCTTATAATCAAGGATTAAATCGTAAGTAATCATTTCTTATTTAGTGAAATCAATGCATCATGCCCACTTTATTATTTCATGTTAAATTTTGTAGTGATCGATATATTTTCTAGCAATGCCAACTGCTCCACTTTTTTTAAAATATTTTATTGAGTGGTAGTAAAAAACGAAACCATGCAGAATTTAAGATAATTTTGGTTAAATTTTATAATTCTCACCTATAACAAAATTATGTTTCATATGATTTTTTTCAATTATTTATTATTTATACGTAGAAAGGGGAAATGGTTTTACACTAAATAAACAAAGAATCATACAATAAATATAACCTTTGCACTCAATAAAAAATATTTTTCTGCATGGAGCAGAGCAAGTTTGCATCTGTGTATATGTAGATTATAAGGGGTGTTATATTTTGTTCTTGTATATAACTATTTAAAAAAAAAATTTAATATGCATAATGATATTTTGGTAACAAAAAGTGAACTTTGTGTAATTAAATGCTTGTTATTGTATTATTATTATTAAAAACAATGTCTTAATGGGGGGAAATGATAAACGAAACGAATGATAAAATTTGAAATATTGGAAACATAATTTTTCAATTTTCCAGAAAAATTATTGCAAAAAGTAAATATTTTTGTGTAAATTACGTAGCATTGGCTCTGTTAAGAGTGCCAACTACAGAGAAATAGATTTCTTTTCATTCATTAAAAGATAGATTTTTGGTTTAAACACTCATAAAAGTTCAATTTATTTATTTTTAATGTATTTATTTACTGAATGAATGGATGAAGGAACGTATCTGTTAATTGTTGAAACTATTTTTTTTTGCTCTTAAGTCACAGAAATATTATTCACACACAATTTTAATTTTTAATTAATAACTTAAGCTCAAGTTTATTCGGATAATGGCTTTGTTAAAAAAAATATCAATGGTTANGTCCACTGTAGCCTTAAGTCACAGAAATATTATTCACACACAATTTTAATTTTTAATTAATAACTTAAGCTCAAGTTTATTCGGATAATGGCTTTGTTAAAAAAAATATCAATGGTTAAATCCTTTATTTTATATATTAATTATTTGTTGCTTGTAAACTGAAGTTACGTTTTAATGAAAAGGTTCTCGATTGGGTAAATCTTTAACTGCTTAAAATTTCAAACTTACTTATCACCCCAGACCATATTTAAATTTTAGAAAAATGTGTGTGCACCACTAAATGTTTAAACAAATAACCGCTAAGGCAAAAATTTACTTTATTAATAATTATGTATTAGTCGATCTATGTGTTTGGATTAAATTTGATCATATGAATTTTAAATAATTTTTTCTGTAAACGTGCATTTCGTCTCTATCCTTTTATATATATATTTTCACCTAATTGTCGCTTGAGTGAAAAATTTAAGAAACTACATTTTTATTAACTAAGGTTTAACGTAGTAATTTGGTCACATAACAGCCTACTTTGGTTTTAATAAACCGTAATTATAGAAACTTCTCAAAACTATTCAAAATTTTTAATAATAATATTACATTACCTTCCTTAAATGTTTAAAAAACATTTTATGCTCCCGCTAAAAATAAGTTTTTTTTAGGTAGTTCTTTAGCAATTTTTTTATCATATCTTTTACGGATTTTTTTTTAACAATACCCTTGGTACAGTAGCCATGGCTATATTTGGAAAAATAAGATTATTGTAGAACAGTTTTTAGGGTGACCTGGGGTAATTTTTGATCAAAAAATGCAAACATCTATTTTGTGAAAAACTATTCAAGATAGAATTTTAATATTTACTTTGAAGCAGGGTTGGCAGGTTTTTGACATGTGACAGTTTTTGACAGTTTAAACCATGGTTTAAACCGTCACGTCAAAAACCTCACTGTCAAAAATGTCGAAAATGTCAAAAACCTATATTCATATGTGAAATTTAATTAATACATAAAATTTTAAAGGATAGTGTTTCTAAATATGTTCTAGAAAAAATAAATTTAAAATTTTGAAGAAACACTTATATTTTGAATAGTAACCAAAATCTTGTACTTTTGAAAACTCACATCTTTTGTAATATTATGTATT
>NC_092209.1:17250231-17288442 GCF_043381705.1 Parasteatoda tepidariorum | reverse complement strand
TCTGTAGGGGGCAACATTTGATATAGTTTCCTATAATCAATTATAATGTTTACAGTAGATGTGAAACAATTAAACAAAAGCTTACACTATTTTTATATCAAAGAAAAAGAAAGTAACTTAAAATATTTATTATTAAGAGAAGGAGGGGGATCTTTGCAGAAATGTGCACATCTTGAAACCCATCTTTGAAATGGAAAATACAGAGAGCAGTTTAAAAGATACCTATTTCGTTAGATTAAACAAAAAACTATTATTAACTAAATGTAGTTATACTTTAGTAAAGTGTACAAGCATTCTTGTCCATGTCTCAAATTTAAAAAAAAATAAATTTTTTAAAATAAAACTTAGGTGATCATTATTTACCCCAGAAACAGAGTGATCGTGAATTACCCCGGGTCACCCTATTTAATATATTAATTCAGAATATTTCTTCTTAAAAATTAAGCCTTCATTTTATTTATTTTGTGAACTATGCGAAAATTGTGTGACAAATATGAACAAGAGAAATTAATGTGTGTTTTTAAAATTTAATTATTAGTGCAGATTTTCTAGTTTGTTTTTTTAAATGAACTGTCAATAAATTAAATAAATTGATTAATTGGTTCTTTTACTTTTCGAACCCTCCAGCAATATTTTTCGTATCAAATAATGTATTGTTGTCACTGTTTAAAGAAGAGTTTCGCATGTAATTATGTGCAGATAATTTTTTATTATTATCTGCTAGTATGTAATGTTTGCCAAATTTAATTACATTTAGAACATCGTTTTCTTTAATGAATTGTAAATAAATTAACTAAATTGATTATTTGGGTCAATTATTTTAAGAAACTTCCTGCAATATTTTTCACATCAAAGAATGTATTTATTGTCATTTATATATATAATCTAGAGCAGTGGTTTCCAACTGGTGGCCTGCGAAGACTTTTTTTGTGGCCCGTGAACTAAAATATATTAGTTGTCATTTTTTTGCAGACAATTTTCGTAAAAAATCAATAAAAGTCAAAATTTTAATAGCGGTAACACCCAAAATTTGACATAACTTTTACATTTTTTTTTTTTTTAACAAGGATATATTATACAAAATAGCCCAAAAACAATTTTTTGTTATTTAATTTACTTTACAAGATATTAACAATTAAATTTTAAAGCTCTTTTTAATAAAAAAAATAAATATCTAAGGATAGAACAAATGGATTTTTAAAAAATGTACATCATTTTACGAGGAAATAATTGAAGTTTTTGATAAAATAATTAATAATGATTTAAAGACAAATGTTTTAATTTTTATTACAAAATTAAGTTGTAAAATGAAAAACAAAAATGTTGTTAATGTCGTACAAAGTTCGAAAAAAATTCATTTTAAAGTAAATTTTATTCTGAACAAAATGGCTTTTCATAAAAAAAAAAAAAAAAGGATCGCAATTCCATAAAAAGTTATAGCTGCTTTCTCGAAACGCTGCACTGAGGCACGCTCTGTGGTCAGCGCTGACTACCTCATTGTTATGGTAATTCGGAGATGTCTGATCTACGTGATAATAATTATCAAATAAGGTAAGTTTCAATTGTTATTTAACTTAGTAATATCAACTTTAATAATAATTATTGTTTTTTTAAACATAAAATTACATTTCTAAGATATTCATTAATTCTAAGAATTTGATTCGAATATTTATCACGAAATTTAATTACAAACTTACAGATAAAATCAAGAAATGGTGAACTATTGCTGCAACCCGCTGAACAAATTAAAGCATCGAAGTGTCTACAAAAATGTTAAGCTTGTGACAAAAAATTGGAGTCTGGTATTCGAATTTAATAAATCAATTCATATGTGATTCCTGTCGTTGGACAATTTTTCAGAAAAATATACCCGTAATAATTACTAATGACAAAAGTAAGTATATTAGTAACTTTGCAAATAATTTAAAATATTAATTTCAAATTAGATAATTCTAATAATTAAAGCGTTTTGTTAATTTTAGAAAATAACGAAAATGTGGTATCGAATTGTTCTGAAGAAGAGTGTGATTTTGACGATGAGAAGAAAGATCCAAACGTTTGTTTTAAGAATATTGACCGTCAAGAAAATTGGAACTAAGTGAAGCGAATTTTGCAAGAATGCAATGATACATCGAAGCGGCAGAAAGTGTCTGATGAGACTGGTAATGAAAGGGCAAACTTCTTACTTGATGTGTTGGAAAAAAGAACAAAGCAATCCAAATCATTTGAAATGGATGAGAATTTGATTACAGAGATAAAAAAATGCATTAGATATGCCAAAAAAGTTGAAAATCATGCTAAAAAAGTTGAAAATTTGACTACTTTGCCTCAGGAAGTTAGCATTCAAAAAATGCAGAAATATTTCCAAGTTTCACATAGAATGACAGTTAAAGCAAAAAAGCTGAGGGCAGAAGGATACAAAACCTGTCCAAAACGAAAAAAAAATAAGAAACCAATTAGTGATGAGATAAAAAATAAAGTGATTGAGTTTTACTTGTCAGACGATGTAAATCGCATGATGCCAGGGTCGAAAGATTTTATTTCTGTAAAAACTAGTAGTGGTCGACAGCATATTCAAAAGAGATTGTTACTGAATAACTTAAAAGATTTGCATATTATATTTAAAAAAAAAATTTATTGACATACAAATAAGTTTAAATGCATTTCGTAAATTGCGACCTAAAGAGTGTATTATGGCAAATAAAGCTGGATGTCACAACGTTTGTGTTTGCCAGATACATCAAAATTTAAGATTGAAGTTATTAAGGTAAGGTAATACTTTTCTCGTTAATTAGAACGTAATTTCTTAGTTTCTGTGAAATTTATCACACCAACGACGCAATAAAAATTATTTCTCGGGTTTTGCATCCAAGAAAATATTTATTCAAATACAAAAATAATCGTGTATGTTGCTGTCCCTCTTTTACTTCATTTCTTTGTATTTTGTGAATAGTATAATTCAGCATGTGTGTATCAGAAACTTTCTAGAAGAAATTCTCCAATTTAACTTTTTGAAACCGCTCATTTTGGATAAAAATATTTACAAACATATTTGTAAATTTAAAATGTAAATATCGATTCCCAAATAGGTTTGTCTGTTGCAGCAGACAAACCTCAATTTTGTTATTGAACATTTTGTGTTCTACTATGTAAGTTTTAATACCAACTTTTTAAAAGTTTTATATCTTATCTGTTGCTCATCAATTGTTTAATACATGGGTGCACATTAAAGTTATTGTAGCCCGAATTTTTTATTTTTAAAATATACTTCTTATTATAATTTGTAACACAATACTTATGTTTTGTACACCTTGGTAAAAATCTGACAGTAATATTTAATGTTCCTTCAAACATAAAAGAGTCATACGTAAAATTTTGATAAAGTTGCTGCCCGCCATTTCATTTGTGTTTTTAATTGTGGCCCCCGCCTCATGTAAAATAGAAATCCCTGATCCAGAGTATGTAATTATGATCAGATATTTTTTTATTATTATAACTTAGTATGATATGGTTGTCAAACTTGAACCTACATTGAAAGTGTATTTTTTCTAATGACTTGTAAATAATAAATATACCAAAATGAATAATTTAATAACAATTATTTTATTTATAAGGTTTTAACTTTGAGCAACATTTGTGTGCGAGCGTATTTTTGTTCAAAATTATATTTGTAATGTAACACTTTAAAATATTTTTTTGCTTATATAAATGTATATATATTTATATAATAGATATATGTGAAACAATAGAGAATAAAAATATTTTAAGAAGGGTGCCATTTTCTCTAGATACGCCTCTGGCTATATTTCTAAATTGAATGAGTAAAAAGTAAATAAATTATTCATCTAGGAAATAAATATTTAAAAAAAGCTTACAGTCGAGGCACTTGAATGTATAATAGTGTAGATAGTCATGTTTGTCTTTATATGATCGTTGCCCGAAACTTTTCTCTTAAAATAGTCACAAAAATCAAATAGTAAAATAATCGATAAAGTTAAATAAAAATTAAACAATGCGAAAAAGTAAAATAATCTAAACACGAACCAAGTTGAAACAAAATCCTGTAAACTAAGGTGTAAAGTGTTTACCAAAATGTTTAATTTGTGTGTATATACGGGGGTGTGTAAATACGGGAAATTAGTTACTGATTGTAGCTTAAATAAAGTTATTGGTTGAAAATTATGTCAATCAAGAAACTTTTCTTTTCCTAGACCTCCCACTTTCTTCAATCTTAAGTCATCATTTATTTGTATCTGTACCCCTCGAAAGGAAGACAATTTGAATTTTCTGAGATATGGCCCTTTCCTCTAAAAAAANNNNAAATGTCTAAGCTTTCTTAGAAACGTTTTCCTCAGATCCATCTTAAATGCATTTTGTATTGAAAAATGCATAGTTCATTTAAATCTTCATCCTATTGAAAAATGAATAAAATGTTTAAATCAAATATGAATTATATTTCAGAAACAAGGAAAAGAAACTGTGGTGCATTATAAGACTTTTTAAAATTATTATTCAAATGTAATCTCATTAATTTTGAGTCAAACAGATTTTTTTTTAAAAAAGAATAAAAGGATTAATAACTTTAGATTAGACGTTTGCAAAACGTGTGTTTTATCTTCAGGAACTGACACCGTGAGTACGTTATTCAAGAACTAATATTTTGTACACGTTATTTAAGAACAAGAAATCGGAACCGGTTACTTAATAACTGATATATCTTAACCGATAAGTTCTAAGGAGTAGTCAGGGAATTTGAGCCAATGAGAAGGAAGAGGCGTAAACGTCATGATCCGAGGAAAACTGGTTCCCTCCGCCAGAAACGTTATCTTCCTTCCTCGGCGACTCTTCGCCAACTTGCCGTAGTTATGATAATATCCCCACTTGAATGTATAATAGTGTAGATAATTCAAAACTTACTTCGTAAAAAGATAAACCAGATTATAAACAACGTTACTTCATAAAGCAAGCTAGTTCCGAAATAAAGTTTGTAAACACATAAGGGTAATGACGTCATGCGAACTGACCAAACCGACCAATATTCGCACCGGTGAATATTGGAACGACCGGTGAATATTGGTTTGAATATTGTTGGAACGATCGGTGCAGCAAACCAGAGTAACCGGCACTAAGCATTTCCTCGCCTTGAAAAATGTGATAAAATCGTAAATTTGGTGAATAAAATTGTGTTTTAGCGAAAGTATTAGTGAATGACCCGCAGTGGACTGATCCTTAAGGCACGGTTTCCAACAGATCACCGAAGTCAAACATCACTGGCTGCTGTCAGAGTGCGGGTGGGTGACCACTTGGATTACTCAACGTAGGAACCGAGGATGTGCGGTATTGGTTCTCGTTAAACTGTTCTACCGTAAATTGCTCGACTTCGTACAGATCGTCGAGCTACGAAAGCAGGGGGGACATCCCCTCGGCAGAGGATCAAAATTATGAAGGCATGTCTTCGAATCATATTCAGGGATATTTCCCGGGCAGTCGCCAATAGCCCATTGCGCAGCTCTAGTGCGATGTAAATTAACTACAACACCAACCTCTTATACGGTTAGAGTAATTTTCGGTAGACGCGTCGTTTAACCAATCATTGCAGAGGATGACCGGCATATACTTCTACAGGTTAGATGAAACAGCTGACTGCAGGAGAAATCGCTAGGCAAATACAGCAAAGTACTGAACGCCCGATATCACGTGGCTAAGAGACTGAATAAGGGTGTATGACGACCATTACGGCGTGCTCTATTGACGGCAGTTCACCGGAGACGCTGCTTAAAGTGGTACCGGAAACATAACAACAGGACAAATGCACAATGGGGTCGAGTTCTCTTTGCGGATGTGAGGAAATTTAGTCTGACCCTTGATTTCGGACGTATACACACCTGAAGAGAGCTAGGAACACGCATTAAGCCTTCTAGTATCATCGAAATAGACAGATTTGATAGAAGTGGAGTATAGGGCGGTATCATGCTTGGTACCCGTACTGATCAACCCATCTTTCAAGGTGGTTTCGTCACTGGCGCCCGCTATTGCAATAAGGTTCTTCTTCCTCATGTGCGTCTTTTTAGGGGTGCTGTGGGTTCTGAGTTCATCTTCATGAACGATACATCGTACTGTGGCTGTCATAGAACTGTTAAGAGAGTGAAGATATTGCACACATGGAATGGTCGGTGACGTCCCCGGACTTTAATTTGATTGAATACATCAAGAATGGACAGCAATTCCTCAAGAGTTTCTTCAACCTGATCCTCAGCATGAGCAGACGATGTCAATCCTGCATAGCAGTCAGGGGTGATCATATCCCGTACTAAAGGCTGGAATTTCCCAGCCAACCTCGTGTAACATAGACGTTTTGGTCGTTTGTAAAATTGTCTTTTAGGCATTTATTTCAATAAAGTTCCTTATTGTTCCTGTGGATTTATTTTTTTTTTTCAAGTTGGTTACTTTCCCATATTCTTACATTTTAATGATTCTGTGATATAATTATTTGATTTTCAACGCTGCTGTTCAAACTTACATTCGAAAAACCACTTTGTCCATAATTTTTACACACCAATGTAAAAAGTAAAAAAATAATAGGCTTTAACCCAGGCATTTAAAAAAATTCTATTTTGAGAAGGACTCTGTTAAATACCCTCCTCTTATTAAGTGGTAAAAATTCCTATGACCTCACATGACATTTAATGAAGACACTTAAATATTGCTATATAGCCAAACAAAGTATTGCTGTTTTTTATTTTGTCACAGTGACTTGAATTAGACCAGACACGAGAGGATAGAACTAATAGTCCAGACGATATCAGCCTTACAAAAGTAAAATCTTTTATTGTCTCTACTTTATTTTCAAACCGTCGTTAAACAGCTGACACAATTTTTGAGATTACGACTACCAATATTCAACTTCGTAATCTTAAATCCGTTCCAATGAAAAAAAAAAGAGAACTCCTGGATCAAGCATTGGGAGAAATTTTGCCTTCGTGTAGGATCTGCATTTGCGTTATGTGTAGAGGGAAACCCCGAAAACCAGCCACGGTTAGTCTGACTGTGAGGGGACTCTAACCCATGATCCGCTTGAGAATATTTTAAGGCAGCACTATGGTAGGTGCTGCAAGATCTTCTTCATTTAATTAGAAAATGTAAGAGATTCCAAGCACTCCGTGCCAACCAATTCGATAAAATCAATACTGATCAAATTTACGCTGTTGTTGTTGTTTATTTACGTCGCACTAGAGCTGCACAATGGGCTATTGGCAACGGTCTGGGAAACATCCCTGGAGTATGATCCGAAGATATGCCATCACAATTTTGATCCTCTGCAGAAGGGATGGCACCTCCGCTTCGGTAGCCTGACAACCTGCACGCGAAGTCGAGCACTTTACGGTAGAACAGTCTAACGAGGACCAATACTGCACACCCTCTGCCCCTACGCAGGCTGATCCAAGTGGTCACCCACCCGCACACTGGCCGTAGCCAGTGATGCTTGACTTCGGTGATCTGCTGGGAACCGTGTCTTAACGATCAGTCCACTGCGGGACCAAATTTACGCTACTTTGGTCTGCATGAACATTATTAAAACTTACACTTGAAAAAAAATGCTGGCCCAACTTGAATTCAATTAATTTTGGTTATATATGTACCTCTCGATGCTGTGCCTCTTGTGTTTCAACTTACCTCTTTTAACTTAATACCTTTTAAACTGCACTTCTACGTCACATTTTTAAGTTTCTCCTTTTACCTCTAGTCTTAACTAGAAATTTTTAATGCACTTTTTACCCTTTTTTGTTATTTGTTAACTTCCTTGAGCTTTTAAATAGTTAATCTCACCATAGGTTTTACTCTCTCACGTTTTAGGTTTTACTCATCCTATAGTCTTGCTTTAATGATTTCATACTCATGTAAGGTAATCTATGTTTATAATTTTAATTCTTTTTAGACTGTGTTAAGTCATTTAAATTTTACTCCTTTTGCTACCTTTCACCTACTTTTAAATTCCTTTTAATTGATCAAATTTTAGACTATTGTCTCTTAATGTTACATCATTTTTTATTCTCGAATTCACAGATCATCTTGTACATATTACAAATGCTTTTACAATTTTATGGCGTTTATTTATATTATAAAGGCCTTTTGGCCTGGTATTTTACCACCAGAACTTCATTTATTGTAGACAATTTGTAAAATTTTCTTACGTAACTTAATTCCTGTAAATTGAAGAGATGTTGCTATGCTATGCAACTTATCTGTTTTTTAATAAATGCCACGGAGGGGCCCTGTGTCAGTGTGGACCTGCATGGGGACTGTCACAGCAATGAGTTCATCAAGCATTCCCTAAAATACAGGGGTAGTGGTAGGGACCAATTTCAATCTATAATAGAAACTGACCTAAATTCTACAATTTTGGATGTTGAGACTTTTTTGCAAAACGATCATTTTCTCCTCTGAAAAGACAAACTTATCTTTAGCGTGACAGGCAAGAATTTCTTACACCCTCTGGTATGCAGGAATTTATGAACATAAAATCAATAAAATTAAAAACCATTTTCACAAACTTCACATAATCATGATAAAATAACTAGTTCCTGAGAAAAATATTGCAGAGAAAATTGTGAAAATCATGCATTTTTGGTAATTTTGAATGTCAATCAACACGGCTAAGAAAAAAAAAAATCCCTTGTCCAAAGGATAATAAACCACTTTTTAAAAACGCTAAGCACCCTGTCTAGTTTTTTTTTGCCACAATATTAGCAATTTTCGGATTTGTTAAAATATTTGTTTTGATATACAATATCAAAACAAATCCTTGTTCAACAAATAGTTTCTGTTAATAACATCCTTGAGATCTAGCATTATCATCCACTTTATCAAAATGCTTTGCCTGTGATGGTTTGGGAGACTATTTCAAAAAGAGGTGAATTTACTTTTTTTTTTATTGAAAAAGGATAAAAAATCAATGACCAATATCATAAAACTAAAGTTTTTTAAACAGTTTTACATCCAAGCACTCAGAGCATGCATGGGGTGGAATATTTCCGCTTCCAACAAGATTGTGCTCTTTCTCATACAGTACCTATAGTTCAGGAGCGGTGCAGCAAACATTGTTGTTTCCTGAATGGCTTTCAACACAACCGATCCGAATTCGTTTGACTATCTTGTTCAATCATACATGCCTCCCAGCTAAATAAACATAAAATCAGCAAATTCGGAAATGTAATTCAAAAGATATGGCAGATAATGTTAATGAAAGCGTAACATGCCACATGTGATGGATTTTAAAAGAGACTATAGCTTCAAAATAAAGTAAAAGGGAATATTACTCCAAACTCTTTGTTGTAAAGATACTCAAAGATTGCAACTTTAATTTATTGCAAATTTTTTTTGTATGATTTAGTATTATTGCAATGAAAATTTGAAAGTGTATGAGAACTTATTGGTCACCGTGTATATTTGTTTTGAAATAATCACATGTATTTATCAGTATAAATATTTTATTTCACACAACCTACAGAAAGGTTTTTTTTTAATAATATAGACAAATTTTTATACAGTATTTGACACCCAATAAGTTAATTATTGCAATAAGTTTGCATTCTGCCAAAGATCAGATAGAATTCAGATCAATTCATAGATAACAGTTTTATTACATCAATCAACTGGGCTGTAAGGATGTCTGAAAAAAAAAAAGTGAAATCAATTTCCAAAATAAATAATTTTTCAAATAAGAGCTAGCTTTCAATTTAAATAAATTAAGCAAACAAATTGTTTTGTTATTGTCATGCTGAAATATGCATAATATATTTCCTAACATTGAAAAACAAAATTATCTTATTTAATCCTTTTACAATAAATAAAAAGCATTAATATAATCTGCAATTTTTTGTATCACAACTTTGAATTGAGTGCAGAATATAATCTATTTTTAGAGATTCCCTCTACATCTGCCTAATTAGTATAGAATTCAAAAACCGTTATAGGGTTGCAAATGTCTTGGATTCATTAAATTTTTCTTATTTTAACACTTTCTTTTCTGCAAACACATTTGAATGTGTAAGGCTAAGAAAAAGAGTTTTGGCAAATTTAATCGAATAATAGTCAATACATGGATTCCTTAACTTTCTTTGGTAAAAACTAATTTAACACACACGACACTCATATTTTTGATTTCTTTGTTGACAAAGGTGTCCTGTGGGGCCTATAGCTCTGCAGCTACACCCCCGGGCCATTTTCTAATAATTTATATGTACACAAAAATTAATATTTTTTTTTACTTTGAAGCTACATATGATTCCATATTTCTGAAATAAAATATTTTTACTATTTATCAAATTTAATTCTTCCTTTAAGAGATACTAGCTATTTATGTGTAGGAATATTTGTTCAATATTAAGCATTTTCTCTCAATTAAAAGTAAATTACCAAAGTAACTATTTAGAAATAATTTATGTAAACCATGATGCATAAATAAATTAATAAATATTTGTTTCTTTGGGTAGAGAGCCTTAAGAAATACAAATTTGGTCAATTTTGTTTAAATGCCCAATAATTTTTCATAGCCATAAGTTTACTTAAATACTGGTTTATTTTATAGCACATTTATAATAAGTGTGTAAGACTTAATAAAGACATTTAAAGTTAAAAAAAAAATGTTTAAAAATTTTCTAATCCAATTTTTACTTTAATACTAATTAAACACCATTTTTATTACAAGTACCTTTCAAAAGCAAATATAAAATAAAAATAAAATAAGTAATAAAATACTTAGTTGAGACTCTATTACTATTCTGAAATAAAATTATATTCCAATATTACTATTCCAAACAAAATTCAAATTCCAAACAAATAATTATCCTAAAATGAAATTAGAATGTTATAAAAAAATGTAATTCCAAAAGTAGCTTATAAATTTTTTTTTAAATCTAAAAAACTATGCATGAGTCTTTACCATCTAGAAAAAGTATAATACTTAGATTTTTTGTTTATGAATTTATTATGTTATTTATATGTTATTTTAAGTTTTTTTAATTTAAATTATATTAAAATAAATCAGTTTTACTAATTAAATCTGTATTTAAATTATATTACACAAATGTGCCAATTGTAAATATATTTATTTAAAATATAAAATTATTTAAACAGCATTAGTAATACAATTTAGTGAAATATCAAACATTTAGTAAATTTTTTTTAAAAGTGACAATAAACTGTAAGACATGTTTAAAACTAATAAGATAAATTCCAGAATAAATTTTAAAACAAAATAATATAAAAAATTGAAATATAACACATTGCTGAAACAATAAATTTACAAATGTAGCTATTATCAATATCGTAGAAAGAAGCTACTATGCTACATTTTAATACAAGCATAAGATATACAAAAAAATAAACATGATTATTGAAAATAAATAATTACTTACACCACAAGTTTCTTTATGTCCCTTTTATAATGTGGATTCTAAAAAGTTAACATTTACAAATGTTTAAAATTCAAATTTATTAGAAATGTTTTAAATTCAAATTTATTAGAAATGTTTTAAATTCAAATTTTTTAAAAGTTCTCATATTTTAAAATAAAGGAAAAGATTTCAACATTTCACTAGCTAAAACAAAAATATAACAATAGCGCACGATTTAATCAAAAATAATGTATCGAATCGAGAATGGAATAACAGCAGTTGGTAAATAAGTTAGTTCCTTCACTAAATTAGTAAAAGTGCCAGAAAATATGAGTTTCATAAAAATTTAATTTCCCATGCTTTTTTAAAGTTAAAAAATATGGGTAATCTTCAGAAGTTGGGCATTCCTGTGTTTATAATGTGCATACATAAAATTTTCTAAAATTCTGAAAACTGCAATGATATTAGTGTTTCAAAATGTTTATTCTACGTTAGGATAGAGTTGGAGAAATTTAACTTGTAATTTGCAGCTTCAGTAACTGAGTTGTAATAGAATTTTTTTATTATTTAATCTTATCTAATTCTAATTTCCTTCTTAAGCAGACTAAATTAAATATTCAACAAAAAAAAAAAGTAATTTCAACTTATATTGCTTATCAGCAATATTTGCATTTATAATTAGCAGCTAGTGAATATAACCAATGGGTTGGAAAAGAATCCGTAATTTAAAATGAATTTGCTAAGGTCAAAAATAATATGGTAGAAATCAATGTAAATATTAAAAACTAACTGTAAGCTTAGAAAATTTTACAATATAATTGTTTAGCTTTTTTCCACCTACATAACTTTGACTTATGACAGTAGGGTTGAAGCAGATGGTTATAATTAAGGATTTAATAATAAACAGCAATGCTGTTAAATTTGTGACAGAAAAAATATTTTTTCGAAATTTTCTGCCATTTTTGAACTAGCTGCAACAAATAATTGCTGAAGCCTACAATAGGCTTAAATGGTGACTGATGCACGTTAAATCTGTCGAGTCTCAAAGTCCTCCATGTTCCCATAACAAATCATTACCTCTGGGGGCACTGATCCAGGAGTTTCACTGTATTCTGGATACGGCGTTGAACATTAGTAGTTGTAAACCCAAAAATTGGGTCGGCTGTTCAACGGCGGTCATAAAATAAAATAAAATAGGTTTATTTAAAAATATATATTTTTCTCAAATGAAAATTTTTATTAAAGGTAAAGATCACTGATAATTAAATGTATAAACATGTTGTCATTCAAAATGTTACAGGAACTACCTTATATTACATGCTAATAATCTATCCATTTTAGTTGCACAGTTTCAATTATAAAATAATCTTAAAAATGTTACATGTTACCTTCAAATAAAAATCAGTAGGTGAGCTATATGCATCTGAAAAAAAGAGTAAAAATTTGTTGTTAAAAGTTAAAGAAAAATCTAATTTTTTTTATAAAAATATAACATTAAAGATTTGAATCTTTTAAAAAAGATAAAAATAAACATGACGACAAGTACATGTTTTTTTTATACACAGATGGCAGTTTGTAATGATGCTTTCATACATGGGAAGAAGCTGTTACCTACAGTTTTTAGCAGCAACAACGATGTGTTTTTTTTAAAAACTTTTTTTATTTAAGAAACAGAAAACAATTATCTTATCATAGGAAGTTTTGTTTAAAAACAATAAAAGAAAAAATGAATAAGTTTTAGTAATTTTTAAAATAATCCATAATCCCACTAGATAATAAAATAAACACTAGAGCATATTCAATTGCATACAAGAATTGACAAACAACAAAATTTATTAAAGTTTTGAAGATATTGTTTCGAAAAGACAGAACAAATTAGTTCTTCAATTATATAATAAATGCTCATTACAAGATTTTTTCATTTTTTCACTATGAATAATTTTTTCTGTTAAAAATTTTATAACAAGTTTAAACATAAAAAATAACACTAAGATATACAAATAACTGACAATTCTCTAAACTGAATGAATTGTAACATATTTTTAAGAATTGTGATTATTTTCACAATTTAAAATTGTGAAAATAAGTTTGTGAAAATAAGTTTAAGAATCTGAATTCATTGCAAAAAGGAGTGTTTCTATGAAAAATTTCTTATTTGATTGTTTACACTTATTAAACAACTAAATTATGGGAAGGTTGTCTATTTCACGAAGATTACAATTAACACAGAAAAATCCTATTGCAAAAATATAGCTTTAGTTTTTAAAGGCTTTAATTAAGTTAAACAAAGATTTTTTTCAAAATTTCTTTTAAGGATGATAATGAAACAGTTAAAAAAATGTTGCTGAGCATTTTACAATTAGAAAAAAGTGCAATATGAACTAATAAAAATCAAAGAGTTAGTTACCAATAATATACAAAATGATAATAACAATAAAAAATAATACACTACCCAAAGTTGTAGCTGCACCGGCAGAGCTCAGTGGCGTTGCAAATGATCCATACTTATCACTAAAATAAATCACATGAACATAGTTAAAATAAAGCTTATTTATAAATGATAATTGATTGAAAATGAAAAAACAATTAGGTTGTAGAAACATATTTCTTATGAATTAATAGCCTAAAGCTTCTATTCAGACAAAAAAATTTCTCTAGTTTGCAAAACATAATCCAAAGTTTCAATCTCATAAATGAAATTGTTATAAATTTGAAATTATTTAATTTTAATGTTTGTTATTAGTGGTAACTATTAATGTAAGCAACTCACCGTAATTTACAAGAATGAAAAAAAAAATCTTTATTTAAAAAAATATTTTTTATTTTCTCAGTTTTAAACATATATCAGAGAGAATTGTCCAATAACTCATTCTTTAGAGTATACTTTATGATTATTATTAAATAAACTGTAAAAATTTTAAAATAAACTGTCAAAATTTATTATCAAATCAAATGGTCAACATGAACTTGCATTGATTAATACTTTTTATTCAAAACTTTACGTTTTTAATTATATTTTGTACAACACAACGGCCACTAGATTAATATAATAGTAATAAAAATCTCTTTAAGCTAGTTGTAAAAATTATAATAGATAAAGGAAACATATCTTAAAAAGGGTATGAAAAAAAACCCCCCAAACAATTAGTAAAATATACTGAAGTGAAACCATACTCAAAGAAAGTTAGAATAAAGGGACAAATGTCTCCAAGCCAGGGACTGTTGAAGGCACGGTAAAAATTTCTTACAAGAAATGAAATGCTTTTAATTTTTTTTTAATTGCAGATATTTTTTTATTTAGATATATTGCAATGTTTCAAAATTTTAGAGAAAGAATTTATTACAATAACTACATGTTAATAAAACCAGAAAACAATTAGGATATAGTTAAAGTAAGTAGGAAAAAAAGATGGTAAATAATATCTTATTTATTTATGGAAATTGATATTTTAAGTACCAAAGGTAATAGTAACCAAAAGTGCTAAAGGTAACCAAAGGTGATATTTTAGGTACCAAAGGTTTGTAAATGTTTTCCATTGTTTGGAAAACATTTACAAAATATGGAAATTGGACTTTGTGTTTTTTTTTACACAAAAAGCCACATAACAAACAATTTTTGTAATGTGGTCTGTAATCCCCATGACAAACCTTATTAAAAGCATAAGATTTCCAAAGTGTGTATTCAAAATTTATTATACATCGATTATATTATTTTACTTATTAAAACTTATCTTTAGAAATAACAATATATTTAAAATCTGTGAAAACCAATTGAAAAATAATTTAATTGAAACCAATGACCTCATTTTTAAAAAAAATAAATTAATTAAGTTTCTATGAATTTCCTAAAAAAATTAAAGTCCTAAATTATTTTCTAATTTATTTGAAAACTAATTCAAGTTTGGATTCATATTTTTACACTATATATTAGTAATAATAATAAGCTAGCACTTTAGTTATAAATATTTGTATGATTTTTGAATTAATAAGGGAACAATTCTTTATTTGGATGCACCATGAATGTGGAAAAATAGCTTTCAAAAGATTTTATTTGAAAACTTTATTTACAATTTTATAACCTTTAAACTTAAAATGAGTTTCATCTTTATTCAAATGTTTTATTGATTTTCAATGGGGAAAAACTATAATTTTTATTTATTGCTAACCTAAATGTCAAAAAATATCAGAGCAAATATCTAAACTTAGGTACTTTAGCTATATAGATTATAAAAATTAAGTCTCCTAGATCATAATGTATGCATATAGAAATTTTTTTCCAGCCAATAAGGTAAAAGATTCTTAGCAAAATTGGTAACATTAACCAGGGTGATAAATCTAAAAAAAATCTTCGAAATTTTTAGAGTAAAACTTAAAAAATTGGAATAGTTTTTCAATTTAAATATGCAAGATTTTAAATATAATTTATGAATGTTTAGATATTCATACAGATTTATGTTTACCTATGATATTTCAGTATGAAGTACCTGACATATTTTTCAATTAAAATTGTTCATTATTAATAAATAAATAATAAATAAGGATATAATTTATTATTTCCATTTAATAAATTTATTTAAAGCTCAAGATTAAAAAAGTCTAATTTAAATGAAAGATATTTTTCTTGAAATAATTAAATAAAATTATTTATTGAAAAGAACTAAATCAGGTTTTTTATAAAATAACAATTATGATGAGAAAATTAAGGAAAATAACAGCCAAGAAGTTTTTTTAAGCTATTTAACAGTTAACAGTTTTAATGCATAAAAATAAAATGAAACTTATTAGAGGCAAGTTTTTGTGTGATCACAGAGGCAAAATTATGTTCAGTGCTTATACTTTTATACTTAATTCTGTACTTTCCAGAAATTTTAAGCATTATTTTTAAAGCCCCTGAAAATTTCTAGTTTTCCATATTTCCAGAAAGAGTGGCCAACCTGCAATATCTTATCCTTGCCATCTTGTTAATTATTGACTAGGTCACATTAAAAACAAAAAGGAAAATAAAAGAAAACCAGATTTTGTTTATTGCTTATTAATTTAATTTTTTCAATTTAACTGCTTTTAATTTTTTAACATTGTTTTGAGAATAAGTCTATACTGTGAATTATTAGATGTTTACTGTTAATATTAAAAAATTTTAATACATAGGATAAAAAATGTAAAATATAATAAATCATACAAAATATAAATGATAATAGTAATTTTGATTTAACAAAACAAGAAAACTAACAATTTTATATTTACACTAATTTTCCATAATAATATATTTTCTAGTAATATAATTTCTTGTAAATTTTTATGTTTACAAACATACCAAACACTTCCTGGAGTAGACATTGGTGAGATATACTGAGGAGTATTCCTATCTAGCAATGATTCAGTTGAGCGAGACAGGCTAGCAATCAAAATGAAGCATAATTAAATCAATATCAAAAAATTATAAAATTGGCATTTCCTTTAGAATATGGCTTTTAAAATAAATTTATTATTCATTTTTTTAAACATTATACCAATAAATTTTTTTTTTTAAAAAAAGGGAAAAATAGTGACTTTACCTGAAAAATAAATTGTTTTCAGATTTTCTTTGTTTTAAAAATACAGTTTGAGAATAATATAAAAAATAAATATTAATATTATTATCAATTTTTATTCCCAATCAAATTAAAATTAGTACAATAAGCAACTTCCAAATAATAGTATTGAATATGTAATAGTATTTCAGAATTTAATTAATTTCAAATAAAATAATTCAAATAAAATAATTGTAAAATACTCTTATAATAATATGGTCATAGCTGCCAACATTTATATGAAAAAAAATTGTAAATTTTACAAAATAATATAAATTAAATTTTATGATAATTGTTGCATAATGTACAAAAAATATTTTACACATTAGAGATTTCTATAGCCATCAAAATAGAAAAATTGCAATATTTTCCAGTTATGATTGACATCAAATGAACTTGAAATATTATTATGTTTACTCATAATTTCAAATAGTAATAGGCATTTAATTCTCAGAAAATTAAAAGATTTTTTCACTAATTTAAAAAGGGAATTCTGAATAAAAGTAAACTGAATATTTTAAAAGAACAAATATTTACTGCAATAGATATTTTTATAGGAAACTAACTCAATTTTAGGAAATTTCCTAAAATGTACAAAAAAAAAAAAAAAAAAAAAAAAAAAAAAAAAAAAAAAAAAAANAAAAAAGAGAGAGAGAGAGAAATTTTATTACACCAGTAAACCAGGAGAAACGAGTAAAATCTAGTAGTCTACTGGGAAATCCAGTAGAGTTGGCAGCTATGCATGGTACTCATGGAGTTTATAAATGAACACATACTTAAGCTTTCTTAAGCAACTTGATGGTGATTCAGTGCTAGGGATAACACCTAAAAGATATACAATATTATTATTTTTGAGTTTTTATGACAATAGAATACTTATTTAAATTTAAACCTTTTAGAAGTATTAAAAAAAAGAAACCAGGCAAATAAATATGAATAAATAGAGAAAAAAGTACCTATTTTTCCATTTGAGGGAGGGGTAATTACAGTTATTCTCTGTGTTTTGGAATTTTCCCCTCTTTTCTGCAATGAATAAATTATGTTAAACAATAGTAAAAAATGTCAGACATAGATTTCTATTAATTATAAGCTACAAAAAAGCAATATTTTCTCAAAATATCTGCTCTTTTTTATGATGATGGATATTTATCACTATAAAATTGTTAGAAAGTTATGTGTGTAACATTACTTGAACAATGAATTGACCCGTGCTCTGAGTTTTCCAATAAAATTTTGAATCATATATTTACTGAAGATGGTAATATTTTATAAGAACGATACTAATTTTTATTCAATAATTAGTTATCTTTTTTTTATAGAAAATATGACAAATATTTTATTTTGTTTAAGAAACGTTAATTCATGTTGTAAAGTATGTGTATTTTATAATACATAAACATTATAAATAAAAGCAATACTATGCACAGACCTCGAAATTTTTTTTAAAATTAACAATAAAATTAAGTTTATTTAAAGTCACATTGGTCATATAGACATCATGTATCTTACTCGTGTTTAGGAACCAAATTGATTTACAGCAAAAGTTCAATTTAAAAAAAAACAAACAAACATTACATTGAAAATTAATTTACTTACATCAGTAAATTTTGTAAACACTGTGTTAAGAGTAGAGCTAGAGAAAAGAGAAAGACATAAGAAAGAAAGCGAAGAGAAAAAAAAGTAGGAAAAATAAAATATCATTAGAGAAAATGCTTACAGTGGAGATTTTTCCTCATATGGAGATTTTCTACCTATAACAAATTGAAATATATAAATTAAAGTGGATACATTTAGTAACCTATGGAAAAATCACCATGAACTAATGAGACATATATATGCTGCATTGGAAACAAAATCTATTAGCAAAAATTATCAAATTAATGAAGAAAAATTGCTAATCTCTTATTTGAAAAAAGTGGCAAAAATGTTTTGAATTGAATAAGAAGGTAAGTTGTTCATAAATATTCACCTCTATCTGATCTTTGAGCTGAGCCAGGGTTGCTACTTGATGCATTTCTGAAATAAATTGGAATAAGTTATCCATTTTCAAGATCAGGAAAAACAGTGTTTATTTTCCACTGAATATCTCACCCGCTAATGATATTTTAAGTTAAAGAAAAATTATCACAAGATTAAAAAAAAACTGATTAATAAGCATTGGATACTTTACCAAATATCTAACAAAAACTAAGCAGACATGTACAGTGCGGGGAAAGAAAAAAAAATCGTCCACCTTTAATAACTTTTGATCTAATGATCAGATCTTCACGGCCTAGGACTCAATCTTAATGGTTAGATCTCAAATCAATCTTAATGGTTAGATCTCAAATATGCTAATTAATCAGTGCAGACGATTCTTTAAATTTTGAAATCAGGCAAAAAACGTACTTTCTCTGAATAAACATACCTTTCTTTTTGATCGATTCAGATGTGACCTCTAAAATCTAGGGGGTAGCCAGAATCTCGGAAATATGATTTCCATAGTTTCTTCTAGAGATTTAAAGTTTGGACCCTTTATTTTTAATTTTACTTTTTGCACATTTCACCATGTCTTGAAAACTTTTTAAATGAATTAAATTTTTGCATAAAATTATAAAATTTGCTTTTCCAAAGATAATTCCATAAAAAAAAAAAAAAGATTTTACTGAATAATTATTATTTTATTTACAACAGTCGAAAATTTGTTTAATTGTCAGGTATACAATATTTTACGCTATTTTAAAGTATGTAAGTTTACAAGGTACAAAATCAACTGAATAGTTTCTG
This sequence comes from Parasteatoda tepidariorum, assembly GCF_043381705.1. NCBI lineage: Eukaryota > Metazoa > Arthropoda > Arachnida > Araneae > Theridiidae > Parasteatoda > Parasteatoda tepidariorum. The sequence goes on along the minus strand of NC_092209.1, from coordinate 17,268,710 downwards.
AGAAATCGAATTTAAATTATTATTACTTTAAAATTAGATTTCTCAGGAGCTGTTTGACTGACTTTGCCCAAATTTCATATTTTGTTAAGTTTAAAATAGAAAGTCAAGTTTCTCGGGGTTTATTTTGACTCCAAACTAAATTGGGGTTATCATCTTGAATACTGTACCAGCAGGACCAGAAAGATTTTCTGGTCTTGCAGAAATGTTATTGGTAGATCCTGGGGATTATCCCCCAAAATAGTTTACTGGATATACTCAATGATTATTAGTCCTATCATCACTTATGGCGCAATCGTCTGGTGGTCGAGGACTAGATTGAGCTCCGCAAGTTCTAATCTTAATAGACTACTAAGAATGGTCTGAGTAGCCCTGTCAGGCTGTCTTAGGACCACTCTTACAGCTGATCTAGAGAGCTTACTTGGACTCCTTCCATTGAACTTACGCATTGAAGTTGAAGCTCAGACAGGCATAAAGCGTCTTATGCACCTTGACCTATGGAAAGAGTATTCCAAACACTTGTCATAGGGACATCTTGTCTCATAAGTGGTGGATATACCCTCTTTTATCATGCCTAGTGACTATATGTCACTAAAATATGCTTTTCACAAGCCCTTTAAAATCCATTTTCCTACTAGAGAAGAATGGTTTAATTCTCCTCTGTGGCTTAAAGGCAAATGTCTAATATGGTACACTGATGGTTTAAAGATTGGTGCTAAATCAGGAGCAGGAATCTATTGCTCCAATGATAGTACCAAACTTCACTTTCCCCTGGGAAACTATGCCACTGTTTTTCAGGCTGAGGTCTATGCCATTATCTTGTGCTGCAAGATATGCTTAGACAAGGGATATCCAAATACGACCATCCGCATCTGTTCTGACAGTCAGGCTGCTCTCCTATCACTGTCTCATTCTAATCACGGGGTTCGGGTACAATAGACCTCTGGTCGACGTGCCCTGCTCGTCAGAGCAGCCGAATCTTTAAATCTTATCTTGAGTTTAAAATGGCGTAAAAAACTGCATACTTTACAATTAAAAATTTTTTCAACTATTTTTTAAAAAAACACAAAAATAATAAATATTTACTAAAATTTATTTCTGCAGTAAAATGGCATCGCATCATTGTAAAATTGAATCTTATAATTGCGTGCAAATTTTTTTAAAATTTGCATAAAAAACTCTCAAGGTATGGCAAAATACACAAAAAGTAAAATTAACATTGGAAGGTCAAAACTTTAGATCGCTTTCCTCACCAAACTGTGGAGACCACAAATTTCAGAATGCGGCTACCCTTTACATTTCAGGGATCAAAAATTTGAATACGTTGAAAAAAAAGGTATGCTTGTTCAGAGAATGCTATTCAATGAATGTTTTTGTGTCTGATTTCGTAACTTAAAATATCATCTGCACTAATTAATTAGCACATTTGAGTTCATCCCCTCAAACTATTACGTTTAAGCCCTTTTTATTGAGGGACATTTTGGAGAGCTCAATTTTAAATTCATTCTTAAAAAGTTTGATTATTTTGTACCACACATGGCGATAATAATACATGGGGTGAATCCTAATTTGATTTAAAATTATTTATTGCATAATGAAATGCACCTCTTAGAACAATGATGCAAAGTTATGGTAATTATAGTGCAATTATATATATATAAAGAAATCTTGAAATTAAAGCTTTTAAGCAGAATTTGAAGTAAACTTCTGTCAGAATTTTATAAGATGTCAAAACATTTCTTGCATACAAGAGATATTAATATAGTAGTATCTGTGAAACAGATAATTGGGTAACAAAGAAATTAAAGAAATTTACATACCGTATATTCCGGCGTATAACGCACACTTTTAATACAAAAAATACCATTGGAATTTACGGGTGTGCGGTATACGTCGAATATAAAAAATTGTAGATTAAAAAAATTAAAATATAGAAAAATTCTTTTATTTTAAAGAAATAACATACCTTTACCTATATACTTTATTGATTTTCGTTGTTACATAAATAGTTCATTATATTCGTTTTCCGTTATTTCTTCAAGCACGTCAGCACAATCTGTTTTGTCTTCATCTGTGTTACCTTCATCCATAAATAGACAGTCATCTTCTGATTTGTCCAGATTATTTGAAATGCTGCATTTTTTGAATGATTTTCTAACCATCTCAGGCTTAATTTGATCCCATGCTTTTAATATCCATTCGCACCCTGTTTCCAAACTTGCATGGCGCATATGTCCTCCTTTCGTTAAAGTTTTCTCGCCCTCCAATATCCAAGTGTTCCACTGTTTCTTTAAATTGGCTTTAAAAGCAGCCGTCCAATGGCTGAACTAATGGTGTCAATCCGTCCGGAATAACTGCCATATCGGTGTTACATTCTTTCAACAATTTTTTTGTATTATCTGTAAGGTGGGACCAAAACATGTCCCACACTAAAAGGCTTTCTGGTTTTCTATAGATACTAGACGAGATATTGCTCATGTACAATCCAAATTTTCGTGAGCGTTATACGAAGAGTATATCTTAAAAAAAAGTTATTAGGAATTACGGGTGCACGTAATACGCCGGGGCGCGTTATGCGCCGGAATATACGGTACTTTTGTAGTTAGTTTTAAAAAACACAAATTTTTTTATATTTGATTTTTTCCTCACCTAACTATTTACAGCTTCTATTTAATTATCATGTCAGTAAAATAAATTGCAACTTAAGACAAACACATCTGTCAACTGGTAATTAAAAAAAAATCTAAATCAATTAATATAGCTTAATTAACATTTATTCAAGTATTTATAAGATAAACCTTTATTTTGTTTTGCATTAAGAAAAACCAAAAAAAGTTTACCATGAATTTTATGCTTATAATTGCTTGTAACTTGGTGATAATTATTTTCCTAACTTAAATAAGATACATATTTAAAGACAGAAAAAAAATAAACCTTTTCTTTTGTCTAATGCATAGATGACTTATATTATTAAATTTCAAAAGTATCCATGTATTGGCTAAAGCTTCATGACTAATTTGTTTTGTTTGCTTTAGTTTAATGAAATTTACAAAAACTCCCTTTGAAAGCGCAGTCTCTCTATTGAATAAGGCAGAGAAAATGTTGTTCGTGACAATGGAAAGTGAGTTCCAATTTCAAACTGAACTTTGGATTATCATAAAAAGTTATAAGCAATAAGTAAGTATAAGTAATATTTAAGAATACGCATAAAACTTAAAATTTTGCAAATTTTTTTTTTAAAAGGTTATGTTAAAAATATTCATGTTAGTTTTAACTACCCCAGTACAATATGTGTGTGCTTAAGTAATTAAAATATATTACTAAGATTAGATCGACAGAGTACAATGGTTGGTACAAGATATAGAAGTCACTATAATGTACAATACTCAAATAGTATTACTTATTCAAGATAAATAAATTAAATTATTTATAGAAAAAAAATGAAAAAAATAAAATAAAAGAGAAAAATTAAAACATTGGGATCATTCAACTTGCACTTGAAGAAATTAGTTTTACAGAGAAATACATCACAAAATAAAAATTTCAATAGAAAATTATTATAAATAAGATTTTAACAGAAATAGTAAAACAAAACTAGTTTTGAGAGTAAGGATATATAATTTACTAAGTATTACATTTAATAGAGGGGAAAACTATTTAAAAGAAAAATAAAATTTGTTATTGCCAATTATTATTCATTCTCACCATTAGTTTCAGAAGAAAAAATTTAATCACTTATGAGAAAATTATTAAACAATACATACAAAAGAATAATTTGGAAAACTAACAATATTTTTTCATTACATATTACAAATACATTATTCACAGTAGTTGAGAAACAAGCTAAAAATTAATAGATACCTCTGCATACTAATATATTTCTTCATCACATCATTTTCTTGCAGAAGTTTTTTACGTTCACTATAAGAATAAAATAAATTGCTGATTAAATTCTTCAAAATTTTTTTTAATTTTTTTTAGTAGAAAAGTAAAATAACTACATGAGAAAATGGGATTAATGTTTCCAGGGAAAGTAAAAGAATCATAAAATGCCATTTAGAAGATTACAGTTCAATCTACACTATGGCTAAAAATCCATTTCATTTTAATTAGTAAGAGAATTGAATAAATATATAAGTAACTGTTTTTGCTTTACAGTGAGGCAGAAATTTAAAGCTGCCTCTGCATATTATGGAGACGACATTGGGTGTTAGACCCAAAGCATAGCCAGGTTAATTAGGTGGTTATACGACAATTATAAAGAAGATATCAAAAATTTCTTACCATGCTTATTGCAATACATAGCTTTTAAAACATACAAAAATACTATATTCTACATTAGATCATTTCAAAGAATAATCATACATTATTCTTTGAAATGATGTAAATCTTAAAATATTCAGATATTAACAATACAAAAATTGTCTAATGCATATAATTACATTATATCAACATTAAATAAAATTAATTAACAATTAGCTGAGCCTGGCTCAATATAAATATAATTCAAAGAATTTTTTTAATACTAAATAAACTTTGGAGTTGGAGTGTATTAGAAAAATACAACAAAACATAAACTTCAAATGGCATTTTGAAAATAGAGATAAATAAAACCACATAAATACTCCTTAAAAATTTAAATAACTTACACCTTGAGAACCCCTTTTTATTAGTAAAATAAAAGCATTTAATAACACAGTATGTCAGTAAACAATTAAAAATATAATAAAAGTTTAATATAAAATATAAAGTTCTTACTTATCCAGTTCTTTCAAATTTTTTATTAAGTTTCGGAAATCTTCTCTAATTGTTTTGAACTTTTTAAGCTAAATAAATAAAACCAAACTTTAGTAAAATAGTTCCTTTACAGTAATTTTTTGGAAAAATTTTATTTTTAAGAAAACATTAATTTCAACGTGTACAGCAAAAAGGCTGAAAAAAATTACTCCGTAATTGTTTTAATCGTAGAGAACACATTTAATGTAATGTGACATCAGTAAAAAACTTATTTGATAAAAGTCTGCACCACATAACAACATAACTAAAAATAGAGAATTCCTCTAATAAGAATAAAATTTAGTGAAACCCAAATTATTCTATATAAAAATTTCACTCTGCTTAACAGTAAATTTAAAGCTCCTTTTTCGAAAAAAAAATCATTTATAAAAATGAAACTTCCATTTTATACTAAAAGTAATAACACAAAAATAAATAGGGAATTGAATTAACTTGAATAGCATTCCCTGATCGAATAGATTTTCATTACTGATTCCTCTCATATCACAAACGGGCATAAAAGGATTAAAACATTTTATTGTTTAAACAAGTCTTAAAACTGTTTTAAGACTAAAATTAATCGAAAAGCTCGTGCTTGGTGACATATTAGTATGGAGTGCCTTATTCTGAAACCCACATTCACTGTAGCTAACAGGAATGGAAACAAGAAAAGACTAAGTTAAAGTTATCAAAGAAAAAAAAGTTTGGCAAAGAAACGATATTTTTAAATAGTTTTCAGTTTCTTGAATCCAAGGTACTAAAATAAACAAAAATGTAGAAATCTATATAAGTAAATAGAAGAGCATTGTAAATTTGAGTAGAAGATAGGAGGGAAAGTCAAATTTTGAAGAAAGTTGCCTTAGTTAACACTGGTTTTATGCAAATATTATACCCTTGATTGATTGACTTGAGACAAACGATTGAACGATTGGAAAGAACTTATTGTTCTGGATAAAAAAGAAGATAAAGAGGTATGCAATGGAATAATCATAAGTTCTGAAAGTGTCATTTACATTATTCCAATTTTTAGCAACCTTGATACGCTCAAAAAATTCTTAAAAATTAGCTGTTAGAGATATGACATATTGGGTGATGTCCATAAAAGCCAGTTTTTGATACGTAAGAAAATTTTAAATTTCTAAAAATTAGAATACATGTCAATGATACCAAAACTTATTTTCACAAAAGTTACTAGAACTGCTCTAATTTTTTTAAAAATCAGAATTATATGTTTTTAAATTCTGCAAGTAAGAAAATCCTAAATGGTGGAACTATCTAATAGTATTATGTCATTTTAAATATCATGAATGAGATTAAGACATTCTATGTAATACCAAAAAGGTTGAGACTTGTTTAAGCAAATGTATATACAAACGGTCTCTAATAAATGATTTCTTTTGAAAAAATAAAAAAATGATCTTATGCATATTTTTCATTAATAGCTATAAAGTATTCAATGATGCTACACTAATAGTTAACAACAACTAAAAATCAATATGCAAATACCATTAAAGTGGAATAGTGTAGAAATATAATTTTTGAGTTTGACAAATGTACTGCTTTGATTACAGAATATTCAATTGCAGTTGTATAGAACCAAGTTTTTTTTTTTAAAAAAAAAGAAAAAAAAAAGAAACGAGACTTTACAATGAATAACAATTGAATAAATAAAAAGAAACAATTCTGTAGACAGATTAATTTTATTTATTTTCCTCATAAACATTTAATTTAAGCATGAGTATTAAATAATTCATTTAAAAAAGTTGAAGAAAAAGTCATATTTCTACATCAATTAAATTTTAAAACCTTCATAAGCTTTTATAAACAGGAAGTAATGATTATTACTACTATAGCTAAAGCTCTGGAAAAGAAAGTCCGAGGAGACGTAATGTAACAATATAAGTAATAATGGTGCATCAGCTAATTGTCTTCCATAGGAACGGCAAACCTTTTTTTTCTTCTTGTCATAAGAATTTTTTCTATAACTTTAATAAATATTTTTTAAATAGGATCAGGTAGATCTTTTTATCAAAAAAATAAAATATTTTGGAAGTAAAATTGAAAAAAAAATCTATTAAATAACCTTTTTCTTTCAGTAAACCAGCTAAAATCTAGAATTTTTACAGTTAACATGGCATTTTCATTACTTTGTAATTGATGAAATACTCGAATTTAATATTTTAAAGAACATGGAAAATATTTATCAAAAACAAAACCAGATATATTATTCTAACTCAAAAAAGAAGAAAGAAATTAAGAGATTGTACCTGTTTTCTCTGATGAGCTACAAGTCTAGCTCGATGATTTTTTTGAAATTCAGATACCTAAACAATTTTCAATTGAAAAGAAAAAAAAATGTTTTTTACTGATCTAAAATTAAAAACACAGTAAATAAAAAAGTCACATTGTTTTTTAAATAAATATAGCAAATTTATATAATAACTTGTTATCTAGTAGGGGAAAGTTGGATAAAACAGGATAGTCGGACAGAACGGGAGACGTCGCTTAGGGACCAGACTATTACAGCTATCTAGTGGACAACGACAGAAACGTGTTATTTGACCGTGATTATATTATTCTCGGTGCGTCTCATTTCGAGATCACTTTTCGATAGAAAGTTGTAGGTCTCAGAACTTTTTTATTCTATTTTCTACATTTACGTACGTTGTTTTTTACATTGTACTGCCTCTATATATGGGAATAAAATTTCGGTGAATATTAAATTTGATTAACCATTTATTTACCAATACTTTTATGTGCAGTCTATCGAATTTTCTTTGCACATTTAGGCAGCAGCCATGTTTGTTTCAGAAAGGGTCGGAGTCGGACAAAACGGGACACTTATGAGTTGGACAAAACGGGATAGAGTTTTTTATGTCCCGTTTTATCCACCTATTTATTTGTTGGATTATTACATTTTAAAATAGTCATACATTAATGTAGGCCTAGGCTTTTTGAACAGCTTATTTATATTAGCTATATATATTTTTGAGAAATTTAATCTCTTTATATAGTAATGCAAAATTTGTTTATTAACGTTCATTATTAAGCATTTTATTTTTGACTCTAGGATTTCAGATCTTTCTTTAGAACTAATTGTAATGTATTACTCTGATGAAGACTTGAGCTTTTTTATATATAAACTTCTTAATTTTCTGGATTGCTCAATTCAATCTGCATTCAATTCTAAAATGAATTCTTCTCTTTGTAACTGAAGAATTTAAATGCTTGATTATTAAAGAGTCTTTCAGGGATGTTACGACATCAATGGAGTGAATTAGAAATAAAAGTGAATNTGGCATTTTCATTACTTTGTAATTGATGAAATACTCGAATTTAATATTTTAAAGAACATGGAAAATATTTATCAAAAACAATACCAGATATATTATTCTAACTTAAAAAAGAAGAAAGAAATTAAGAGATTGTACCTGTTTTCTCTGATGAGCTACCAGTCTAGCTCGATGATTTTTTTGAAATTCAGATACCTAAACAATTTTCAATTGAATAGAAAAAAAAAATGTTTTTTACTGATCTAAAATTAAAATCACAGTAAATAAAAAAGTCACATTGTTTTTTAAATAAATATAGCAAATTTATATTATAACTTGTTATCTAGTATATGCTAAAATAAAACATAAATAAATTAAAATATGTCAACTGCAAACAAACAGAAAATAAATTGTGCATATAGAAATATTATTTGATGAACAAAATATAGTTGAAGTTAGAAAATATTAATAATAAAAAAAATATTTATATTAAACAAAACAAAATAAAATTTTATGACAGAGTAGAATTCAATATATCTTCTTATAAATGAAACAACAGCAGTACAAATTATAATTATATATACCTTAAACACGTTTTTTATAAATCTACAAAAATTTAAAAATTCATGAATTCAACCTGCATGGTGCTTATTAAATCATTATGTTATTGCTAACATTATTTAATTCTTTTACACCACTGGTATATAAAATTCTTTATTTTCATTCTAAGAGTTGTTTAAATTTTTGATTTTTAATGCAATTGAGGCATACCTCAGCCAATACAAGCAAACAAATTTGGTTCATTTACAGGGATTATGTTAGTCTTTTATACAACAATTATTATTAGAAACCTGTAAGCTAATTATAAATATCATATGAAAGTAATGCAAGTTTAATGATAGGAACATAAAATAATTTAGGTGAAAAAAATATTTTTACCTGTTGTACCTCTTTTACTTTCTTTTTCAATAATTCATCAGGATCAGTAAAATAAACTTGTACATCAGGTTTCATCTAAAATATTAATTCTAAATTAGAAACAGGGAAATGAAAACATATAATTTTCTGTTATTATATAATAATATTAAAATTACTCTAAACATGAAATCAGGATAAATAACGCAATGAAAAAAGAATCAAAAATATAAGTACAGTTAGACTTGGAAGATCAAGGAAATTCAATAGGCTAAAACTTTTTTTGTAAACCATGTTTTATAAGAATGATGAGATTGTTAAGAATTTATAATGGCAAAATAAAATAACCTAGAAAAAATTAATTTTAAATATATTTTAATGCTTTAATTATGTGCTGTACATTTAAAAAACAAATTTTATATTACTGCATCATTTGCCATAAACTGGCATGCAAGAGAAAATTATGTATCTTCACATACCATAGATGAAAGTATTATTGTTGTACATTGATTTCCACATAGTTTGCACTGTCCTCTGGCACCTGAAGAAGAAGAAAAAAGAAGCAATTATCAATAAATGATTTTTTCTTAATATTTCATACCAACTTAATTTGAAATTATTCTAGAAGTTGAAAATATTTATTTTGAAAAAAATTCATAGATAAATTTTAAAATCTTAATCTTTGTTAATAATAAAAAAAGTTCAAATAATAATAATAGAAAAGTATAAAAGTTCAAGGATTTTGGCACTCATTTATAAATAGAACAGTGTTAACGTTATTGGCTTTTGCTTGTGACAAAGACAATAGGACTTCACCAGCAAACAAACACGAAATCAACAAGAGAACAGAAATAGAATAGAGAAAAAAAATGTTCTTCTGTCATATGGGGAAAAAATTAGTAAAATGTTTAGTAGTTCTTCATAATCAGCAAAAATTTAAGAGATTTTCCGTTGGATTTTAGAGCGTCAAAGGTAAATCCTAAAATTGGGAATCTTTAGCAAAATGCAGCAAATTTGCTTGAATGAATGTTAAAATTCAGCAAATCCAGTTCAATATAAACACATGTGGAATTGTGAGTATTCACTCAACATTAGTGATAAGAGCTTTCGAACCATACGTATGGTGGTACGTCCAAATAGGCTGTGGTTGTCTGAATTCTAAAGATGTTGAAATATTTTGAAAACCACGCTTTGTGTGTAATTAAATTATTTTGTGGTGACAATCAATACGGCAAAAAGATAAAATCTTACTATAGAAAAGAAAAAAATAAGCATTTTCTACTAACATTCAATGAAAAAGAAACATAATTAAGGTTTTTAAGAAATAATTAAAAAAAAAAACACCTTTAGGCACTTTTTAAAATTACTATGTACTCTGAAAGCAGTTTTAAAATCAATAAATTAACTGTTGGTTTTCGTAAACAATTTTTAAAAAAATCAAAATGTAAATGAATTCTAAATTAAATAATCAATCAATTGAAAACAAATGTTTATAATAAATTCAAGGACATAAAATGTGATTATCACATATTACAATAGAAAGTATTCTTTCTTTAAGGAGATAATTTTTTTCACCAAAAAAAGGAAACAAATTGTACTTAAAAGATACAAACTAGATAGCCCGAGAAAATATTTTTAGGCCTTTTTTTCAGAATATAAAACGAAAATGATAAAATTTTTTAAAAAAGTCTTAAATTTAAACAACTGAGTGCTAAATTTTACTATTTCAGTTTGTTGAAATAGAATAAAATTGCCTGAAAACAAGGTAGATAAAACATTCAATTCATGTAGCAGAAATAAGAATGAAATTTCCTATGGATAGTTACTTTAATTTAAAAATTAAAACCTAAAAACAATGCCAATACTGAACCTTATTTTAAGCAAGTTAGTGACAATGAAAACGAATACCATAAATAAAATTTTACAATAATTTATTATCAATATATAATAAAGAATTTAAAAACAATGCAGTCACAAGAAAAACAATTTGACTACAAGTTTTAGTAAGATAATAACGAATAATTATCAAATCCTAAGGAAGGCCAAACAATCATATATTACCATTCATTTCATTGGTTGACAAACATATAACTGCTAAATTTTACACATCTTTAGTAAACGAAAAAAAACTTTCAAGATGTATTCAAATAATTGCCGGGGTAAATAAATGATTTTCATTGATTAACTTCAGAAACATTGGTTTCGAAAGTCTTAAGTTATAACATTTCACTGAAAATGATAAGTATATGTTAAAAAGATTATGACTATTAAATATTCCAGAATCTAAATGATTAATTATACGTAGAAAAAGATGAAATAGTAATACAAAATCAATACTTACAATTTTCCTCACAATCACGACAGTAAATATGACCACAACTTGTAAGAAAAAAGCTTTTTTCACTATCTGGTAATAAAAAACAATTATTACAATGTACCCAATCCATGATTTGTAAAATAAGATATGATCTTTAAGAAAAAAATAGTTTTTTTTCTTCAATCAAATTGTTAATTTTGGGGTAAGGGAATAACAATGACAAAACTGTTAAATAAAAGAAAGTTTATCAAATTAATGGAGAAAAAAAACTATCATAATTTTTTTGTAAGCAAATAAATTCGAAAATACCCGGGGCACGTTCCAATATTCGCACCGGTGTAACCGGTTACACTGGTTTGCCGCACCGACCGTTCCAATATTAAAACCAGTTACACCAGTGCACTGCACCGATCGTTCCAATATTCAAACCAGTGTCACCAGTTACGCACGAAGTGCACCAGGTTTCTGGTCGGTTNAGATTTTTATTTTTCTCTTTAATTTTGTTAAATATTTAAATATAAAACTTACTGAGATGATGGATGCATTTTAAAGTAAACATTTAAATAGGAAAAATATGCAATAAGAAACTAAAGTTTTACTTTCTATCAACTAAACTTAAAAAATAAATAAGATAAACTGAAACTAATCATGATATTTTGCTTTATTATATGAAACAGCTTTAAAAGTCTAGAAATATATATTCTTTAACAAGTAATGCAAAAATAGAATGGTCAAGAAATAAATATAATAGAACAAAAAATAAATTTGTTATCACTAATATATTTTTCTCAAAGATTCCGAAAGAGGAGAGCGTCTGCTACTGGTTGCTAATGGCAACCAGAACTGGACCTAACCGCACCGATCGTTCCTAAATTACGGTGCGAACTGAGGTCACGTGACTAGTTTGCTTTCGTGTAACCAGTGTCACCGGTGCGAATATTGGAACGCAGCCCCGGTTCCGATTTCTGACGCGGTTGCAAAACATTTATCGTCTGCTTGCGCTACTAAAAAAATATAATAAAGTACTTTTCTTAAATAATACAAAAGGAAAACTTTTTTTAGATAGAAAGAAAGAGGTAATAAAATGTACTATGGCTGAAAATAAATATTTTCTTTAAAAAAATATTATTAAAATTATTTATTATGTTTAATGAAAATTCCGTTGGCAATACTTTACTCAAGCAGAAGATATAGTTACTTCTCTTTTCTTATTGATAAAAAACGTAAACAAATAGTCAAGATGAAGTTATAAATTTTTATCTACTACTTAAAGATATCATCAAACACAGTATTCAATAAATGCACTTGAAAGACTGATTAGGATTCTACAATATCATGTGGTAAGAGGTTGTGAAAGTGGTGGTAGTGATTAAAGACGTCGCTGGTATCGAGAGCGTGCTGTCATTTGTTTTATATTCGTTAGTGATTCCCACTAATAAAACAACCATGTCAGAAAGATTCACTGTCACCAAGCCTACAGTTCAAAACTCAGCTTTTGGATCGGAAAGGAATTACGGCGCAACCCAATATGTCGATGAATCATCTAGATTACAAGATGACGCTTGTTATGGTATGTTGGCTAACGTGGCAAAATGTAAACAATAAAATTTAATCATCAGTGACTGATTCCCTAACCGGGTATTTTATTATTTTTTATAGTTTATCATGTAATCAAGAGTTTAATGATTTATATTGCACACTGATGTGCGAAATACCTTCAATATTTTGTAATTATTAATTACTTTTATTAAATATAGGTAATCCAACTGTCACTGCCATTTTTTCCCCATTAAATATATCGAATCTCCGCGAGAACAATTTTCTTTAATCGAAAAAAAAAAGAAAAAATATTTTTCTACACATTATTCGTGTAGAAAGTACAATTAATTTAACTTGTACCTCTTTTTAGTTAAGAAAGTTGCTTAAATATTTTATTTTAACCTAATGCTTGTTTTGAAAAACATCAAGATATTTAAATTTGATGGCATGGTTTCTTTCTTTCTTTTCTCTTTTTTTCCTGGATACAATATTGTTAATAAAGTCTTTTTCTTTTCTTCCAGTATTTTGTTTCAATACAAACAATTTTTGGAATTATTGTTTATAAAATATTTTGTAAATTAAACTGAAGTTTGAGCAAATTAATATTTATTCCGGATTTTACTAAGTTTCGCTACTGAGTTAAAAATAGATTTTCTTCTTAATCTTACTCAAGTAATTGAATTAAGGCTGATATAAGTAAATAATATTCTGTAAATAATATTCTGTAAATAATAATATTAGTTAAATATATTAAAGTGAAAACGTAAGTTAGAAAGTGTTGTGTAATTTCATTATTAAAAAATACAGTATTCTAATAAGTTATTCTAGTATTTTAAAATTTTCCTTTTTTTTAAAAAAACATTAACTGTAGATTTCTACTAGAGTACATATTTTTTATTCCAAGTTTTAAAAAAAAGTAATTTTAAAAACTCTTTTATATAATTCTTTTCTTAGACATAAAAAAATAATTTGAATTAGTTTGATTTTTTAAAGTTAAAACATAAGTTAGAAAGCGTCGTGTAGTTTCTTTATTATAAAATACAATATTCTAATCCGCTATTTTAGTATTTTAAAATTTTTCTTTAAAAAAAAAAATGAGCTGTAGATTTCTACTAAAGAACATTTTTTATTCCTAGTTTTTAAAAAAAAGTAATTTTAAAAACTCTTTTATATATTTCTTAGATCTTCCAACACATGGTTTTGATGAAGATATAAAGAATAAAAAAATAATTAAGGAGATTAATAGGGAGTGAGACAATAGCATTTAGCAACAAATTTTGAAATGCTCTATTTAGCTTGGTGACATTGGAACATCAAACTTACTTATTTGTAATGTTATGCTTATGTTGACTGTTTCATAGTCATACATAAGTGTTCTTTTTATTTTACATCATTTGAATAAATAAACGCTATTACATTGTAGTTATGTTCCTATTTATTTCATTACTATTGAAATTTTTTAATTTTATTTTAATATATTAGATTACTAATAAATTTCGAAAATTATGAACAGGTATACTTTAAAGAAAAACTATAACTATTACTTTTTTTGATATGCTTATTTTAAAATTGTGGCTTGCAAATTTGGTTAAATTTTTAGAGGAAAATTTAATATCTTCTGATGAATATAACATTTTTCCTACTCTAGTAATTTTTTTGTTGTTGCCAGCTTTGATAGGTAATGGATGAAATTTAGATTTTTTTTATGAAATTAATTAATTGAATGGCATAATTTATTAAAACATAAAAATCTTAATGATTTATTATTAGAATACTTATTATTTACTTTTAATTAATTTAATTTTGCCAAAATAAGAACTAAAATTTACTTAAATCAATAGAGAGAGTTTATTTTAACACTTTTCCTGATAGCCAAATACATATATGTATCTAGATTACTTAAAATAAAAATGCTTCAATCAATTGAAAATATCCATAGTACTGTTTCAATCTTACTTTAATTAATAAACTATATTTATCCTGAATTTATTGTCTTCCTTTAAACGAAAATGTGCATAAAATCAGGGATGAGATTAGCCGAAAGGCAAAAAAGCTGAATTTCCACAATAGCAAATTTTACGCAAGCGCAACCCTTTAATAATAAATTCCAGACAGTTTAAGGTAATAAATAATGTGTTGACATACAATTGTGTACTAATCTATTATTATATAAATGATTACATTGATACNGTGCTATAATGGGATATTAATATAATTTGTTATTCTTAATATTTCTTCTTCTAAGCAGTTATGTATAAATGCAGCATATAACTTTTTTTTTACTAAATTATAGAAGTCTTAAATTTTTCTAGCGAGTTTCTCTGTATTTTATTATTAAAATTTTCTTAATTTAATAATTACAGACTACTTATAGGAAAATTTATAATTTAACATAGTAATTATACATATAATATGTGTTCACAAAATAAAATATATAGTAATACATTATAAGTTACTTTACTTACCTCGTTTATCGAACAAAACAAAGACAGAAATATTTTTAAATAAATTTATTTTTAAAAGGAAATTTGAAATCGAACGTCAAATCTGCATCCGCTAAAAAGACAGCGGAAACCCCGAACGGAAGAGGAACCAAAATATATTTGTTAGTCGACCACGTGTATAAGTTCGGACAAGCAAACAAACGCATGCGCAAATCGGACTCCTATTGTTGATCGAGTCGGCAGCTGTTTCAACTCGTAATTTTAGCCGCTGTCAGTGGGAATTTGTTGCAATTAATTCACCAAATTCGAATTCCAGTCGTATGCACCGAATAAAGTTCTTCAATGGAAGGATCAAACGAATCAATTCGTGATTGCGCTAATTCATCCCCATTATTAAAATCTGGAAAAAAGTTCGAAATTATTAGGGTTGAAAATGCAGAAAATAGCTCGACGCCGGCGAACAATGAGAAAAAATCGAATTCTCCTCGGACAAAGCCTTGTGAAAACTGTATTAAAGAGGCTACTAACATGAGTACTGATATGAAAAGGGAAAGTATGATAATTTTTTAGACCAGTTTTATTGCTAGTTTTAGTGTTATTACTTTGGATTTGGACATTTTTTTTTTCAATGTTTGCTAAAGGTTTACTTTTTGTCATTTTATTTTTAAATGTGAATATAACTTATATAATACATTTACATAAATGTAAAGATTTTCGTAATTTATTATTCAAAAAATATACGCACTGCATTTAATCTTACTTTACCTGTTTTAAATAGTCGGCCCGTCAAACCTGTTTACGGTTCATTACTAATACTTGTTTTAAATATTTTAGTAGTTAGACATTTATTATTTTTACCATTAATGTTTTAATTGTTTTGAAATAAGAGTTAATTTTAAAATATAATTTTGTTCAGTTCTGTTTTTATTTCTAATATTCCTTAGGTCTTATTTTTATTATGGGGTTTGTTTTTGATTTGGTAAAAATGTTTTAACGAAATTAAAAATTGAAAGTTTTATATTTTAGATTTAAGTTATGATAGTTTAATAAAAATTTATAATCAGTATCATCTATAATATTATTTGTGCACATTAAATTAATTTGTATTTTTTTTCCTGTTTATTTATCTGTATTTGTTTATTTTATTTACTTGTAATTTTTCTACTTTTTATCAATTTTGGAAAATATTAATTTTGCTGTTTATTGTTGTTTTAAAAGCAATGAATAAAATACATCTGATAGAGATAAATTTTCTTTACTTACTTTTAAATTGTATGTAGTATGTGTAGGCTATTGATGCATTTTTAATAGTCTTGATTTGCTTTCAGAAATCATTTGTAATGAGTACCTAAAAATGTTAATTAATAAAATATGATATTTATTAATAGAAGGTTACATAAATTCATTGCAATTTTTTCTTATGAAATTATTATTTTCCACATTTTTAATCAATATCTTTCTATAATAAGTAAATATTCTGATGTAGGAAAGAAATCAAAATCTTGCTTCTTTGTTTTTAAAACTTCATAAGTAATTAATATTTGATTTTATTACATATTTTAAGAAATTTTTTTATCTCAGCTTATTTTATTTTGAAACATTAACAGCATTATTGTCTGTTAATTCAGGCATGAGATTCATCAGATTTTTTGAGCTTTGAAAGAATTTTTAATATATCTACATTCTTTTCATGCTTTATTTTATTCTCTTTAATCATGATTTATATATAAATTTTAAGTCTGTCAATGTAGATGCATAGTGGAAAAAAAACTTTTAATATGTAAATAATTTTGTAATTTTCATTTTGTGAAATATGGTTTCACACACCTTTTTTTATTAAATTTTTCATAATTTGAATTGATAGATATTTTTAGAGCTTTGTTCTTTCCCCACTCTCATGCCTGTTAGTTTTAATAAATAAATAAACTATTTATCTTCAAGTTTAGACTAAATTTTTTTAATGAATTTACTAATATCCCATTTTACAAAGTATTCCTTACATATTTTCTTTCAATGCTTTGTTCTTGATTAGATCATCATGATGGAGAGCCAATTATCAATGAGGGACAGCTATCAAGCTATGAGAAAAATCTTTACTTATACCATGTAAGTTAATGTATTGGCTAATTATGTTTTATTTCAAATGTTTCCTCAATGAAACTTAATATCCAATGAGGGGTAATGATCTAATAATCATTGATCTAATAATTAATCATGAAAATTTTATTTTGTCATAAATTTAAATCAAATGTTCAGAATCAGCAATTTAAATCATTTTGTTCTAATAATGGATCTAAATCATTAAGTTAATCAAATATTATATCATGAGGAAATTTCTGAAGTTTATTAAAGAAAATTTAAAATTTTTATGCAAGCATTATCTCTAGAACAAATTCAAATTTTTTAAAATAACAAAGTCAAAATTTTAATGTATTATAAATCTTATAAATTTTGATATAGAAGGGCCATAACCTTAGCAACCTAGAAAACTCTAATGTTGTTAAAACTTTTCAAATTTTATGTAAACATGAAAAAAAATAATTTTCTAAATATTTCTAATGAAATTGTAACTTTCTTTTTGGATTCAGCAAAATTTTTATTTAATAAAATGTTAGCAAGCAGAAAAAATTCTTAAATATCATTATTTTAGTGCCATATATGAAATTTAATATCAAGTATTAAAACACTTTTTACTTGAAGTTCAAAATAGCACACTATCTTTGTGAATTTTTTTTATTGAAATATGAAGTCTTTAATGATTATGAAGTCTATTAGCCTAATTGATCTGAAAAATTTTTGAAAAATTTCAAGTTGAAGATATAAATTATATATTTTTCTTTTTTTTGTGTTGTTGGCAAAATGGTATAATTTAAAGGACTTTGATTACATTTTGGTTAGATAATTGAAACTTAAGTAACTAGCAAAAGAAAAAAAAAAATCCTTTCAGATAATAATATATCTTACTCTATATATCATTGCAATGTCATACTCTACAGTTTTATCAAGCTCTTCTCAAACTTTTTAGCATTACCAGTATATTCCATTTCAAAACTATGAATAGCAACATTAAATTTTTCTATATATTCTAAGTCTTGCCAGTGTTGCCAGAACTTAGGATTAAAAAGTAGCGAATGGGAGCTCCAAAAGTAGCGGATTCGAACATTTTGTAGCCCAAAAATAAATCATATATATATATATATATATATATATTTACTGCAC
>NC_092209.1:17151351-17250149 GCF_043381705.1 Parasteatoda tepidariorum | reverse complement strand
CGGGCCACAGTTGGCCCGCGGGCCGTAGTTTGCCCATCCCTGCTCTAGAGAGATATAAAAATTTTCCTATTTTTCGTGCAACTGTGAATAGATCGTGATTTACAAAAGTGAAATGAATTCACTAAAAAGCATTTAACAGTACGATATTTTTTGGAAACTCATTGTCATTCACAACAACTATTTTCATTCATCAGGTAAAATGACTTTGGATTTAATTTTTCTGAGTTTCAAAGCGAGTAACGTGATTTTTTTTCTCCAGAAGATAAACGATTAATAATAGTTGGAGTTAAAAAACATTTTCCCCATCATACTCTCCGTGCATTTTTCCATATATATCTTTGCGATTTCCCGAGTCTACGATTTGAAACATAAACATGGAAAGATTATAGACTCCATCAGTAAAACATATCAAGAATCCAAAACTGAAGCGAGAACGTTTTCAGTAACAACAACAAAAATGTCCTTTTTAAAAATGGTAAAGAAGCTGCAAACATTCAGAATCATTTTATAATGGGAAGGGAAAAAATTAATATATATATATGTATTTCAGTAAGGAAAAAAAGTAGCGAATATTTAAGATTTGTAGCGTTCGAAAAATAATAAGTAGCCCAAAAAGTAGCAAGTAGCGAAAATTCAATTTTCAGTAGCGGGGACTTTTAAAAGTAGCCCAATCCGCTACTTGTAGCCCAATCTGGCAACACTGAGTCTTGCTGATGTAATCACTAAAATTTTATTTTGTTAAATGCCAGAAGATATTATGATTAAAAGGTAAAAAAGCTGCTCATTATAAATATTTATCCAACCATCAGGACTCATACTCACTTTGTTTGGTGAAACTATGTTTAGATTCTTCATGGACATTACTATGCTAAAGTTGAAGTCATCTGTTCAAAAGATAGTGAATGTTCAATGAATCATATTACATAAAATTTTTGCAGCACATAAAAAGATATATTTGATGATTGAAAAATATATTGCCTTCTCAGAAAGCAATATAAACTCACTGAAACAAGCAACATAGTTTTAAACCTGAAAAAATGCAGGAAATTTTGAGGTTTTACTAGGGAAAATGCAGGTAACTTTATTTCTTATTATAGTCTTTTAATAAATGGTGACCACTCAAAGCACAATCTATGGGATATTTAAGGATGATATTTCAGTTATACTAAACTATATATCAACTATATACTAAACTATATATATATTTTAATAACTATAAACTATTTCATTTACTATAGCATTATTTATTTTGAGTATGTTCAGCTGCACTATTTTTCTCAAGTTTTTAGAGCAATTAAAACTAGTTTTACCCAAACTAGCTCACGCAAGAGCTCAGTGATTATGTATTTCCTCTTAGTATATTGTGTATAATGTGTACAGGGAAAACACAGATTTTTTTTCTAGATTAGTGCAGTAACCCTGGTTAAACTAAAAACAAAATCTGGATATTTAATTTACTGATTAACTCTTTTTTAAACTGAAACATTTTACACATAATTTGTTAGAAATATACATTATTTATCTTTATTTTAAAATAAAATATGGATATTAATGGAATTATTAATATATTAATAGACATATGATATGTCCATTAACAAAATTTGAATTGTGAATATTTTCTTTTTTTTTTCTTTATAATTATCTTTAATACTTCTCTGTCAAAATTTATTTTTCAGGAGGAGATGCCAGAAAGACCACATTTTACACATAATTTGTCTAAAATATACATTATTCATATCTATTTTAAAATAAATTATGAATTTTAATGGAATTATAAATATATTAATAGACTTTAAAATTGTGAATATTTTATTTTTATTTTTTTATAATTATCTATAATATTTCTCTATAAAAAATAATTTTTTAGGAGGAGATGCCAGAAAGACCGCGGGTGGCCACATTGCTCAATTCTTTAGCCAATTATAATGTTGCCATACCAAGTGTATCGGAAAACATATCTGCAGCTCCCAAAGTAATTAGTTTATTTTCTCATAACTATAGTTGGTGGTGATTTTCCACTTACATTTGGAAATTAATTTCCTTCTTTTAAATATTTCAACGTTATTATATTTGACTTTCAGAAAGCAAATTTAGGAACAGTTGCTGGAGTTTACTTGCCATGTATACAGAATATTTTAGGTGTTATTTTCTTCATCCGATTGAGCTGGATCGTTGGTACTGCTGGTGTGCCTCTTGCATTTCTTGTTGTCTTTTTATCTTGTTGTGTTGTAAGTGAAAAAATTTTTGTTACTTACATTAAAATAAAATTTAGAATATATGAACTATTATGACAAAATATGGTACGGTTGTAGTTGTATGATATAATTGAAGATAATGATGAAATCAGGATCATAGTAAAATTTTTATTCAATAGCGGTTGTAGAGCTCGAGATACAAAATTAAGGAATATTTTATACAAAAAACTTCGTAAGTGAAATAATAAATTTTGCCTAATAATATCAGTAAGGACAGGTGTCATGGGTGATAACCTTGACCAGCCTAATCAAAAGCCAAATGAATAAGTAATTGAATTGTTCCCAACAGATAGTTTCCTAACTGAGAAGAGATCCACAGTTGACAATTTATCAAAAGATAAAGTAGTAACCAAAAACAAAGCCAAACCCCTTTAATGAATATTGAATTTGAAAAATAACTTGATGAAAGGTAATCGCCAAAAAGACTGTGAGAATTAGTCTAATCATGCAACTGAAACATTTTAAATTAGTCTAATCATGCAACTGAAACATTTTTGTGGTAAGAAATTAAGAATAAAGAGTTATAAATAGATTTTGTTTTCGATTTAGCTGTGACAGTGAATTAATGAGTTTTACATTAGTATTNAATCAATATTGAATTTGAAAAATAACTTGATGAAAGCTAATCGCCAAAAAGACTGTGAGAATTAGTCTAATCATGCAACTGAAACATTTTTGTGGTAAGAAATTAAGAATAAAGAGTTATAAATAGATTTTGTTTTCGATTTAGCTGTGACAGTGAATTACTGAGTTTTACATTAGTATTTAAATAAAAAGTTAGCCGTTACATTGATTGTTAAGAAAAGTATAAAATATTTTATATTCGCTTTTTATAAAATGTAATAGAAGTTAAATAATTGGTTTAAGAAATTTTAAAAGCTTATTGTTACATCATGTGAACAAAGTTTTTATTATTTTTAACCGATTTATTAATCCCATTCATTATTTAAACTCACAGTTGGAATTTTAGATACTTTGGAGGAGAAAACATGTTAATTTAATTTCTCCAATAATTTTAATTAGGTCCATGCTTTGACTTTCATACATTATTTTAATAGAAATAATAATAATAAAAAAATACACTAACTCATCCTTTTTTTTATAATCTACTAAAATAATGTAACACAAGTGATAAACTTACAAACTTTTCTTTGTGTTTTCTTTAAAAATTTGTTGATTACTTCAATATTTTATAATTTAATAACCACAAATTAATGATGTTTGACTGAATTTTTTAAAGCATTTAGTACTATTATTAAAATTGGTTCGATATTTCTTTTGTAGACTTTCACAACTTGTATTTCATTAAGTGCTATTGCAACCAATGGAATTGTACCAGGTAAATATTTTTTTTCTTTTCCTTTCTTATAAAAGAATCAAATTTTCAAAACAATTTTTTTAAAGATATTTCTTATTATAATTTAAATCAAAATAATCTTTTTAGCTGGTGGTTCTTATTTCATGATTTCTCGTTCTTTGGGTCCTGAGTTTGGTGGTGCTGTTGGAATATTGTTTTATTTAGCTACATCTATTGCTGCAGCTATGTATATTATTGGAGCTGTAGAGATTTTTCTGGTAAATTTTTTTGGTGCTCAAAACTGTAATTTTACTTCTCACTATAAAGAAATTTAGTCTCAATATTTTATTTTGTTTTGATTGAACAAATATTTAGTATTTTAAGAATTGTATACATGCATTTTATTTTGTATCTTTAGAATCACATAGATTTTTTAGGTAAGTAAAAATGTCCCATGAACTACAAAAAAAAGATGACATTGAAAAAGATATCACTTTCGTTTTAGTAATCAGACTTTCCTGTTTTGTTCTAGTAATCAGACTAGGTGTCAATCTTAAGAGTTCAAAGAGTTGACTTCAAATATGCTAATTAACTAATTGTCATGATTAATTTTGAATAAGAATCTGATATAGAAGTATTCTTTTCTTAGAATAAACACACTTTTCTTTTTTATAGTTTTTGATTCTTGACCCCAAAATATGAGCAGTAGGCCACTTAGAATGTATGTCCTTTATATTTTGGTCAAGAAATCTGTCGAAAGTTTGGACCTTTTATTGTTAATTTCATTTATTGTGTACTTACCCATATCTTCAGGATTTTTTAAACAAATCGAAAACTTCTTGCGCACGGTTATGAAACTAAAAGTTTCTTAAGTCTTTCTAAATAGTAAAATATATTGAATAACTATTTGTTATCTATGCTAACTTTATACTATTATAACTATTTAACTATTTAATAACTAATTATAACTTTATAANTTGTGTACTTACCCATATCTTCAGGATTTTTTAAACAAATCGAAAATTTCTTGCTCACAGTTATGAAACTAAAAGCTTCTTAAGCCTTTCTAAATAGTAAAATATATTGAATAACTATTTGTTATCTATGCTAACTTTATTTAATAATAGTCAAAACGATTAGGAATTTTAAGTAACATGAATTTTTGCAAAATTTTAAACTTCTTAATTTTAAATAACGAAATACAAAACTTGAATGAAATCAGGGTAGAGAATTTTATAAAAGTCATTTTTGTATTTTCATACATTTTTATTTAATCATCTTCTGAGTTTTTTTGAAATTTGCATAGATTTTGTATTAAAATTTCTTGGAATTTATTTTTATTCTATAATAATCTGGATATTTTTAATTTGAAGGATATGATTACTTAAAATCATAATAACTTAAATTTTTTTTATTGTTTTTCAGAATTATATGGCTCCCAGTCTCTCCTTGTATGGAGATTTTCGTACTGATCCTGAAGTCATGTACAATAATTTTCGTACCTATGGTACTATTCTGTTGTTGATTGTTGGTACAATTGTTTTCATCGGCGTAAAGTTTGTCAGCAAATTTGCCCCAATAGCACTTTTATGTGTTATCATTTCACTGCTTTCTGTTTATGTTGGAGTTTTTACAAACTTACACGGAAAAGATGGAATGAAGTAAGTATAATTTATAAGTGTAAGTTTTAATTATATTTTAGTGGCATTTAATGTTTTGAATAAGTCTGCAATTATTATATTTTGTAAACTTAGTTTTATTTAAAATGGGGGGAAAACAAGACAAAATAATATCCTTTATGAAACTTTGCAAAAACACTAGTTGATATTTGCATCTATTGACCGGATTTCAATGAATGCAATGCATTATAGCCACCCAGTAGGGCTTTAAATCGAAGCACAAGAAAAGGCTTGGGCATATATCTAAATGTGGTAGGTGTATATTTTCCTTAAGATATCAGCTAGGTTACATACTAGGCAAATAAGAGTCCACAGTCATATTAACACATTGGATTAGCTTTTGAAAGCAGGCACGGCCAAATAAGACAAACTGTTGCAAAAGAGTTTTTACTAGGCTGTTCAGGCACTTCACAAATCTGTTTGAACCCTGAGTTCTTGTTGTTAGGAGTTCTTGAGCAAGCACAAGAACTCATATATAGGAATATCTCAAGGTTTAGAGCTCTTTTCTCCCAATGAGGTGACAGGATTTCAAATCACAGCGAAGGCTGGTCAAAATGAATTCCACACCCGGCTCGCACTGATTGCAGTGCTGACGTAAAAATCTTTGTTAGTAGGCGGATTATCGTTTAAAGTCTCCTTACTGTCAGGCCAAATGTGAGAGGTTTTGTATGTAACCATGCAACTCAAATGCAGGTTAGTTTTAGCAATTAGTCCTCCACAAAGACAAATTTTCCCCATTACTTGATCTATGAGTTTCCTTGTCTTCTGGATTCGGTTTAAAATTGCAAGGCTACGGAATTGAACATGCATAGGCGTAAACTCGAAATTGGGTTAGCTGTTCAACGATGGTTATAAGGTATATATCAGTCCCTATGGCTTTCCTAACAATAGACTTCATAGAATCGTATAGGAGTCCTAGTTGGGATGTTTCAAGGTCAGAATTTTTTTTTGGGAAAACTGATTAAGGTTAAGACAAAACTGATGTTGTCTTACTTGATATTTTGAAATCTGCTTGTAAAACACTTAAAAAATTTTTTTTTATCTTACATTTTTAATGCTGACATGCATTTATGCTTAATTGTGATTATTTTATTATTTACACATTTTGTTCTCAATTTTTTTGTATTGTTTTTCAGAGTTTGTGTTCTTGGTGATCGACTTCTAAGTAAAGGAAACTACACTTGCTCTAAAGATCAAAATAATTCGGTATCTTTGTTCTATCTTTATTGCTCTGAAATTAATAAAACGGAAGCTAATGAAAGTTTATATACTTGTGACTCTTATTTTGAATCCCATGAAGTTCATTCAAAGTTAGCTATCCCAGGATTGGCTAGCAATGTATTTCCCTGTAAGTTAAATATGTTTTTGATTAGATTTTAGATTTTTTTTGCCTATATTCATGTATGTTTTTACTTATTGAAGTCTGGATAATCTTATTTGAGTATAAAAGTTGAATGTGTAGCCTATTTATTATTATTTTTGTTTTTTTAAACGGATTTTCAAATGAGCCATTAAGTTGAATGATTAAATCAATGATATGTATCATGATTTTTATATACTCTTAACTTTTTAAAAATAAAAGACATTTAATTAAAAAAGAGATTAGATAATTAATTTATCATGCTTTTAAGGAGTAAAAAGTTAAAGCAAAAATTTAATTTTTAAAGAATAAAATAGTTTTAAATCTTTTGTACAAGCTTAGTAAATTTATTCAAGCATTATGACACATATTAAGAAACTAATAAAAGGGATGCTTATTTTTTAAAACCAATACAAAGATAAGCTGATTATAGAAAGTGCAAGCCTTGCATTCATTTGTGCTGTCATAATGTATTTTAACTAATCAAAACTTGTTTTTTCTTTTTTTGGTAATATTTACAAAGTATCCCACTTTTAAGTATGTAATTTATTATTATAAATTTAGTGTATTTTTGATCTTATGTTGCTATAGTAATAAAGCAGTGAATAATTTTATTTCTGTCATAAATGAGTCAATAATTATCTGTTTAAATTTAAATACACAAACGTGTTTTCTAAAATCTAGTAAATTTAATCATTTTAAAACATTCAAACTGTGATGTTTATTCAATGATTCAATTTAAAGAGAAAAAATTTATTAAATTTTTTTTATGTTTAATTAATGCTATTGCAAGATTCTGGAGAATTGGTGGTTGCTTAAATTTGTTATTTGAAACAAGGTGTCCTGAAAAATAAATTCTTTCTTTTAACTTTCTAATGTACTATCAAATTAAAGTAGTTAATAAAATTTTCCTTTATTTTTTTGTTTAACTTTTTTTTTCTAATTTTTTGTGCAATTTTTTGAACACATTATAATTTCATATTTTATTGCTTTAATCAATATGTAATAATTTTAATTTTTTTTATAGCTAATGTTCCAAGCAGATTTCGTCAACAGGGGGATTATATCTCTGAAGCTGTAAATCGTGAAGATGCCAACTCTTATGGCCAAAAAACATACAATCAAATCTTAGTAGATTTAACTACCTCATTTACTGTTTTGATTGCTATCTTTTTTCCTTCTTGCACTGGTAAGCATATCTGATTCTATCTATTTATATTTAAATCTATATATTACAAGCATTTATTTAATGAATGAATTTCAAATGTTTTTTTAAAGATTTGTTAAAAATATAATGTTAAATATTTTATGTTAAAATCTTTTTATTCAGGTATTTTAGCTGGTTCAAATAGATCAGGTGATTTGTCTGATGCTTCTAAATCTATTCCTACTGGTACTATTGCTGCTCAACTGACGACATCTATTATCTGTATCCTTTAACTTCATTTTAATACGTGATTATGTATATAGTAATCTCCCTATAATTTCGACACTTAATACCCTCATAGCTTGCATATAAACATACACACATAGAATATAGAAAATTTATTTAAAAAATCTGTAGCATTAATTATAATAATGAAATGCACTAAGTTTTAAATGTGTTATGCAATTGAATGCTTTCATTGTATTTTCCATGATGCGAAAGATTTGTGAGTTTATTGTAACTTACCACTCATTGTTAGTACTGATATTGATTATGCATGATTACTAAATCATATAAATAATAATTGCAATGTAGCTTTGCAAAGCAACATCACCTTATATAATTCTGGAGATCTTTCTTACTTTCGAAAGAAATATCTTGCTGTGAGAGTGTTGCTGAGAAGTGTCACTCTTAATTGCCATTTTAATAAAACATTTTATGAATTATGTCTTCAAATTCTGAAGAATACTTTTTAATAAATGTCTTTGATTATCGTATCCATCCAAAATTAATAATTAATTACAAGGACTATTTACGAATTCAGCCTTTCAATTCTTCAGTGGGTCGATAAATGAGTACCAAGCATGCTTGGGAACTAAACACTGGGGGTTCCGCATTTTGCTGACCACCTGACCGGAACATCTGCTTCTGCACCCCAGAGCCCATGGTCAAGAAAACTGAGATTGGCACAGTAGGCCGTGGCCCTCCAGGGCTGTCGCGCCGCTGAGTTTAGTTTTCAGTTTAGTTTTATTTATGAATTTAAGCATTTAAAATATTTTATCTAGGCGTTCCCTAACAAATTCCCTTTGCATCTTTATCAATTGTGTACAAAAATTAATAATTTTAATGATTTTGTTAAAAATACAGTTAAAAGTAAATAGTTTTACTTAAAAGTCATAATGTACTCAACTAGTTTAATAGGTAATTGCTAACTAGCGATAAAAATTCTATTTCTGAACTCTCCTAAATTTTTTTTTTTTCACTTTTGAGTTTGTTTTTTGAAACTTTCAAGTTTCAATTTTGACCGATGAGCCTGTTTAACATCTCCATTATTTTTCATGCTAAGTGTTTGTATAAAAAAAACTCTTTTCTTATCAATGATTAGATTTGTCAGGGGTTCTTTTATTTGGAGCAACATTTAATAATCTATTTATGAGAGATAAGTAAGTAATGATAGTGTTGTATTTCTTTTAGTTCTTACAATATAAGCATAAATTATAATAGTTATGTTAGATATTGCTATTTAATTTATTTTTCATTTGTTAATGAATATTTTATTTATAAAAGTGATAGATTTTAGTTGAAAGAGTATAATTTAAATTTTTACTATGTGCTGTTGTTTAAAAGATTACTACGAAATTTTAATCTTTTCTTTATATTCAAAATTTTCTTCATTTAATTGAATAGTTTTCTAACTTTAATTTAGTGCTTTCTTGAAACACCTCTAAGTGAAAAAATTTTCAGTGACTAAAGCTAGTATAAACATTGCCATTGATTGATTTTATCACTTGTTCAATATTGAGAGATGTATGCAAATTTTAACTTGTTACTTAATTATATATGTATATAAATGTTAATTCTAAACGGTTAAAAGAATTACGTCCATGATTTTTTCAAAAATTTATTTATTTTTGTCAGCTGAAACAGATTACAAGGCTTCAATAAAACTGTAAAATGTCTTGTTCCCCTCCCCCAATTTTTTTCCTTCTGATGATATTAATCTCTCTTCCATGAGGTTAATATGTTCCTGATAAGCTAAAAATGAATTTTTTATTACATAATGAAAACGAGTTTAACTTTGTAAAAATAGTCTAGATTTTTATCACTATCTCTTTCTAATTTTTTGATTATATCTAAATTCTATTTATTAAAAATTAAACTAGCCGTAATTAAAAAAAATAATTGATTGCATAATTTCATACAGGCAAAAAACTAAAAAAAATTTTTTTTAGTAGAAATGGTGTTAAAATTCTTAACCTCTTGAAGCTTTTAACTTTTTTATTTTTTAATCTGAAAAAATAAGGTGTAAAAATAAACCAATGAGTATTTTTAAGCTCTTTCTTTGCTTTATTATTTTTGTTTTACTGTGTTTTTCCAAGCTGTACCAAAGTTACTCTAAGAAGCATTTATTTAATAAATATTTCCAGTTTTAATGGACTCAAATATTTTTTTTATTAATTATTAAAATTTTCAGTGTTTTGTTTCATAAAAAGTTTTAATATTTCAGAAGTTCAATAATTGTTTTATTATCTTAGATTTGGTGATAGTGTTGGAGGTGGGATGGCTGTTGCTGATTTAGCATGGCCTCATCCTTGGGTTGTCATTCTTGGTTCATTTTTGTCAACAGTTGGAGCTGGTCTACAATCGTTAACTGGTAACATTTCTTCACTTATATTTTAAGATTTAATAAAATTGTTAGTTTAAAGTTATTAGTTTAGTTTGATACTTTAGCATGTTCTTGTTATAATTGTATTATGTGTGAATTTTAAACTGTTAAGAAAAATTAATTTTTAATAATTAGCTCTTAGAATCTAAATTAGAACCTTGCTTATACTACTTAAAACATATACTACATAATACTTATACCAAATACTTATATTACTTAATGCTTATACTTCTTAATACTTATGCTTATTTATACTTAAAATAAATCAAAATTAATAATAATAAATAAATGATGTATAAAGATTATTTTATGATGTATAAAGATTAAGAAAAATATTTGTTGTTACTATCTAATATTCTTTCTATAAAAGATTACAAAAATTTGCATGGTTTGCTTTTTTTTTAAATATTAACTAGTGATTTTAGATTTTTTTTATAAACATGTAAATTGATTTATCTGTATTTAATAAGGTATCTAGCTTTTTTTCAATAGCCTTTTTTTTTCTTGGATCAGTTTTCAATGTTCTATTGAAATGAATTTAAAAAAGAATCATGACAATGAATGATTCTATTCAATGTTTATTGATTAGTTTTATTTCTATTGTAGGAAATCATGATACGAGCATTGCATATTTTTTGTGATTCCCATATCCCCCCTACTTTTATAAGTTTTTTAGGTGCTAAAATGCATCCTAGAAACCATGTGAATTTTTTAATTTTCACAGAGTTAAATTTTAAACTTTTTATGCTTATCTTATCCTTCAACTCTTAATGATGTTTTTATTTGTTTACATCACAATAGTTTATTTATTTATTATTATTTTTTCATTATTTGGCATGATTTAACAAGCCCAATTTGACTTCTTTATTTATAAATGAATATATATAAATATATTTCATAAAATAAATTTATATATACTTTTATAGAGATAAAATTAATTTTGATCCATTTATTTCTTTAAAATAGCATTTAAAACTTTTTCTCTTATATTAAATTCTTTTTATTGTTCGAATTTATCACATTTTATTATTTGGACACATGATTCTTTGAAACTTATTTTAGCTTTCTAGTTATTTATTTTTTATTCTAGGTGCCCCCCGTTTATTGCAAGCTATTGCAAAGGATCAAATTATACCTTTCCTTAATGGATTTGCTTATAGTTCTTCAAGAAATGAGCCCACAAGAGCATTATTTTTGACACTCTTCATTACTGAAATTGGGATTTTAATTGGAAATCTTGATCACATTGCTCCAATTTTAACTATGTAAATATTCTGCAATTTTTCTTCCATATTTTACTAAAATGTCTTAGGTTATATTTAAATATCGTAATTTTTTAATTCAGGTTTTTTCTGATGTGCTATATGTTTGTGAATCTTGCTTGTGCCTTGCAAAGTCTACTACACACACCCAATTGGCGGCCTCGTTTCAAATATTATCATTGNGGGGTACAGGAACAGTTTAGCGGTGGTGCGCGGTCCATATATGTTTATTACAATGTACTATTCAAAATAAAAATATTTGTTTTTATGAACATTGATTTTTTTTGCGGCCCACCTAAATTTAAGCATTGTTCATTTGGCCCAAGTTAGCTTTTGAGTTTGGCACTCCTGTTCTAGACTATATTTCACAGAAATTTTTCAAACATCACACTAGTGGTTAATGCAGCTGTCCTTCATACTTTTATCAGGGATGAGATTTTTCCCCTTTTTAGCGGATTTCCGCTTTTTTCACTTTTATCTCTTAAATTTCAGCTTTTGTATCAAGAATTCAGATTTTCTAAAAATTTCATTTTTTTTAACAAGTTATCTGCTTTTTCAGAAAATTCACCGATTTTCAAAGAGAAACAGAAAATTCAAACTACATAGCTACCAATCCTTTCTCATTTTTACTTATTTTACCTATTTTCTCCCCTTTTACACGCAGCAGATAAGATTTTCCGAATTTTTTACCCGCCCTCCAGATAGATCCGATTTTCGTAGTTCAAACGACGCTGCTTCTGACAAGCCTTTTAGAGGTCCCAAGCCTGGAATCTGCTAATATCTCGATTCTTATTCACATGATTTTAATATCAAACATAGCTTTTCATATTTGCTTGTTGCGATTCTTATTCACATGATTTGAATTTTGTACGTTGCGTTTCTTATTTACGAGATTTGGAATTCCGATATTGTGATTCGTATTTACGTCTTTTTAAAAACCTATGTAGCGATTCGTATTCACGCAAGTTTAAAATTCAGTGTGTTGATTTGCTAATGCGGTTTATAATATCAAACATTGATCTTCGTATTTATACGTGATTTTAAAATAAGGCATTGGGATTCGCATTCACGCATTCTAAAAGTTATGCATCATAATTCTTATTTATGCAATCTAAAAATTACGCATCATGATTCGTATTTACGCGATCTAAAAATTATGAATCGTGATTTGTATTTACGCGTTTTAAAAATTCTATATCCCAGTTTGTATTTTCTCATTTTCAAAATCGTATATCTAGTTTCATATTCATGTGATTTCAAAATCCATAATTGTTATTCATATTCACGCAATTTTAAGATCAACTATCGCGATTCTTGTAAGAAGTAAATTTTTTTTTAAATTAGTTACTATAAAGGTGACTGTTTTTCTAACGACGATTATTAGTATATGTAAGTGTTACAACATCAGAGAAACTGGAAGGGAATATATTCAAAACTTACATTCTGTGCTTGCAAAGAAGAAAAAATAGGATTTGTCACAAGATGTTTGAAGATGGACTAACGACTAAATATAGCAAACATAAAAGATATAGCAAACAAAAGCAATCACTTAAAAAGGGATTTAATTAAAAAAAATTTTGGGGGGAAAAAGAGTTAATTAACTCATCATCAAAATTTTATTTATAATTGCTGTTATTTATGCTATAAAATGCAAAATTCTTATCAAATAAAAAACAATTATCTAAACAGTTGCTGATTGTCATGTAATTTTTCAAACTAAAATAGCAATTTTTGTATGTTAAGGAGTTACTATATATTTCTACTTCACTGTTATTGATATGTTTCAGAGGACTGTAGTTAGATTAGACTATAATATGAACATAATGATTCGGTCCATTGTTAAAGTTTTTTTTTCCAATATAATTTAAGAAGTAATATTACTTATATATTTGTTATAAATCACATAACATTATTTATTAAAAGAAATGAAATATTAATGTATATTCTCAGTAATTTTAATTTGTTTAACCAGGTAGTTTTTCAAGTAATAATTGTCTCTTATGTAAACTGAGGAAAAATATAATTTTTAGCTTTATTTTTTCAATTGGAAATTTTTTTTCCACTAAATGTTAAGTATCAATGTAATCGTTTTTATAATAATAGATTAGTACACAATTGTATGTCAACACATCATTTATTACCTTAAACTGTGGAATTTGTTATTAAAGGGTTGCGTTTGCGTAAAATTTACTATTGTGGAAATTCAGCTTTTTTGCGTTTTGACTAATCTCATCCCTGTATTTAATAGTACAGTAGGGAACCGATTATCCGGAACAATCGGGACCATCGATATTCCGGATAACTGATTTTTCCGGTTTTCTGAATCGCAACAAAAAGCAGTTTTTTTATAGTTAAACCCAACGAAATTTTTTTTTTTCTTAAATAATCTTAAAAAGAAGAAAAAACGATGAAGTAATACATTAATGATTATTTCCAAAATGATGGTAAGGATCTTTCAGAAAAGAACGAAAAATCCTAAAATCTTATGAGGAAAATGTTTTTTTTTTTTTTTAAAATGGCGGCGAAACTAATCGAATTTCGTTCTGGTTTTTTGGTTTTCCGGTTTTCTGATTTCCGGATAACGGGTTCTGTACTGTATTTTCAATGAAATGATATAATATTTTAAGAAGATTGTTTTATTTTATATTCATTACTCTGGATTTCTTTATTTTTTTATTTTGTATAATTATTAATTTTTGTTTATTTAGCAGTTAATTATGGAAATAAAATAAGGAAAAGCTAAAAATTGCTTTTAAAGTTGTGATTCAGGCCCAATATGGATATCTGAATGATAATGATCCAGTGTATAATTTGTCAAAATGATTGATACATAGATAAGTATGGGATAAAATTTGACCTGACCTTTCATAAAACCCTAATAACATTTCACTTCACTGGAGGAATCAAATTTTTGATGTATATATTCGACAACTTTCAAAATGTTTTACGCCTTTATCCTGATTGTTCCGGTATTCTGTTTAAAATTGTACTGAATTTTGGAAGCAGTGCAGTTTATTAAATATATTCATATTCTTGGATAAATTTGTTTTTTTTTTTAATTTTATTTCATAAACATTTTTAATAAAATTTATTATTCATATTGTGAAATATTAGTTTGGCTGTTTTAGGTCATTAGCAATGGCTGGATCAATCTTATGTCTGGTTGTGATGTTTTTGAGCAGTTGGTATTATGCATTGTGTGCTATTGCTATAGCTGGTTGTGTGTACAAATACATTGAATATTGTGGGTACGTTACTCATGCTTATGTATTTTTAAATAAAAATAGATTCCATTTTTTTTATTTTAAATTTAAAGATTTATGTTTGAAGAAAAAGTATTCTAAAACATTTTAGTAGCATATTTCAATCTTCAATATTGTCCAGCTGAATGTTTCAATTATATTTCACCTTTCAATATTCTTTTTTTTTTCCTTCAATATTTTATGCAAACCTGGAAACTTAAAGAAATGACAATATTTTATGGTATATCAAGGTGTGTAAAATTTTTATTTAAAGAAACCTGTTAAAATATGCTTGTTTTTTTTATTTTAAAGTAGATAATGTACATGAAATGAATGAGTTCCCTTTACCTTACAATGAATGAGTTTTCTTTTCCTAGATTTGCAAAAAAGGTGACCATTAATGTTATTATGTTCTGATGGCCAAATCCTTCATATCAAAAAAACAAATTTTTTCAGCTAGTTTTAGCTTGGAAACTTGCATTTTTACCAAATTATTTTACTAACTAATTTACTATTTTTAAATTAATATTGTTTGAAAGGGATAACCACAGTTATTGAAAAGGATAACCACAATTATAACTATTAAAAAGTGCTTTTTATTTATGAATTTTCAATGTGTTGTGCACCATAAATTTAATTTAATTTAAATGTACCACAATTTTATATGTATTTAGAGCTGAAAAAGAATGGGGTGATGGCATAAGGGGTTTGGCTTTATCCGCTGCACGTTATAGTCTGCTGAGATTGGAAGAAGGACCTCCACATACCAAAAATTGGCGACCACAGGTTCTCGTTCTCTGCAAATTGGATGAAGAGTTAAATCCTAAATATCCCAGATTGTTTTCTTTCGCTTCCCAACTTAAAGCAGGTATGTTTATTATAATTCTTTTCCATTTAAAATTTTGTTGTAATATTTTATTATAGGGTTTAGTATTATAGAATATGTAGAGTTCTATGAAAATAAAATAAAAACTAAAGCATCTGAAATTTTTTCTCATTCTTCAGAAGAGACTTTAGTTTCTAAACAATATTTTCTTAGAGAGAAAGTCATTTGATAATGAAAGTTCAATTAAAAAATGCACTGAATTTGAAAATGCACTGAATGACTCATAAAAATGCATTGAACATTGAATGCATGATGCATTGATGAAATGCTCATTGAATGACTGGTTTACTCCCCTCCTACATATTTTTGTATTTATAGTCAGTCATGAAACATTGATTTTTTTTTTTAAAGTACCAAGATCAAAAATTGATACTGATATCATTCTATATATATTTCATTGAGGGGGCACTTTCACATTTTTTGTGAATTGAATCTTCATGAAAACTTATTGTCTAAAATAATTTTTTTTATCATTTAAATTTTTAAATGTTTTTTAAAAGTTGCAAATTCAAAACTTAAATCATAATATAATTGTCTCTTCTCATATTTGTATATTTTATTTCCATAGGTAAAGGTCTTACTATTGTATGCTCCCTTTTGGAAGGTAATTATGAAAAAATGTATAGTGAAGCTCAAGCTGCAAAACTGGCAAGTTATTTTTTAATTTTTTACATTTTGAAAATCATTTTTGACTCGATATTTGATTTATAGTATGATTGTGCATATGTTGGCAACATATTTGCAATTATTGATGAATATATCTGTAAAAGGCACTGTAGCACATTAAAGGTTAAATTTCCAAACTTATTATTTTTTTTTTATTCTGATAGGTATCTTTCTAACCTCATTCTTTTGAATTTAGAATGCTAGTAATATTTATGTATTGCAGTAAAACATCTCATAATTCATTATTATTCATAATTAAGTATGAAAATACCGAATTTTAAGCATTAATCGGAACTGAGTTTTGTAATGATTTATATAATGCTGTAAGACAAATTTTTTTAGGAATATTTGTGCTATCAGCCCTTAATAGATATAAATTTCTTTTGTTCATGGTTAACTTATATAATTTATATTATATTATGAAATAATTTCTTTTTAATTGGAAGTAAATGTTATTCTGCTGCTATTTTTTGCTTAGGTAATATTCACATAGCTTTGGTATTTAAAATTTTTAATACTGTCGAGCCTGTTTATCTCGAATCTCAGGAGAAAGGCTAAAAATTTGAGATAAAGAAGTTTCGAGTTATACAGGTACTTTAAAAAAATTTCATTTAATTAAGAAATTCTATTAAAAGTGCTTTAATTGCTTTTAGTAGAAATATATAGGCATTTCTTCAAATTAATAATACCACATACATCTATTTACATAAAATTTTTTTGTAACATACATTTAACACTGAAAAAAATTTTCCGTAGATTTTCCGCGTGTAACCTTATTTGTTTGGATTTTTCTTTTAAGGATAAAAAGAGCTAAAATCCCTCATAGCCAATATTTTCCAGGGTTTCAAGAATAGTTTATAAGAATTCTAGAGCTTTTTCTACCTCTTTTGCATTCGCTTTTGGTTCATCAATATGATCTTCAGATTTTTCCTCTTCATCTGATATTCCTTTTATTTTATCTATGATTTCCACATCTGTCAATGTTCCGCATGTTTCAGGGCAGTTGTCCACTTGTAAGAATCTTCAAAATTAATGTTAATATTAAATCCAGATTTTATTGCATTTCATTCTGACGCCACATTTTTTTAGTGTTAACAGTTTCTTCTTTACTGATGCCTTCAACCTCTTGTTCATCATCTTCACAGCTATTCTTAAAACCTGCTTTTTAAAACCTTTTTGGATAGTTTTTAGAGACACATTTCTCTAGGCAAAACAGTAATTCTGATAGCATCTAACATCTTTATTTTTGGAAGAGAACTTTTTTCATGGATGGCATTTACAAGTTTGTGGTACCAACTGTCTTCTATAGTTCACTTTAAAACTCCTAATTATCCTTTGATCCATTGGTTGCAATTTTGAGGTGAAAATGAATTTCTATTCTTAGTTTTTTTTTTATCTATGTTGAGAAGCTAATCTCTGGTGGTCACTACAAATTAATCCCTCACTTACTTCCAGAATCATTGTATTCCTTTCTAGTTAAAGAAGTGCAGGGATAGTGATTGAAATTCCGAGAAACAACTTCAACCTGTTCATCCCTACTTCCTATGGGTTATTGAAATTCATCTCTGTCTGCAAGTTCTACTGATAAAGAAAGTTTTGACATTTGTGGTCTATTATTAGAAATACGAGAAGCAGATGTTTTAGAGGAAAAAAAAATTCAATATAAAATTGGAAAATACATTGATTTTAGACAGGAAATGCAGGGAATTTTAGAAATTTTGAGATATAGATGTTTTTGAGATAAATTGGTTTGAGATAAACAGTATTAAACTTACAAATGTAGTGCATCTTATATAATTAGTCTACACAACACTCTGCAGTTTTATCTGTTATAGCCTTTAAATTTTGGTTTACAGGTAGAAGTTGATGAACAATTTTTTTCTTCCACATTGTTATATTATTTTTTCCAATGTAGAGTTTGAAGAGAGTTATGGATGAAGAAAAAGTTAAAGGATTTGCTGATGTTTTAGTAGCTAAAGATCTTACTGAAGGAATTTGTCATCTGTAAGTTTAAATTTTTGGCAAAAATGCATACTTAAATTATTTATGCATGTTTGTAGCATTACGAAATATTTCTTACAATCCCAATTACACTACTAATCTATTTGTATTAAGATATTTTTATTTAATTCATACAAATGTATAATCTTGCAATATAGTGATTAATGAAATTAAATCTTGTTTAAACTTTCTTTAGTTTTTAAAAAGAACCTTTATCAATATTTTCTTTTCTAAAATTCTAAATTGATTTCATGCATTAGTTCTAACACTTTTAGTTTCTCAATTACATATTACACAGTCCAGTCACATTAATGTGACCACCACCTACTTTCGACGTCGACGTGAAATAACCAATCACAGAGTGCAGGTGGCAGCACATTACAGTGTAGTGTATATAAAGGATGTCCTAGGGCATCGAAAAGCATTTCAGTCGCTGGCGCAATGCAGAAAAGTAGCGATTTATCAGACGTCCAAAAGGGCATGATTATTGGCTTTCGGGCCAAGGGTGGAAGCATTTTGGAAACGACTGATTTTGTGAACTGTTCGCTTGCCGCCGTGGTAAAAGTATACCGTGCATGGCAAAATGGCGCTGTACAAAACAAACGGCGCGGCACATGTGGTGCACCACGGGCCAAAGATGGCAGAGGCAAACGAAGGCTGCGGAAATGCGTTCAGACGAATAGACGTGCAACTGTTGAGCAACTGACCGTCCAGATGAACCAAGGGGCTACCAAAAGTGTATCCTCAACAACTGTTCAGCGAACGTTGCTGCGCATGGGCCTCCGCAGCAGGTGCCTGGTTAATGCACCTATGCTGACTGCTGTTCATCGGTGACAAAGGTTGGAATTTGCACGCCAGTATCGCAACTAGACGTCCACAGAGTGGCAACAGGTGGCTTTTTCCGATGAATCACATTTTATGCTCCATGGGACAGATGGGCGCTGGCGTATACGGCGTAAAACGTCTGAAAGCAAACACCCTGCAACAATTGCCGGAAGGCTGCAGGCTGGAAGAGGGAGCGTTATGGTTTGGGGAATGTTTTCCTGCCATTCACTGGGTGCACTCATCATTGTGGAAGGCACGATGGATCAGTATAAGTACATATCTGTCCTTGCGGACCATGTCCACACCTACATGCAAATGATTTTTCTTCAGAATGATGGCATCTACCACCAGGACAATGCGAGGTGTCATACAGCTCGCAGTGCACGTGCGTGGTTCGAAGAGCACCAGGATGAATTTACCGTACTCTCCTGGCCAGCAAACTCACCGGATTTGAACCCAATCTGGAATCTGGACTGTGTATATCAAAAGCATAAAGATGTCTTTTATGAAATCATAACCTCACAATAGATAATTTTATTTGTTTTAATTTTAAAAAAATGTAATTCTTAATATATATTAAATTATAGTTCTGTATAGATACAGAAATTGATTTTACAATGTTTTTGAGAAGATTTTAGAATTAGCAAAATATAATTGTAAGTTGTCTCAAATTTCTTAAAGTTTTAGAGATGATTTTGCTAAGAAGCTATATGGACTGAAATGCCCAAAAATTTTTTCCTGGCCTTAGCATTAGGTTGAGTGTTCCAATCCATGGTTTAATCATAATTTATCTATTTTTTGAGGGTTGGAAATTTTTGTATTGATATATTAATTTGTATCAATCTATCCATGAATATAAGGTTGTTTTTTTTCTCAAGTAACTCTTGTGAAAAGTATTTGAGAGATTGCTAAGATTTCTTAAAATTATTTTGTATTAGTTAACCAAAACAGGACATGAATGAGAAAAAATTCCCATCGATTTCTAAAAACACTCTAAATCTCTAATTTGTTTTTATTTACTATTTATTTTTCATTTTGCAATTTTTTAATATTTTCCTGAGGTAAGTTTCTTAAGAAGTTAACAAAACAGAATTTCTGTTATTAGAATGTTCTACTTATTTTTTTTTATCTTCTGGAGCTTAATAAATTTTATCCCTAAAAATTAAATATTGATTAGATGACAAATATTTTTTTTTCTTTGATGAGATATATCAAGAGCATCTTAATAAAATGTAATTCTTTTTTTTAAAATTTTAGTATTCAGACTGCTGGGCTTGGTGGACTAAAACACAATACTATTATACTTGGTTGGCCATATGGTTGGAGACAAAGTGCAGATGAAAAACAATGGAGGGTATTTTTGAGTAAGTTCATTTGCTATCTTTGTCTAATTTTCCATCCTGTTCGAACGGGATGAGCGATAAACAAAATGGAATTTCTTAGAATGTGGGACTAACATTTCTTTACTTTATTTTATTTACCACTGCCTAATTGAAATAAAAATCATGCAAGCATACTAAAAACTAATATGAATTAGTTATGTTGAGATAAAAGTGAAAGCAAAAGCAGTTCTGTTACATTAAACATACCCATATTGATGTAACCACTTTCTTTATGTTATTTCATTTAATTCATTAATTCTTTTAAAACTATCATTCACCTTGTTTTTCAGTTAAGCTCTTTAATTGCGTCGGTACATGCCTTTCAGTTGTGAGCATAATTGTGTTGCGTTTCTCAGTACTGACTTATTGATTCTTTTCTTATATTCACCCCATGTGAAGAACGGGTATTCAGCTAGTTTTAAGATAAAAACATTCTTCTTTTTTTTTCTCCCTTTGTGTTTGAATTTCAGTTATACTAAAAATAATTAATGTTCAACAATGGTTACTGTTAAACAGTTGAGCAAGTTTTAAAATTTTATCATTTTCTATTATAGTTAAGAATGAAACAGTTTTCTCTGCATCAAATTATTATTTTCTTTTTAGATATCATAAGATCTGTCTCTGCTAGTAAAAATGCTTTGTTGGTACCTAAAGGAATAAATTTGTTTCCCAGCAATTCTGAAAAAGTTTCAGGAAATATAGATGTCTGGTGGATAGTCCGTATCCTTTTAATACCACATTTTGAAAGTTTATTTTTAGTAAAAGTGTGCTTAAGGTTGTTGTGTAAAGAATAGACAATTTTCATACATATGTTGCGTAAGAAATAATTTAAAATTATTTTTTAAATTTTGCACTTCCTTCAAATTTTGGAATAATCTCTCAATGTTTCATATTTTCATTTCATTGAAAGCTTTAATGCACAGGCTGAGCATTAGCATGGGATAACCAATAGAGTGATTTTCTGGGTTGACAGCAAACATATTAAAATAAATAAAAGAACGCTAATTTGAATTAAAATCATTTGATAAATTATGCAATTTTAAAGTTATTTTAGATTTTTAAATTACAAATTTTTAAGAGATTTTGTTTCTTAAGGAAATCTTTAACAGGGTGTGTAACGTTTTTAAAAAAGTGCTTAAAGGTGCTTATTTTCGATTTTCGCTGTTTAAAAGCCCTTAAAGATGTTTTTTTCATTGGGTGTTTTTAAAAAGTGCTTAATTTTCCCCTTTCTAAATTGAGATTTTTCCTTTACCGTGTGGATTTTTGCTACGAATTATGCAGAAAGACACTGTTCACATTGTTCTATTCAACGTTTTCACAATTAATTCAACCCCAAATCTATTTTGGCGCATCCTCAGACTGTAGCTTATGAAAACGCCATTCGATGTACATGATTCAAACATTTTGACAATTGTCGAAAACAATGCTAAAAGAAATGTTTTTTTTGACATGACTGTTAAAACCAGATAAAACCGTCAATTGTCAAAAACTTTCCTACTCTGTCTAATTATGATATTCTTTTAAAAGTGCTTAAAAATATTATTAGAGTGCTTGAAAAGTGCTTATTTTTTGTTGAATAATTTGGCTATGCACCCTGTGTAAGTGGTATACAATAAAACCTAACAACAGTCCCTTGTGGAACTATGACTATGCAACGGATGTTTAAGAGGTTGTCGCTATTTGGAATTATAAATGAATTGGTTACTCAAAAATGTATAAAACAATCACAAATAGTATCAAACAATAAAAAACCGTTTTATACATTAATTTCCACACAACTGTATATCACAGCTGATTTTCATGTGTTTATTAATTTTGTACTATCCCCCGATAGCTCAATAACTGATTTTTTGATAACTTTGATTTTATCCTTCAATGTTATTTTTGTTTGCGATTATCTCTCATATTTTGATTATTCATTGCTTCTATGATGAATCATAGCTCATCAGGAATTACAGCTCATAGTGTAAGTTAGATCAAGATTCCTGCAGACCACCCATGAAAAGTTTAGCTTATCTATAGGAGACTGAATTGAACTGTCAAAACTTAGATTGACTTCTACCAAAATCAAGAATCATAAATCAAATAAATAAATCATAAATAAATCAAGAATCACAGCTCATAGTGTAAGTTGGAACAAGATTCCTGCAGACCACCCTTGAAAGGTTTATAAATTTATAGGAGACTGAAATGTACCGTCAAAGCTTAGATTGACTTCTGTATGAATGTTTAAAAATGTAAATAGAAATTTGTTTTGATTTATATGAATGCTTAGAAACTGTTTGCAATGACTGAATGATTGAGGGAAATGTTTAAAAATGATCAATTAAAATTATTGCTAACAAGAGATGAAAAATTGGAAAAAGTTGACCTTACAAAATTTATGCTAGCAATCTGTGATCATTGTACAGAAACCTCTGTGCGGAGGTTCATTGTGATGTAAAATTCATGAAAGACATTTGGTACCATAATCATATGTTTATTCTTTGGAGGTTGAGATTTATGAAAGCTAATTTCCATTTATTTCTTATGGAAATTGCGATGGTTAAGTTTGAAATTAAAATAAATAAAAAACTGTTATTGGTAAGATTTCTCTGACAGCACAAGGGTAGAAATAAAATGGAGCTTTGTTTAATTTTTTGTTATTGGTACACTTGTTTAAGATGATGAATATGAAATACTAAAGAATACCAGTCAGCATAAAGTGCCATTATTTTAGTGATCAGAATTTTATTATAAAACTTAAATCAGCATGCTTGTTTATCATTAAGCAAAAAATATTATTTTTACAAATTAAACCCTATTGTCTAAGTTGCATTTTTATAATTAATTGTAAGCTAATAATTTAATCATGACTTGAACTGAAAAGTTGATTAAAAAAAATGTCTGCCTAAAAAGTTTTTATTTTGTTTGGAAAAATTATATTGTTCCAAAAATTTAAGACTGAAGCAATATTTTTAAAATTGTTGAATGCAATTAACTTAAATAATGGATGTTTAAACAAGCTGTTTTATTTAGAATATTACAAATAAATAAATAAATAAGATAAATACTTTTCGGCTTGATTAATAAGTAAAATGAGCTACAGCATCAAATTAGTGATTCAAATGTCCTGATATTTTTAGTTTTAAGACAGGCATCTTCAAATTATTCCTCAAAATTTTATTTTTTTAATATTTCTTCAGAAGATGTTGTTTATTAATTCATTTATTGTTTTAGTTCATTCACTTGTTGTCATTCAGTGTTTTATTTTGTTTTGGATTACCACTAATCTATTTACTAATTTTCATTATCTTTGCAAGCATGATATATTCATTGTTATGCATTTAACAAATTACTGTACAAATTTTCAATTCATTTCAATGTGTGTAATTTCTTTAATGAAATATTAGATGATGGTGGTTTATTGATGTTATTACCTTTTCTGCTGAAACAACACAAGAGTTGGAAGAACTGCAAATTAAGGATTTTTACTGTTGCACGTATCCTTTACTATTTACATTTTTGTCAATATTTAGCTCTATGTTGCTCATCATTTAGCTTGTAATTAGTAGTGGAAAAAATTTTGATAAAAAATTATTTGGTAGAAATAATTTGACTTTTTATTTTATTTATTTTGTGTAATTTATCAAAACAAGGCGAAGTTTTAGATCAACTAATTAAATATTGATTTGATATAGAATATGTCTTTCTAGGGAACTTTCTTTTAATAAATTAAATTGTACTGCATTGTATGATTATGAATCACTTAAAAAAATCTTACATTGATATTTTCAATAGCTAACACAAAGACAGATCAGATTGATCAAATATCAGATCAAATAATTAAAATATAGTGTATTGGGATTAATCTTGCCTTTTTTTATTCCTTGAACTTGTGTTTAAATGGTTATTTATTTTTAAAAAGAAAACTATTGAATTTATCCTTTTCCTCAAAATATTTTTTAACCTTGTAAACATGTTTTCTTTTTATTGCATTGGAGTTTGAAAATTAAAGATTTTGATCTGTATTGAAATACATTTCAAACTTACCAACTTTTAAATGGATTGAGTTTATTCTTTGCTGTTCGAGTGGATTTTTCAACATTCCAACAAAAACTTGATTGCTTTTTATCTTTAATTTTATTAAACCTTTATTTTAGTTTGTGTTCAAACTTCTTGGTTTAAATTAGAAAAAATGTCATAGTTTATCTAAATTTATAGATTTATTTTGATCAAGTAATGTTTGCTTGGCAGGAGAGAAAGAAAATCTTTTTATTTGTACAGGCCCAAATGTATACATACTTTGTCATCAAAAGGAATGTAAAAGATTAATACTATCTCCTTTTTTCTCATATAGAGTTAGATTTTGTTTTCTTTGAGAATTTTAATAATTGCCAAAAATAATTTAAAACATGTTTCTTTCTTAGAGTAATACATTTCTTGGCTTATAAAAGTCACTCAAGTATAGCATAACCCAATTTTTATCAATTTAATAAGGATATCAAGATTAATTTTCCTGGATTTTTCTTGTAAAATTATAATGAACGGTTAAACACTTATCTTTATGAATTTGCACATGAGAAAATGTCAAATAGTATTCTATGAAGTGCAGCACCTTAAAATTTTAACAGTCTTGTTTATGAGAAATATTTTTTTCTTAATGTTAAAAATAGAACTCGAGGATAATAGCATTCAGATGAAAAAAGATTTAGCAAGATTTCTTTATCATTTGAGAATCGAAGCTGAAGTCGAAGTCGTTGAAATGGTATGCTACTGAATGCAAATTGAAAAATTCTTATTATAATTTTAACACTTTTATAATCATTCTTCTCTGTACCATAATCCTTAATTAAGTTTTATTTTCATACCTTCTATTTATATTTTCTGTTGACACATTCTAATCTAGCTATTTGTTTTAGGTCTTCTTGCTCTTGGCCTTCCTTCATTTCTCTATTATGTATTCCACTGGTATATATGTTTTAGTTTAATTACCTAGATTTCTTTTATTATTTTTTATTTCTACTAACCTTTTTCTCCACTTTTGCTTTCATTTTTATTTTCTAAATAACATTTTTGTTGCAAAAGCTTTTATTAATACAATGCTGTTTTTTTTGTTGTAGACAATATTAGACCTTTATATTTATTCTTTGTACATTGCTTTTATTTTAACATTAATTATGAGTTTTAAGTAATGTCTGGTAGAAGTTCAAAATAAATAATTAAAGCAAATATATTTGAAAGATCTGTAACCTAATTGACTAATATATACATATGTATTTGAACTTATCAAATGTATGTAAATTTTGTTTCTCATATTTCAAATGAAATTTTATAAGAAAAATTGAAGGTAAAATGACTTTTTAATTACAGCCATCAAAATCTGTTCAATATTATCCTTGTTTTTTCTTCTTGTTTTTAAATATCAGCCAATTTACAACAAATTTTCGATTAATTTAATGAATTGTTATTTTTCCTTTTATTACAATGTCCTTGAACAGCTGACCCAATTTTGAGTTTACGACTGCCAATAGTAAACTCCGTAGCCTTGCGATTTTGAACCCAATCCAGATGATAAAGCAAACTGTTGGATTAAGTATTGGGGGACATTGCCTTCATGGAAAACTTTGATGAAGCTAACTCGCATTTACGTTATATGGAGAAGAAAGCCACGAAAACTTCCCATGGTTAGCCTGATAGCAAGGGGACTCTAACTTATAATGTGTCTACCACGTGGGATATTTTTGTCAGTAGTGGGTACGAGCTGGGTGCAGAATTTCTTTCAAAAAGCTGTCGCTGGGATTTTAACCTGAGCATTGGGAGATGAGCAC
This sequence comes from Parasteatoda tepidariorum, assembly GCF_043381705.1. Lineage (NCBI taxonomy): Eukaryota > Metazoa > Arthropoda > Arachnida > Araneae > Theridiidae > Parasteatoda > Parasteatoda tepidariorum. The sequence continues at coordinate 17,223,672 of NC_092209.1, read as the reverse complement.
ACTATTCCCTAAGCCTCCTTTTCTTAATTTCTCATATAAAAAGTTACATAATACAGTTTTATGAAATAAAGGTTTTTTTTATAACATTTGAATGACATAATTAAAGCAAGACCAAAAAAAAAAACTTGAAAAGTCTGCTTTTTGCCTTTCTATGTGGAGCAGTTCAAAACTTTAAGTAAGAATAATAAAAATTTACGCCAAATAATGACTGCATAGTTCTCTAAAATTTGTTTAAAAAACATATTTTTTAAAATTTGTTTTATATAAATAAATGATCTCACAGTAATATGTGTAGCGCTTATGAAAATGTCCTTAATTTATTGTCTAATTCTAAATGGTATATAAAATGTTCGTGTTATGTAAAATTTGAATTAATAATACTATGCTTTTTTTAGAATAATATTTATTTATATAAAAAGTAAGTATTTTATGTAAAGTATAATTTATCTTAAAATATTAGATTTTAATGATTAACTGTTATTATTTTTGTTTATCTATTATAACAATTGATATCCCAGGATATTAAATTATGATACTTTGATTTTTATTCTTTTACAAACTTCCATAAATTTCTTTCTAACTTTTTTTTCATATTCATAGATGGATAGTGATATATCTGCTTATACATATGAAAGAACACTTTTAATGGAACAAAGAAATGAAATACTAAAGCAACTTAAGTTATCAATTGGGGGAACTTCATTTAAAGAGGTAATTTTTTTATCAATCTATTTATGCTTCTCTTCAAGCTACAAATTAGTTATTAATTATTGGATTTTACGTATCCAATATTTTAAAAGCAAAAATGGGAGTTATTTATTGATTGTGATTCATTTATTTCATTGTGATTTATCTATTATTATTATAATTTATTTATTATTGTGATTTATTTATTATAGTGATTTATTTATTTTTATTATGATTTATTTATTATTGTGGTTTATTTATTAAAAGTGTGATAATTTATTGATGCTTAATTTAAATAACCATAATTTCAATTGACACTTGATGCAAAGACCCTTGCAATCCAGTGAAAATTAGCATTATATTGTGAGGTCGCTACATTGTGTGTACACATCGCTACTGCAAGTATTTAGCCAAAATTGTCACACACATTTAAAATCTAATGTCGCTATTCGTATACACAGGATCTAAAAAATCTTACATCGTGATTCAAAAATCCAATATTACGTTTTGTATTTTCGAATTTTCAAAATCCTATATCGCTATTCATAATCATGCAATTTTAAAAATCCAATATCACTAGTTTTGTTTTCTTCAATTAGCTACTATAAAAGTGTGATATTCTTTATTGGTAGGTATCTTAATTATAAATCTTAGTTCAAAAAATTAAATATGAATAGCATATAAATTGATGTCTTGCTATCGAGTTTTTGCGCACAAAATTTTTCGAGGTTTTTTCACTTTGTGTCACAATTACCCCTGGTTTAATAATTCAATGTTAAAATACAATGTGCTGCTAGTTTTTAAAACTCAATGATCATGAATGTTTTTAAAAATTTTTTTTTGTGATACAGGTGCAACATATTGTTGATCACCACCATTATGAAGCTAGTAATAAAAAGGGTTCAAGAGTAAGATTCAATGAAGTTACAGAAGAGATTCAAGATGTAGAATTAATTGATGTAACAACAGAGGATTCTGGTAGTCATGACAGCCAGGCAGATGGGGATGCACAAAATGAAAGCTTTGATAAACTTTTAACAATCAGACCGTAAGTTGTTTAATGTTTAAAGTAGTATACTTAGTTAATATTTACAATTTGCATTAATAATTCTCCTATTAATATCATTTTTATAGACAAGACTTTCATTTCACACACGCACACACTTTTAAAACTGTGTCATATTTGCAATTCATATTCACATGATTTTATTATCAATCGTCGTTTTTCGTATTTACCTGATTTAAAAAGTACACATTACAATTTAAAAACCCAATATCATAAGTTGTATTTACGCGTTTTTAAATTCAATGTCGTGATTCATTGTAACACTTTTTTAAAATCCAATATTGCAATTCGTATTCAATCCTTTATAGCTCACCCATTTTCGTATTTATGCATGATTTTAAAGCTAAATGTCAAATTGCAATTCCTCACAATTTAGAAATCGAATATCGTGATTTGTATTCATGCAATTTTAAAATCCAATATTGCAATTCATATTCACGAGATTTTAAAATCCAATATCACAATTCTTGTTAGAGCAAAGTTTTTCTTAAATTAATTACTATAAATGTGTGATATTCGTCCTTGGTAGGTGATTTAACTGTAAATCTTGGTTCGAAAAATTATGCTAAAATGGAACATGTGCGGTACATAATTTGATATTTTGATATTGTAACATAAAATCTACAGGTTTTTTACTTTGTATCACAATCTCCCCTTATATACCTACTTACTCAACATAAAATTCTATAAAAGAGTAACACAAAAAAGTAAATCCTGGGAATCCTAAACTTCTGATATACAATGGCCTCAGATTTAAGTTCAAAATTTATCTTTAAAAATAATTATTTTTTAGATGTCAAAAAACCTTATCGTCTAAATAATTATAGTTCATTTGTCGGCCATCAGTCAACTTTACTCTTTCATGTCTTTAAAATTCCAAGTAGTCATTAAAATATAGCACTTTCTAGTTACTGGTTTTATAATATCTTGACAGATTTAATCTTATTTGTTTTTCAGAGATGAAGCTAACGTTCGTAGGATGCATACTGCTGTAAAGTTGAATGAAGTTATTGTTGCAAGATCTCATAATGCTCAGTTAGTCATCTTAAATTTGCCGGGACTTCCAAAAACCACTACAGTGAAGGCGAATTGTATCCTTTATAATTAGTAACTGAACTTTTAGTACACATTCTTTTTTAAAATCATTCATTATATTTAATTTTTTTAATACATATAATTTTTTTTAAAAAAATGACCGCAATAGCCCTTTGTGGGATAGAGGAGTTTTGAAGGTTAAGGTTTTTTATTTTTGTTACCAATGGCATGATGATCGGGGTTGGTTTTTTGACATGACTCGTCAAAAACCTAACCTGTTAAAAAGTGTCTAAAACTGTTGAAACATGATAAAAACTGTCAAAGACCTGAATATAATTTCTTTTATGTTATTGAGGGACATTTTATTCGAAGTCAAGCTACATAACTTGTACCATAATTGCACTGTAATTATAATTTATATTTTTTAAATTATATAAATTTTTTATAGATATGAAAAATTTAGTCAAAATCATTATGAACTTTTAACTGTGTTTTCAAAAAACATACTATTTATACTTTAAGATCATTATTATTTAATATATTATAATTTTTTTGTTTAATATAAAATTGGTTGTGAAAAATTAAGATAGCTATAGCTTATTTTAAACCCCATTTATCAAAAAAAAAAAAAAAAAAAAAAGTTTTTTTATGAATTTAATTGGATAGTTTCTACTTAGTTATTATTTAGAGTTTTCAAAAATGTATATCCTTGTGAAATATTTTAATGAAGTATTTGATGACCCTGAGGTTTTTTTTTAAACATTTGATTTTATCTGTTTGCTAGCAGATAAGTTAATTTATGGCTCTTAGTATTATATTTGTTGTAATAAATAAAAAAAAATTTGGCAGTTTTGCAATTTTTGTTTATCATTTTATCTTTTTAAAAACTCATATTTAGTGTTACATGGTTGTTATGATTTCAAAAATTTCATTATCAAATTGAATATTAAGTGTTATGTATCATCACTCTAATATGACCTGTTTTTGAAAATGGTTGGTATAACTGGATTTCTTTATTCAGCATTCAAAGTTGATTATAATTAAATTTAAAGATTATTGTTTTTGATCAAGAAACTTAGACAAATCTGGAAATTTAAATTGTAGGATTCATATTTGATTCCATGCAGTAGCAGGAATGCCTCTGGATTTTCACTATGTTGTATAGATTTTACAATTAACTACATGTTTATAGAAAGCTTTTAAAACTTATGGAAAAAATTTTCTTTCTTTTATTTTTTTTCTCCAAGAATTTCTTTATATTAGTTTTAAATTATGTTAATAATGTATTTCTTTTATATTGTTTTTTAATCTCTTTATGAATTCTTGTTTTTAACTTTAGCAGTTTATTAGTTGCAAAAAATTTTGTTGATAGTGTTATTAAATGTTTCATTTTTAATCTTAATAATTCTGTTTAAAATTTTAACTGTTGCTCAAGTTTAAAAAAATAGCTGTCGAACTACAGAAAGGCAACATTACAGTTTGGCATCGTAATAATAATTAAATTATAACAGTGTCATAACATTTAGCACATTGTTGACCGGTGATAAGTTAACTCGTTTGACATAGTTTTTGCTCAAAATTGCCTATCAACAAAGAGATAAATAGATCAAAAAATTTTGAATAAAATTTTAGAGAAATATATTAATATTGAATTAATAAAAATATTAAATCATTTTAATTAATTTTATATAAAGTTAAATTTTTAATTATGTCCCTTTTTTAAAATTGGTGCTCTTGTATTGACTAACATGTGTTGACAAATCAATAAATTTTATTCAATGATAAAATATCAAAAGTAGCCAGTTTCTAAAATTTAGAAACCAATAAATGAGTAATTTTTAATTCTAAATAGTGTTTTTTAAATCTTACTTTTTCTTTTCATTTAAAATATGATTTTCATTTTAATATTACATATTTACACTTCAATTTTATATCAAGTAATTCCTTTAATAGTCAATTCCAAACTCAGGTAGGAAACTAGTTTATTTTCTTGCATAGAAAACCGGATTTTCCACAAGTTATTTAAGGGTGATATGTTTTGCATGGAAATTTTTGTACAGTACAGAACCCGTTATCCGGAAACCAAAAAACCGGAACGAAATTCGGTAAATTTTCCCGCCATTTTTAATAAAAAAAATTTTTTTCCTCATAAGATATTAGGATTTTTCGTTCTTTTTTTAAAGATGTTTACCATACCATCATTTTGGAAATAATAATTAGTGTATTACTTCCTCGTTTTTTCTTCTTTTTAAGATTATTTCCGAATTTTTTTTTTTCAGTTGGATTTAACAATAAAAAAAAAACGGCTTTTTGTAACGATTCAGAAAACCGGAAAAATCAGTTATCCGGAATAGCGATGGTCCCGATCGTTCCGGATAATCGGTTCCCTACTGTATTAATTCAGTAAAAGGGGTTCATTTGAATATAACTAAATTTTTAAACATGAACTTAACAGCTTTGATTATATGCTACTAAAAAGTAAACTGTTGTACCTTATTTTTTCTTATAACAGTTACAACAAGGGTTTTTATTAACAGTATTAACTTAACCTGGTTTAGATATGGAGTTTTTGGAAGTTCTAACAGAAGGTTTGGAAAGAGTTTTGATGGTTAGAGGAGGTGGAAGAGAAGTTATCACAATCTATTCATAATTGTTAACGTATTTTAATTTATTTTGTTCCTGGTATTCATTGCAATTTGCTTTTATCCTGTGATGCATCTATTTATTTATTATTTTTTTCCCATAACAACCCACCTCATGCATTTCCTTTGATCTGATTTTTTTTTTAAATTTAAATTTTTGCTAGACATTTTAATTCTTAGATTCTTTTTCCTTCAATAACATTTTATGAGAGACAATTTGATTTAATGTGATATTTCCTTCAGATTTTCAGCATTTACCGTTAATTTTTTTTATGTAAATAAAAATTGATGCCTATAATATTCAACTGGATTAGTGAAAGATGTGTTTTTTTTTTAAATTTGCACGTGTTAATTGAAAACATTAGATTTGTTAGTTTTTTATAAATTTAAAATCCTGTTAGATTATAATGCATATTTTTCTCCTCTTTCCACATTGTACTTCTTAAATTTTTGCTAAAAGTTTAAAAAAATAATTAATACCATGTAAAACATAATTTTCCCTTAGTTGGAAATATAGTTATTTTATATTGATTTCACTATAAACTAACGACTTTAATTATGTTTTTGTAAGTGTAGTTGTTTGTATAACTATGCTTTTAGCTTCAATAAATAATAATCAAACCCTCTTGATTAACAAAATTCTCTTTTTTTAAGACAAACCTACGATTATTATCAGCTACAGTCTGATTACTTTTAGAGTGTAAATTTACTAAATGAGAAATACTAATTTGCTTAAGCAAAATTTTATAAATTAATTTCAAAACCTCTTGATTTTTACTTTAGGTATGTCAAACCAAGCATTTTTTTTTTTATACAGCATAAAAACTTGTTTTATAAAAGTGTTTCTAATATGCAAAGTATGTACTTAGAATTTATACCAGATAAATCTTGCTAGTATTTTTATTGCTCTTAACTTTACATAAACCTCATTAACATATTTTGTAAGCTTTACTTATTGTTACCATTTAGAAAAACTTATATACACAATATACAGTCCTTACACCTGTCTAAAAAATAATTATTGTGTATGTGTAATAATTTACAGTGCACGCTAAATGTTTGCTAAAAAATGTAAATACATTTGTATTTACAAACATTTTTGTAAATACATATAGTTTCAGTTTAATTATTACAGAATGCAAAAAATTGATATTTTTAGATATAGATATATATTGATGAGTTAGATTTATTTATTCAAAATTTTGATTCTTGTAATTGAATAAATTTGTGATAAATGTGTATTATTTTTTTCAATATACACATGAAAAGCTTTCATTTGATTTCTTCTACTTAGATTTTTTTTATTGTGTTTTATTTTTAGAGATGGCATTTTTATGTAGTGTGCTAGTCCACCTATAAGTTACTTTTTCTGTGATAACTAAGGTGCATTTCAAACATGACATTTTTAAAACGAAGATGTGATTTGTAGTGTTTCATATATTTTTATACTAAATTTGTATGCAGTTACTTACAACCGATGTATAACATCAGATTATTACCACCATGCAGGGTCTAGAACCAAATAGTTAGTTTAATCATCAGGCATACAAATGTTTCCAGAATTATAAGATCAATTTTACATTTTTTTTTAAAAAATTTGTGTTTAATAGTCAGTAATACATGTACAGTTTTGTCCTAGATAAGTTATTTCATAAATGATGTTATAATTATTGTATGAAAATAAATGTTATAATTACTGTATTAAAATGAATACAAAATCTAACACGGAATTAAACTTGATTTTAAATTGTATATCAAGGATTCAATGAATTGTGTAGTAATGAATTAAATTTTTTCATATAGTTAGAATCATCCTAAATTAATAGAAAATTTTATATATGAATTTGAAGAAAAATTTATTTATGAATTAATATCAAAATTTTTTATGCGTATTATATATAATTATTATGTGTTATAAATAATTTTTATTTTAATGAAGCAGAAGTTATAACAAAAACTATGTTAACAATTTTTGCGTTATTAAAATAAAATTTACCCTTAGGGTAACACTTAGAAATTCATTTTTAAAATTTGAGTTCGACACTTTTGTTCATTAAATTGTTTCTTCACTATGTTTTTTCTAAGAAAACGAAGCTATTTCTTATGTTATTTTTACACTTATATTTGTTAATAGTTTGTGTCATAAGTTAAAAATTTCAAACAAGACTTTGTCAGTAAAAAAAATGTGATTTGTTAGTGTTTTATATATTTTTTTGCTAAATTTTTGTGTGCAGTTTATTGCAACTGATGTACAACGTCAGATTTTTACTATTAAACTTGGTTTGGAAGTTTAGTTTTAAAAATCAGGCATTGAATTGTCTGCAGAATTGTAGAATCAATTTTGATGTTTTTTTAATTTTTGTGTTTAATGTTTAGTAATATGCACATTCTTGTGCAAGATCAGAATTAATTCTCTTATAGTGTTATATTTATTGCTCTAAAACTAGTTACAGTTATTGTATTGAAAAGGGACACAAAAATAGGATTAAGTTAGGTTTATTATTTTTAAATTGCCTATTAATAATTTGATACACTTATCAAAGAACAGTACAAAATCAAATTTTCTAATGGAAAATCTTTATGTATTTATTAAGTTCTCAAAATGTATTGTACACATTCTATATAATTTATATAAGCATGTTAAAAAATTTATTTTAATGAAGCTGAAATTGTAATAAAAACTATGTTACTACAATTTAGACTACATGAAAAAACTTTTTTTTACCTATAATGTAAAAATCGATTAAGAATTTACTTAAATTCCTTTTTTTGGTGATATCTACTTTTACAAATTCAAGTTATTGATTTAATAATGCAAATTTTTGAATTATTTTCAACCAATTAATTCCAGTTCATGATTTTTGTTTAAAAATTTAATGTTGAACTTTTTTCTTTTGTTAATTTTAATCAAAGAAACTGTCAATTATGTTATTATTACACTAGTATTAGTCATGATTGTATTTTATTTATGCACTTTTCTAATTCTACATGTGATTTTGTCTGAGAATTTATTGCTTTTAATCATTCTGTTTTTGACAAATTTCTTAATGAAATAATAATCTTTTTATAAAAGCCTTAATCTTGACTGTATTTGCCATTTTACTTGAGTTGCTATTGTTTTGTTTTAACATTGCTCTTTCTTCTAATTATTTGCTTTAAAAGCTTATTTGATATTTAATTATTGAAGCATTCTTTATTGAAATATTCAATTTAAAATCCACTTAATCTCCTGCCCTCTAAAATTTTCTTTTAACTCTATAATTCTTTATTTTTTGCTTCAAATTTTTTACCAATTTGGTATAACATTTTTGCTAAGGCAGTTGAAACCAAAGGCCTTATTTCTAAAAAACAGTGTTCACCATTCTGTTTTTATTTAACTATCAGTGTAATACTGATTTCAGTGGTAAATTTTTTGATTTATTAATAATGGTACAAATAACTCGCTTTTGTAAATAATGTAACTCAAAAAAATATTTTGAAATAAACTTTGCCTGTTAATGCTACTAGAGTCTTCATTTTTAATTTAAGATGTACGGAGAGATTGGAAATTGTTCTCTAATACCATTTTAATAGATTCTACAAGAGCAATAACAACGTTCTCCTTTATTTTACAAAATAAGTTTTATTTAATTTTTTTTAACATGGCACATATATTTAAAGGCACACTAAGTTCGTGAAGGGTTATATTCACCCTCGGCATGCAGCTCAGTTTTTATACTTTCCAGTCCTGAAATACGGGGAGATTAATATTTTCTTTATCTATGTTACAATTCACATCTTCTTCAGTTTTAAAATAATACAAGAATGTTATTAGCTTTTTACGTTTTAAAATAATATATAATATGGCGCCTGCTATTTCAGCGGACAGGGTTATTAAGTGAAAAAATTCATATGATAATTGTTATGCTACAGAATTACAGGCATTTGTATACATTACAGAAATTTTGTAATAAAACAGAAAAAATAAAAGCCCAGATTTATGGAATACTCCAAAGCCTATCTTTATAATCAAGATACTTTTGTTTGTTATTCCCAGGGTTGCAAAACCCCAATCCGGGTAGGTTTTATTGGGTTTTTTTCAAAAGAGGGCAGGGATAAATATATTATTTTAATATTAATAATTAAGTTTAATTTTATGAATTGACTTAACATATAGGTAAGTAAAGTGTAATTAAAACAAGTAAATTGGTGCAAAAGTCTGAAAAAAGTTTCTTCTGACATGACGATACAAAATGTTATATGCACTCACATACATCACACATTTGAAACGTATTTTAACACAGGATTACCTTTTATTTATATTTAAAAAAATATTTTTACATTTTTTTTCCTTTTTGCATAGAAAGCGAATCAAAGGCACTGACTAATCAATGGGCATACAGTTAAATCTAGCCAGCAAGGTGACTGTCCAGTGTCCAAACACAGTTTTTTCACCATAGGTTAAATTTTTTAGGTTAGACGACATATATATTTCAATGGAATAGCTCTTTAATATAACAGAGGATAAAAAAGAAATCAATTTTAGAAAAACCCACTTTAGGGTGGGTTTTACCCAGTAAAGCCCATCTATGTTTTAATGGGTAGATGGGTTTTTTGCAACCCTGGCCCCACCTATAACACCGTGTCCATCTTTCATAAATGCTTATCGCTTGAAAGAAAAACAAAAAGCATGCAATTTCACAAATATGAGGGGGGTGGGGAATAAAGCAAGAGAGAGAAAAAAAATCCTGAACCCGTCATCTAGCAACGAAAATAAGCATCAGATATTTTTTAACCTACACGGGGAAATAGTGAGATCAGTATTGAAACAAGGGGAAAAAATTCTTCGCCCGTGATATTCACGTGACCTGTAGTGTGGGATGAAACTGATACCCCTCTCAAATCGGGAGGGTTAAGATTTATACTGTATTGCAGGGTGTGATTTTATTGTCTTACAACAACAAAAGTTAGCATATAGAAAAATATATTTAAAAAAAATAATAAACTCAGTGACATGACAGCCCATGGAGAGCCAAGGGCTCTGGGGTGCAGGAGCAGAAGTTCTGATTGGGTGGATATACAAGACCAGTTGCATGGGAGAGAGAAGTGTTACCACTCATCCACCGCAACTTATGATATATTTAATATTTTCTAGCAATAAAAAAAACTTCTTTATAAATTGAACCATTACCCAATGGTTTTATTTGTAAATTCCTTTTTGATAAAAACATCAATCCAACTACTTTCTAAAATTTAAATTAAGTAACCTCTCAGATTTTTTTTTAAGTCTTGGAAAAGATTATATTAAGTATGCATGAAAGTTTTCTTTAGTTAGCACTTTTTTTTTAACGTTTTAGCTGAAATACTGTATCAGTGTTTTCATCTAAGATGAGAGTGAGTTATTGTATTTAAATTTAGGAAAAACAATTTATGTCGTTTATTATTAATCTATCAACTAAAATTTATTTTTTAAGTAAAAAGTAAATAAATGATTGCATAATTTTTATATACAGTCGAACCTCGATCTCGCGAATTTTTCGATATCTCGAAGATAAAAAAATTCCCTTCAAATTTCTGTACACTCAATGATAAAAAAAACTTGATTTCACAAATTTTTTTTTCTAATCCCTCGATAACTTGAATTTTTTTCTCCATAAATAGTGTAGATTTTTTTTTCTAAAATAAAAAAAATATTCCAAAAAAATAAAAAATTTTAAGAATGGCTGACAAGGCATGGAATGATATGTCTTCCTCTACAATAATGAATGGATTCAAGAAGTCTGGATTCATTAAAGATCACAACAGTAGTCAAACAATCAATATCGTTAATTCTTTTGAAAACTACACCGAAAATGATTGAAACAGATTGACCGGACTCATGAAGCTTGAGGACATGGAATTTCATGACTTTGTAAATGTAGATGATGCAGTCAGTGGGATGACAATGATATCATCGCTCAAACGAAAGCTTCTTGTGAACTATCAGAAGAAGAGGATGAGGAAATCGAAGATTTACCGCTCAATGTTACTAACAAACAAGCACTTTCTGCAGTGGACACTGTAAGGATATTTATTGAGAGGCAGCCAAATATGTCAGAGGAGACTTTTAAAGCTCTAGTCCTCTTAGGTAGTGTTATAGACAAACTTTCTTACACATCTCTAAAGCAAACAACAATTGAATCTTTTTTTAAATGAAAGTGTAAAAAGTGTTTTTAGAATAAATATGGAATAGTAAATAAGGTATGTAAAGAGCATTTTTCTTTATTGTACCATCGATAACATGCGATTTTCGATATCTCGAATTTTTTCTCCTCTCCCTTCAAGTTCGAGATTTGACTGTATTTATAATAGTGACCGCACATTATGTCAATTTTTGATTGAATGGTAGTAATTATATCAGGGGTGTTTACTGTATAAATATATTGCTAAGGTAATAAAATGTTGCTATTTGATTCATCATAAAGATATATATTAAAGATATTAATATGTCGGCGCCAGCGTGTCTGACTGTGAAGCCAATGGTTGCGGGTTGGAATCCTGCTTAGGGCATGGATGTTTCTCTCTGTGTGTTGTGTGAATGTGGCCTACCCTATAAACGGATATCTGTGGCGTGGGTAATGTTGCTCACCTCCGTGAATTGGGTTCACAGGTGCCCATTGGGTAACGTTAAATGAGCAACTCTTCCTATCTGCTGTGATAAAGAATGAAAGCTCAGTGCCTGCTGTAGGAAGAAAAAAAATATTAATATCTAATTACTTTTTTTATCAAGATCACTTTGCAGAAACCTAGTTTACCATCTCTTAGATTTATACAACTTAAACTTTTATAAATACAGCCCATTTGTAATATTTCTTTGAGAATTCTAATTATTAAAATTAAAAATTTTTTTTCTTTCTTTTGGAATTTTTTTTTACTTCCGCTTAGTTTTTTTGTTTGTTTGGTATTAGAAATTTTTTTTTTTATTAATGAAGGTTTTGTTTTTATGATTTAAATTCCACATGACNGAGAGCTGAATGAGGCGGAAAAGGGCATGATCATAGGCGCCCACCGATTTGGTCATTCCATACGCGTTATCTCCGACAAGTTTCAGGTACCACAGTCAACAGTTGGTGACGTCGTGTTGAAATGGGAACGAGAGGGAGTGATAAAACCGCAGTCCCGACCCGGCAAGCCCAAAATAATGTTCGACAGGGATCGACGATCTCTTCGACGTGTAATGATGGCAATCCGACAAATCTCGTTGGACACTGTCGCTACCAACTTCCGGGCTGCATCTGGCAATGTTGCCAGTGCACATACCATTCGTCGGGAGCTGATTGCACAAGGATTCCATTGACGAGCAGCAGCACATAAGCCAAACATCTCTCCATCAAACGCCCGCCACCGATTTCAGTGGTGCAAAGCACGTCGCCAGTGGACAGTAGAGCAATGGAAGAGCGTTATGTGGAGTGATGAGTCACGCTACATGTTGTGGCACTCTGATGGACGAGTGTGGACCTGGCGAATGCCCCGAAAATGGTACTTACCGGAGTGCATTGTCCCCATTGTGAAGTTCGGCAGTGGAGGAATTATGATTTGGTCCTGTTTCTCATGGTTTGGCCTTGGTGTTAGTGCGTGGAACCCTGAACGCAGAAGGGTATAGAGACATCCTGGACAATTCGGCGCTTCCCACCTTGTTGCAACAGTTCGGTAATGGCCCGTTTGTGTTTCAACACGATAACGCTTCCATTCATAAAGCACATGCCATCACGGACTGGTTTGATGAAATGGAGGTGCAAGAGCTTGACTGGCCATCCCAAAGTCCCGACATCAATCCAATTGAGCATCTCTGGGATGAGTTGGAGCGCCGGTTGAGGGCCAGACCACAATGCCCCAAAACCACCACTCAACTCTTCGCCATGTTACAGGAGGAATGGCAGGCAATACCTGCCTCCGTGTACCAACACCTAGTGGATAGCCTTCCTAGAAGGGTTAAAGCTGTGATTTAGGTGCGTGGCGGCCCTACGCCCTACTGTCTTGATACTAGCACCTCATTAATCCGAAATGAAGGGTGTCCGGTCATTAATGGCCAGATAGTGTAGTTTACTATCTCTTAGATTTATACAATTTAAATTTTTATAAATACAGCCCATTTGTAATACATATTTCTTAGAGAATTCTAATTATTAGAATTAAAATTTTTTTCTTTATTTTGGAATTTTTTTACTTCCGCTTAGTTTTTTTGTTTGTTTGGTATTAGAAAAAAAATTTGTTTTATTAATGAAGGTTTTGTTTTTATGATTTAAATTTCACATGACTAACAAATAGATATTAAAAAATTTATATAATTTAAATTCAAATATAACAAACAAATAAACTTTATAACAAATCAAATTAATCCTCACTGCAAAGCTTCTGAAAACCACTACCAATTCCTAGAAATTTTAGGAGAATAATATTAGTTTTAATGCATCAAATCTGTTTCATGTACTATATATAATTTGATTGTACAATTTAATAATTCTGCGTATTAAATTTTTCTCAAATGCACAGAGTTATGTATTTTTCAAACATAAGAATAGCAATCATGTTATAGCTTCTTTTTAACAAATAGTGTTTGTAAAAATCATGTTTTTTTAAAAATATCAGATTTTTTTTTTCCTTTTAAGTTTATTTATATAAATCAAAGTTTTGTTTAAATACATTGATAATACTTTATTATTAAACAAAATTATAACTAAAAAACTTAATACTCCTAACTCAAATTGTCAACATTAATTAATCACTAAATAAATAAAATCTAATTTATTTTTCTTTTAACCAATTTCAACAACATCATGAGGCAAATTAAAAATTTCAAAAGTATTCAAATGAACATAAAAAAGAATTATTATATTCGAAGATCAAGAGCGGTTTATGTACATTTTCCACAAAAATGGCAATTGGATCACCATCTGTTGCATTTTTAGGATTACTTAGTTATGACAAATCAGTAACGTTACCTGGAAATTCGGTTCTCCCCTAGAGTTATTCCATGATGAAAATGGGTCGTGTTGGAAAAAAAACTGTTTCCTGTCTAGGTGTAGAAAAAAAAAAGAACAGCATAGTGAAGAAAATGACAAGAATTCTAGTGAGGAAATATTGATTTGGAGGGATTGTGAAAAAAAAAACTGTTCTTGTTCAACCTAATTTAATAAATTTTTTTAACCATCAAGGATTGTTTTAAAATGTTTAGGGAATAAATAACTACTTGTCACATGTCAACTCTCTCAAACTTTGAAATTCGTTTTTCTCAAAATTAAGCTTGTTCATAAATGAGACACAAACCAGAGATTGATGAATATGTGTCACAACTATTAATAAATAAAGTAATTTTTTTAAAAAAAAAAAACAAATTTATTTACAATTTACATAAATACAATTATAAATTCTTTTAAGAATTTTTTCGTCTTAGTTTCTTAATATAATCTTGAAATTCAAAATACTGTTTCTTGGAGTCCTGTAATTAAAACAAAAATATATAAATTAAACCTGTTAGAAAATGCCCAAATTTGCATAGCAAAGATTTAAAAGTGTTAACTAATTAGGTTTTTTTTTTACCTTAGCATCTTCAAACAGTATTTCTTCTCCAATAGCCTCCTTCAACATGCCCATCTAACAATATTAAAATGTAATAAATTATGTTTACAATCCGACACTGAAGAAATAATGAAAGCAGAGCTTAACATTTAAATGGAATGATAAGTTGAAAACAATGTAGTCTAAGATATAAAAAAGTAAACATCAATACGAAAGTGAATGTTTTAAAAATGAAAAGGTTAAATGCAGAGTTGGCAAGGTTTAGGACAATAGAATAATCCATGGTTTGAACCGTCCTGTCCAAAACTTTAAATTCAAATTATGTCACAATTTTTTAAACAAAAATACTGNAAAGTGAATGTTTTAAAAATGAAAAGGTTAAATGCAGAGTTGGCAAGGTTTAGGACAGAATAGAATGATCCACGGTTTAAACCGTCCTGTCCAAAACTTTTTTATTCAGATTATGTCAATTTAAAAAAAATATTATGAAAAATAAAAGGTTAATTTTGAACAATAAACAAAATGAAGACAAGTTTTTGTTTTCTAATAAAAAGTTTATTATTATTTTTAATATTGCATTATTTATCCTTATACAAAAACATTATTTATCAGTATTAAAAGCATATTTAAAGGATAAGGTATTCACTTTTGTTGTTCAATGAATTGTAGAGCTTCAAAAGTTATAAATCTTTTCCTATTATATTATTTTCGTTTTATAAGTTAAAGCAAAGTGTATAAAAAGTATTAAATATTTAATAATTTATGTAATTATTATCTCTACAATGGTTACACAAATAGAATTTTCACCCTTTTACCTATGTTCAATGTTTTGGACACTTTAAAAAAACAGTTTTAGTCAGTTTATGACAGTTGAACCCACGTGTCCTGTTCAAAACCCTAACCCTGGTTAATGAAATAAAACTGAAAGTTTATAGAGTAAACCTTGAATTTTGCAGTTTCTTATCTTAATCAAAACAACTATATGTCAATTAAAAAGATCTATTTACATAGCTGCAACTCATCTACATTTATGTACCATTTTCTGCATCAAGACTCAATCTTCTGCATTTTGAAAATGTGCTTTAAAATTTTACAGCTTATTAGAATTACTTTATTTATGTATACATGTTCATGAGTAAGGATAGTCTCTCCTGTCTGGCTCAGACAATGATATCTTGGATTTTTGCTGCGTTTCAGCCTGATTAATGTTGTAGGTCATTAATTCATTAAAAGTATAAGATGTTAAGCATAAATAATTATAATAATAAAAAAGAGCAGAGTTTTTTTCTAGCTCAGAGTTATTTGAACGGATTGTGTTACTTCTACATTTTTTTACATTTCTTCTACATTTTTCCTACCTACATTTTTTTAAAAAGAGAGGTAGAGGGTAAATCTTTTTGTTGATGCTTAAATTCAGATTCATAATGTATAGCAGAAATCCAATAAAATTTCTGGATTTAAACATATTGTAGAAAAATTCAACTTGACTAAGAACTTAAAATGTGATTAGTTAGCAACACTTACTAGACTTAGCTGAAACAAGACTTATTAGACTTAGATGAAACAACACTTACTAGCCTACCAAAAAAAATATTCAAATCATGGACTACCAAAACATGTAAACACTTATTTAATAAGCAAAAAGGCTTAAATTGTACAGTTGAAAAAAAAAGCATATTAGGACATTCTAAATATTCAAACGATTTGGACAATTCTTCAGTAGATATCCCAGATTTACAGAGATTAAACAATTGTGTTTTTTAAATTTTTTTTTATTCCTAACTTTATTTTTAAAGTGTGTCTTGACCATTACAAGAAATAAAAAATTAGAAAACCTAAAATAATTTTGAAACAATTGACTAAATTAAACTTACCTGATTGGTTAAATTTTCTTGAATTAAACTCTGAATTTTCAGTAGTTTTTTATTTAAGGTTTCTAAAGCATCAGCATCCTATAATGATATTGCAATTACTACTTTACATGAAAAGATAATTTTTAAAAGCAAAAAATATTGTTTTAGCCTTACCTGAAATTCCATTGAATCTAACATCAAATCTCTTCGCATCATTTGTAGTTTCTGCAATTCCTTTAAATAATTACTTTTAATTTCTAAAGCATCTTCCCTGGAATTATATAAATATATTTTTAAAATAAAATATGAATAAAGTGGCTAAAATGTTTGTATTTTCAGTACATACCTCTGTTTTAAAAAGTCGATTTCTTGATCTATTATTTTTTTCTTTTCTAAAGTCTAGGGAAAAAAATTAATACATTATATTCAAAAAGCAAATCATAATATACATAATTGTACATAATATACATAATATGCATAAATATACATAATATGCATAAATATACATAATATACATAATTTCATTAGAGCAGAGTTTCTTAAATTTTTTTGTGTGTGAACTTAATAAGCATTGCTCAAATCCGACAAACCCGTGAGTATAGCTATCAGTTTTTTCACTTGGACTTGTAATATACTATTGCAGCTTTAGATCTTTAACTTTAAGATATAGAACAATGTGAAAATTTTTAAATAAGTATCAAACTTAAAATGTAATTCAAATGCGTCAAAACGTTTTTGTTTTAAAATATTCGGTAATTTAAAAACTATTATAATAATCTAAAATAAATATCAAAATTACTAACATTTTTGGCGACTTATGCTGCCGGTTCACGAACCTTGATTAGGATCTAGACCCACAATTTAAGAACTAAATTCGATAATTGCACAAGAGAGTGAATTTACATTCTTTTCTGGATATCAAACTTTTCTTCAGAAAAAATAGTTTTAACACTTCTATGATTTTTTTTTCATATTGAACATTTTTTAAAAACCTTTTTCGATTATTAGATATTTGTTATGTTTAGTTTCGCTATCTATCATGCTAGAATAATAAAAACTAATTTGATTTCAATAATTACCTCTAGATCAATTTTCATACGACACATTTGAAAGAAAGATGGATATAAATCTTTTGGGATCGGCGAAAACGTTCCACAAACTGCTTCCGGATTAACAGTTTTAGGTGATTTATTCTGTAGCTCATAAGCCTTCTTTAAGAGCATTGCAGCTGATATGCCATGTTTTCGATAACAATTCTGTGGGAAAAAAAACATTTTTCAACTTAACACCCAGAACATTTGGTTAAATAATATGCAAACTTTGTGGTGATTTTCAGGGTATCATTAAATTTCATGTGATAGGGCATTATTTTTTTCTTCCAAAAATTTTTTGCTTTAGTTCAATAAGCACTTAAAATAGTCCAGTAATTCCTTCTACTTTTTTTCTTGTTGCCTCATCACATGAACAAAATTTTGTCCTGCGATTACGACATGATTTTATTTCATAACAGTCGTTGAACAGTCGACCCAATTTTGGGTTACCAATGTTTGACTCTGTAACCTTGTAATCTTTAACCTAATCCAAAAGACAAGTGAGCTCCTGGATCAAGTGCTTGGAGAAATTTGAATTTGTAGAGGAATTTCTGCTGGAACTAAAACGCATAAGTATTATATGGAGAGAAAAACCACAAAAATCTCTTCAATAGCCTGAGGGCAAGGGGACTCTAACCCAAGATCCATCTATCACTGAGGATATTTTACGCCAGCAGCGTGGTCGGTGCGAGCCGGCGCAGAATTCGTATTGACCAGCCGTTGCTGGTATTCAAACCCAGTTCACCTCATTGGAAGGCGAATGCTGTATCCCCTGAGCCACCCTGGCTCTTACGACATGACTGTTACTAATGGCGGACATTTGCTAAAATATCTTAAGGTGATAATCCACTGTTTCACTTTGATTTACATGTTTAATACTTCCAGTGCCACACATGAAGATATTTTTAAACAAAAAACCGGATCTTTAGGAGGAAAAATGTATGGCCTGCCCCGTGAATTTTCTGCAAGAGTTGTTTCCTAGCCTTAATTATTTTACTGTTATCATTTTTTAAGATTTGCGAGTCTAATTTAGGACATTATTCAAATTCATAATTATAGAAATGCTAATAATTTTGTTAAAGAAATCAATTTGAAAGCCAAATTCCAACTTACTTTAAATTCTTCTAAACGCTTGCATTGGAAAAGTGCAGATCGTATTGTAATACTAAAAGCTGCAACAGCATACAGATAAAAACATGGAGGATTAGTAAATAGATTATCCCATAACTTAAACCACTCATTTTTGTTAAAAACTTCTGAAAAGGATGTTTTAAGAAGAGACCACGCATAAACCTGTAAAATAAACATTGCATTTGAAAAAGTTAGAAATGAAACAAATTAAACATAGTACAAAGTTAATTTACAAACTGAGAGTTCCATAAAGATCAATATTAACGTATATTTCTTAGAATCCTTGTATAAAAACCCTTGTATTTTCCAGAGTCTTTGTTAAAAATATATTTTAGTAGAGGTTAAGATTAATTACTGCATAGATCAAAATTTCAAGTTCGTTGTATACTGTGCCTTAACAGTAAAGGATGTGCATTTTAAGCCTGCAATAATAATGAGTAACATTATCAAAGTTTTATTTGAGAGTTTTGGATACTAAATTCAAAATGGGACTTATTTCTTGATTTTTAAAACCCAGTAAGTTTATCTATTAGAAGGGTCATTTTATTAGTTTAAAGCTATAAATAAATATTACAGAAAGAAAAAACACTTTTTTATTATTTTAATATATAAAATATTTTTTTCAGACCAATTTGGATAAATTGGGTAGCAGTATACTTCCAAAAAAGTTTTTTAATTAATCTAATAAATAAATTATATTTTTCATAATAATTGTTATTTATTTTGGAACTAAAGAATTAATTTTTTAGTCAAATAAAAATTTCAGCAATTTTAGTGTAGCTTAAGAAAAAAAGAGAAAACTAGTTTTGTTACATTTTCCCATTCAATATTGTAATTAAATGCAATATAAGATTATTAATTTAAAAAACAAAAAAAAAAATTTTTTTTCACACATATAACAATTTTAGTATTAAAACAATTATTTAGTTCAAAAAATTGTTAATTACCTTACTTAAGATGTAATAAAGTCTTTATTGTTAAATGAAGTAAAGGAATCTGAATTTATTTTGGNAAATTCGGGAGACTCCCGCAAAATGCGGGAGAGTTGGCACGTCTGCTTTTAGATAATAATGGCTGCATAATAATTATCTTTTTTCAAATTTTTTATGATTACTTAATATGCAATTAAATATCTTTTTGAGCAAACATATGCAAAAATCCTAATTTTTAAATGATAATTTTCTTCTTATGATGTTAAGATTTTTCCAGTGTTATTCAAATGTATTTTTTCTAACTATTGAAACTAATACAAAGGTTCCAATTTGGTAGACCAATTTTGTTAATAAAAGATAGATAATTTTTAAAAAATGAAAAAAAAAATCATAATTCTACTCAATTTCAGAAAAAAAATTTGCTGATTTTTCCAGGTATATCAGGAAATTTTCAATGAAAGTCCATACTGTATTTATCCATACCATGACATTTTTCATCAGAAAACTTTGTTTTTTTAATTTTTTTACTTGTAATTTCAAATATTAGATTTTGTGAGCAAAAACATATAATAGAATGAGAATAGAAGCATGGAAAAGTTTGACTAACAAATGAAATTTTATAAAACAATTGTAATAGATGTTAAAATTAGTTCATTCAAATCTCAATAACTAATTACTGTTACTCACAAAGGAATTTTCCAGTTTTTTGTAAAAAATTGGAACTTTCCTTGACTATTCCCTGATTTTTGGAGTTAAAATAAAATTCCCTGACAATTCCAGGTTTTCCTGTTCTCCCTGTACTATGGATATAGTTTTTAAATAACACAAATGAAATAAGAATTGATAAATATAAGCAGCATACAAAATAAGTTTATCAATAAAAAATCCCAAAATACATAGATATTAACCTCAGAAGATATGTCATTTTTCCAAAAATGTATAAGTAGTTGTGGATCATGAAAAGAAATTATATTTTCAACAGCAGATAATATATTAAAAGGGGGAAATGGACAGAAAAGAAACCAGTTCTGGCACCAGTTACCTGAAACAGAAGGGTAAAGAAAATTTTCATCATTGAACATTAAAACTTTACATATTTGGAAATAATATAAAGTTTTTTTCAAATTGGTAGGCGATATTGAAAATTTAAATGTTATTAATAATCTAAGAATAATGAATTTTTTACACAAAAATTATCAGTAATTTTTTTATATTTTTGTTAAATCTAAACAAATGTTTATGCATTTAAAAATAAATAAATAAATATTCAAATTTAGTAAAATTTGGTATTTATTAATTCCATGAGTCACCAATATGCTTCCTTTATTCTTAATTATGCAAATAGTTGTTTTGGTAAAGAAAAAAACTTCTTAACCAGGTTATATCAAACACAAAATAAAAATCTATTAGTTTTTCCTGGTTCTTAAATTGAAACGATCTTAAATAGGTACCATCTTGTTTCCTTGATTTATACAAATGCATTTAAAAAAGTAAAATATTTAATCAAATGTTTAGATCTAGATTGAGAACCTCAATCATACACCGCACAATGACCTGTATACAAATATTAAAGGAAAAATAACTGCATATTGAAATAAAATATAGTGAATATTTTTAAATGTTTTAGTATAACAAAAATTACCATATACACATGGCAATATTTTTACTTTCATTACTTGTAATGAAAGTAAAAGTCAAAAGTATGAACTTTTATTTGTAGCACTTTCTCACCTTTTAAATTAAGTACTTTTACTTGTTTTTTCATTAATTTTTTGGGAAAAAATACAAGTGTTTGTAACAAGAATGTCAAAAGAAATCGTTATTATCGTTAAATTTTCCTAAACATTTTACTTGAAACAACATTTTTTTAAATTATTTTTTCTAACAAACAAATATAAAAGATTTCTAAAAAACTTTTTTTCAATTATTTTTTCTCCTTTTCTGAATTTTACAATATAAACATTTAGCTCATTATATGAATAATTTTAAAATAAAACTTCTGTGCTCTATCTTGTACTAGCAAAAAATTAACAACAAATCAAAAAATCGTCATTATTTAAAATTCAAATTTTTTTTTTTTTAACTTTCATAAAAGCGAAATATAGTTTTTACTTGAATGAATTTCAAGGGGTTACCTATATATAAAAATTTTTTTTAAATTTTTTAACTTATTTCTTTAAACAAAAACTATAATGTATCGAATTTGTTCAAAAAATTAACTTATTACTACAAATTCCGAAATTCAAAGCAATATTTCTAAAACTTTCTTAGTTTTAAAATTAACATAATTTAAAACTCCTTTTTATCTGCAAACATTGAATTTTGGTCTCTGGATATTTTAAATGTTCACTATTGCAATAAGTTTTGAAACATTTTCTCGCATTTAAAATTAAGAAAAAATATTTTTTTCCCCATCTATTTTTACAAAGAAAATTAAGGTTACTTTAAATTGTTAATTTCCACAAAATGTACTTTAAAATAATACCCCCCCCCCATTTAGTACGTACTTTTACTCGATACTTTTTAAAATTAGAGCTCACATGTATGCATATAGAGTAGAAAAATATTTGCTCTGTACAGAAATTCCAGTTTCATTTTATCATTATTAAAATTCTTACAAGTTTCTTATTTTTGCTTATTTTCTTATTTTGCAATTAAAAAATGTGTAAACCACAGTAGTTAGTACCATTTTATTTGATTCTTAAGAATTGGGTTTAATCTAAACTTTTAGGAATGCAATACAAAGGATAAATGAACAATACAATGCAATTTAAATAATAAATGAACAAAGCTGTGCAATATAAAGGATGAAACATTATGAACTTACTAATCAATGTGATCAAAATTTCAAAGCATAAAACTGCATTCTTATGAAGGACTTTTATGAAAGGGAAAACTAAACACTGTATGTAGTCCATCTCTTGTATTACTGGAAGCCAACATGCAAGCATAGACATCAATCTGAAAATGTTAAAAATATATAAATATAACAAATCAAATCTCTCTGTTGATTAAAATACAGTAAGTAATTTTAACATGACTTTAGTAATGGAGGCAAAAAATTATAAAACAAACATTGAAGTATTTTGTTTTGTTGTTATTCTTGTTTTAAACATATTATTTTTTAAAATAGTAAGATTTTTTTTAGCATTAAACTTTTTTATGTAAAAAAAGAAAAGTAATTAAATGGTTATTTAAAAAAAAACAATTTACCTTAAAAAAGTCTTTTGAACACCTGGGTTCATAAATGAATAATCTTTCACAAAAGATTTAACCTGGAATGAATCTTGATGAAGTATTTTGAAGGCTTCTTCATTGCGAGGGAGTTTTAGTAATTGTGACCAAATGAAAAATCTAAAAACAAAAGGGAAACAATAAATAAAATAAAGCTAAATTTTCAATGACAATGTTATTTAAAGTATATGAATTAATAAACTGCTTAAAAATTTAATTAGTTTATATTCAAATTAAAATAAAACTTTAATTTTCTTCTTATAAAACAAATAATGTAATCCACTTTTATAAATTAGCATTTCAGTAAAATGGCACACCACTTCTATGACTGGTGTGATGATACAGGGTGAAATTGCATATGACACACAATCACCCCATGTCACCCACGGTGCCATGTCAGCCTAGAGGTATATTTCTAACATTTTTCAGACACATGTGTTGCCTCTGAGTCACACACGTTGTTTCTTTCAGGGTTCTCAGGAGCCATTTTTTGACAAAACAATGCTCAGACTAACCTCATTAAATTTATATAAAAAGCAAATCGACTTGTTCTTAACACTACTAGGTTTAAGGGACTCGTCATTTTGAATTTTATAAGGAAAATTACAAAACCCGTTTGCATTTTTATTTCATCTCTTTTAACGACTTTTATCCATTGATCGAGGTAAATATATAGTGAAGTCTGCTTTCTTCAAAAGTGCTGAAATATTGAAATTCTCTTCGTGGTATACCTATCTCTAGGTATATGCGTCAATTTGACGCGATTGTAGTTTAGGCAAAATTTTGAGTAAACATGCAAACATCACACGAATAATAAATAGGAATGTACCGACAATACTTCGATCCGTTAATCGATATCGTTATCTCAAATGAAACAAGCGATAAACAACTGTTGCCAATAAGCAATCATAGTAAGAACAAATGCAGAATGTCAATGATGTCAGAGTGATGCCAATTGATCAGAGAGATGTGTATAGTGAAATTATTGAATAATAAAAACTTTCCATAAATATATATCTCATATTTTGATTTTTTCTTATTGTATATAATTACATTGCTTTCTAAGTGCTGTTATATGAATTCGTTCATGCGTCAAATTGACGCGTGTTCGTAGGGATAGGTGTACAATAAACGTCCGTAAACCTAGTGTTAAAGGAATACATATTAACGTGATAAGGCTAGTTGCATAAAAAAATTTATTACATTTAACTATAACATTTTAACAACACAATTGTTACAACAAGTACTATAACTAACCTATGTTTCTCTGGATATTCTCCAAAATTTTTTAGAATAGTTCTCAGACCTTTCTCATCGACATCAATAACCTTTAATATCAAAAATATTAATCGTGTTTGTTTTCACAGGTGGATAAGTATATCATAAATATTAGAAACTTTAGAGTAATCACTTTTTTTGTCTTGACTTCCTTCATCTGTACAGATCTAACAGCTTTATGCACTGGAGATGATTTAACTTTAGGAATGTCTTTTACCTGCTAAATAAACAAGATAATACAAAAAATATTATTCCTCTACAGGGATCTGTCCAGGGCAAATTTACTGCCGTTAAGCAGTAGCTTCACAAATTTAATTTTAGGAAAAACGGTAGTTTCACAAATTCAATTTAAAGAAAAACGGTAGTTTCACAAAAGACTTTTAACATATTTTTGAAAAATATATAAATATTTTCTTATTTTACCATATATTTGTGTTGATCTTTTAATAAAATTTTTAAATTTCACAAATTATGTCTAAATTTTCACAAAATAGGTACCTCTAAAAAAGACCTAGACCAGGGGTGGCGAACCTTTATACACCAACGTGCCATTTTTTCTAGAGAATTGTTTGATGAGATCATAGACGTGCCGTCAAATAATTTTGACTTCGTGATTATTGGGAAAATTATAATACTAAATACTATCAACTCAAAACTCTTTATTTACATTGAAAAAAAAAATTTTTTTTGCAATGTCTCAGTTATATGCGTAATTCAACTTAAAGTAACACCAGTGTGACTTCTGTTGTTGCAGATTAGATGACAAATAACTTATATTAGGTTGTACGACATAAGTTTAAGCAGGACTGTTAATTTTTTTGCTAGTTATTTATTGGTAGCTTGTTTTTTATGGTTATTAATTGTTTTTTTAGCATTAATTGTTAATTTTTTTATTAATTATTGTTTATTATTTTGTGTATTTTTTGTGAATTTTAATTTAATTGTTACATATGCTTCATAGTGTAATACCATTTGTGTAAAAACAAATGTGATCGGTGGCGTGCCCGAAATATTGTGTCGGGTGCCATAAATGGCACGCGTGCCATTGGTTCGCCATCCCTGACCTAGACAGACCCCTGCTCTATGACACATTTGAATTAAAAGCAAGATTTAAAAATATTATTTTTATTCACAAATCTGAGAAGGGCCTAGTGATATTTAATAGCCTGCTTAGGAATGAAGCGGAATCTTAAGGCAGAGGGTGCGCTTCTTGTTTTTTCCAGTGATCAACTCATTCACATTTCATCAATGGACAAGAACAAGACTTCAGCCACACACACACACGTCCCTGCCCGTTTCACAGGGACGACCCAATCATACTTCATTCATTAATCCACAAATTATAATTTTGATCTGAACCAGAGAACGACCCATCTCCAGTACCCCCAGCAGTATTAATTTGTTATGGGAACTTGGAGGACTTCGTGATCCCAACAGATTTAACTTAACACGCACCAGTCACCATTTAATACAGGGGGGTGCTTCAGCCAGTGGGATTCGAACTCACATTCTCAGGAACACGAGCCCAACGTCCTTCTAACCAGGCTATCCCAGCCCATGCTATTTATTAGTATTGTGATAAATTAAAACATAGTAATCGAATTTATCCAAATGGCTGCACTACCGAACACAAATACATCACCCAAAAGCTGGAAAGGACCTTAGCTGCAGCGGTTGTTGAAGAAGACAATAAATTTTACACAATTTTGTAGTCTTTGATAAGACTACATAATTGTGTAAAAAGTAGTCATAAGAAGTAAACAGTAGGCATTAAAAAAAAAGAAATTGCTTACATTTTTGATAAGAATATAATCTTCCACATCATATAAGTCTAAACTTCCTTGCAAAGACACAGTGAGAATTTGAAGAAAATTATATGCGGTAGAAAGAGACATTATTTTACCATTAGCTGAAACAATTTTGTGTAATAATTCAACGTTTTTAACATCATACAATAGCACTTCACCTTCTGAACTCAAAATGGCGAGTATCTAAAACAAAATAAAAATAGTTGTAAAAAAAACGGCTAAGTAGATAAAGACATTAAATACTACAGTAAAAATATTAATATGAAAATAAAATATGAAAAATAAATTTTAAAAATATAATTTATATAATTTTATAAAATTTGATGATCCTACAAATTAAACTAGCTTTAAAAAAATACTGTGGGACTAATCATTAATATAGAAAGGTTTACTGAATGATTAGAAAGCAGTATATAGCTTAGCATTTAAAACTATTATGGAACCACATTTGGTTCAAATTTCACTGGTGCAGGTGTGCTTTACTTTAAAAGTTGTTTTATTTTAAATAACTTATCGAATTGAATATGAGATTTTGTTTCTTAACCAAAACTTTTAACATTAACAAATCATATATTTAGCTATTTATATCACTATCATGCAAATATAAAAACCTGCAAACATTTTTAATTATAATACAACTTATCAATTAAAATAAAACTCACACTTTATAAGATTAAAGTTACTTAAACAGAGACTGAAAAATAAAATTCACTTACATATATGTCAGCTGAATGAATAGATGATGGAAGAAAACATGTTTGTTTGACCGAAGATACATTATCAGGCAGTAGAATAGTGCTCAGCTGTTTGCCTTCTTCAATATCCCACACAAGAAACCAATTGGATCTCCCAGCACAAGCAAGCAGTTTCTCATCTCTGTAAAGCAAACTTAACTGTAACAGTCCACCAAAGCGCTAAAATTTGACTCAGAACATAATATTAATTGTCAATGGTCCCCGTCACAAACTATCCATGTATAGGGATAGGAATTTTGTTTTTTAAACTTAGATTTTATGTTTTAGTCAGCACTTTCGTCACAAACAGTATATTTCATCCTAATTGTGACATTACATATTTTTTTGTGGCAGTTAGGTTACCTGACTGCGAAGCCAATGGTTGTGAGTTTGAATCCTGCTCAGGGCATGGACTCTGTGTGTTGTACTCTGTTGCATTATGTGTGAATGTGGCGCCCCCCATGAAAAAGTATCTGTTGTAGTGTCATGCGGATTATTTTGCTCGGTTCTATGACTTAGGTTGACTGATACCCACCGTGTAATGTTAAGTTAGCAACACTTCCGAGGTGAAGAACAAGTTCGGTGCCTGCCGTCAGAACAAAAAACATGCTGTATTGCAATTTTTCCTTTGAGTTTAATTTAGTAAATTTTCTTCAATCATAATTAATAGATACAAGTAAATCTTTAGGTTACTGGTTCGAAAGATCGGTGGTTTTAAGAGTAGGAACCGTGACCAAAATTTAGGCACCGGTCCTTCGAACCAGTGAAAAATCTTCTTAATTTTTTCCCTTGTCTCACGAAGGATGTACTCCTGCAAATATTTTTTGACAATAATTAAAAAAATATAAAGTTGTAATTGACAGGAGAAATCCTCTTACTGGATGACAATTTTTCATGTATACGATTGATGATTGCACAAAAAACAAAATTAGTGTTAGTTAAGTAGAAACTTGCCCAACCATTCCAACTTTTTATATCTACTGCTCTATATCCTCAGATCCTTGTTCTTATAACCTAACCACTAAATCAAACGTGTGAATGTTATAAGCACATGGCAAAGAGAACCAGGCTCCAGAGGAATCTTATCAACAGAAACTGAGTATTGTAATATTGAGCAGGTAAAATACCCTGAGAATAAATAGAAAGATGAGGCTTCTTATCTAGAAACTTGCCATAAATGAATCATAGTTTACCACGATCAAGGGCGCCGGCAGAATAATATAAAAGGGGGTGCAACCGTCTAACAAACTAGACCCCCCCCCAATTTTTCCTTTTCTTTAAATATTCTGCTATTACGTTTTTTTTTTTTTGTTATTACATATACTTTCATCTATTAATTTTTTTCAAGATTCATGTATAGAACAAAATAATAGTAACACCTGTGAAAAAATGAAAATATTTTATTAATAAGGAGTTTGGCCTGAATGACAGCTTGCATTCGACATGGGATTGACAAATAAAGATCTTGAACAAAAGTTCATTGGAATTTGCAGCCATTCCTCTTGCAGGGCTGTCTCGAGTTGAGAGAGTGTGCGTGGAGGAGGAAACCGAGCACGGACTTTTTTCTCCAAAAAAAACCCACAAAGGCTCAATGCTATTGAGATCAGGGGACTGGGGACACCACGTTAGATGGTCCACTTCATAATTATGTTAATTTAACCATGTTTGAACACAGTGAGACGTGTGAACAGAGGCGTTGTCATCTTGGAACACAGGACGCTCTCCCGGAAAGAGAGTATGCAGCATAGGGTGAAGATGATCTGCAAGAATGCTTCGGTAATGATCCCCTTTGACCACCCCCTCAAGACAACGAGAGGCTCCAATCAACGGGCAGATATAGCGCCCCACACCATCACTGAACCACCTCCATGTTTTACGGTTGGAACCAGGCAGCCAACATGAAATGCTTCTGCCGGCGTTCGCCACAGGAACACACTTCCGGTGGTCTGGAATAGTGCAAAAGAGGATTCATCAGACCAGATGACTTGTTCCCATTGCAGTTGTGTACATTGTAGGTGGTCTTGGCACCACTGTAGTCTCTTCAAAGCGTTTCGCGCTGAAACTAACGGTTTTGGAAT
This sequence comes from Parasteatoda tepidariorum, assembly GCF_043381705.1. Lineage (NCBI taxonomy): Eukaryota > Metazoa > Arthropoda > Arachnida > Araneae > Theridiidae > Parasteatoda > Parasteatoda tepidariorum. Next base: position 17,194,566 of record NC_092209.1, on the reverse strand, counting down.
AGCAACTCTGCCATGAATGTTAGAAGCATGCAACTCCCGTTGAATAGTTTTCATGGATACAGAGTTCTGAAGGTGGGTATTCATCTCGGATGTTATCACCGGCAGTGTTGTCTTGCGTTTTCGAGCGACTATCCTCTTCAACACTCGTCTATCATGGTCTGACAACTTCGACTTCCTGCCGCTGTTGTGCCTCGGCGAAGACACCTTATACCCAACTTTGTGTATGCCGACAGAGTCCTTGATTCAGTGGTCCTTGAAACACCTACAAGGTTCGCTGTTCTGGACACGGACGCTCCAGCCAGGCGAGCTCCGATTATCATGCCTCTTTTAAGGTCAGAGAGGTCAGACATAATCTCGTCTTGCTAGAAACAGATTTTTCTCTTGCAAATCTCACACTGCCAAATGCTAGACAGATACCTTGCCTTTCATCACCACTAGGTGGCACATTCTTGCGACACGTGCCCGCCGCTTATTGGACAGTCGAGAACGACTCCATTCTTTCACAGATGTTCCTATTATTTTTTCCTATATCTGTACATTTCTTCATTGTTTACAAGATATTTTAAAAAAATTACGAATTTCCGTGATCCGAAATGTGGAGGAATAGAGAAAATTCTTATGAATCCCTCGAATACATCGATTTAGATATTGGGGCCACACCGTTTTATCCAGCTGTAGCGGAGGCAATCAAAATTGGCCTAACTCTTCAAGCTACTACGTGCACTATTGAATGCACTTTTAGTACAATGCGACGCATAAAAACATGGAATCGGTACTACAATGTCTCACGAGAGATTAAGTAGTTTGTGCATGCTCAGTGTGCATAAGAAAAGAATCAAAGATGACTCAGAATTCATTGAAAATGTTATAAGCAGATTTGGACAGCTAACAGGACTATTACAATTCTTGTTTGATTAAACAATTTTTAATTGTTATGAATCAATAATTGCTTAACTATTTCCTTTTGAATAAAAATATTTTTAATAAAAAAAATTTTATACTCTTTAATTGTTTAAAAAAAGCCAGGGAGGTGCAAGTGCACCCCCTTGCACCCCGCTGCCGGCACCCTTGACCACGATATTACTTTTGGCATCCACTATCCCAAAACTGTGGCTTGGTACACACAACAAATGACTCTTAATTGATACATGAGAAACAGTATTTACATTCAGTCTTACATTATAGTTGGGTCTTGCAACTAAGTTTAAGGATCTGAATTGAGAATGTGTGTGTATCCATTGATTTGTTATAAGTGAGTGACCTGGTCAAGGTTTACTTAGCTTTTTGCTACCGAAGTAGATAAAATTAGTATCAAGTTCCATTGAGAATGTTTTATAAAGTTCATTGTTGGGCTTGTCAATCATATAAAATACTTGCTTCAGAACTAAAACACAAGAGCAACAGAAATAGAGCTGGTCACCAAGTCTGTTTTTGAAATTTAAAATTAAAAAACCAAATAATGACGATATCAGGAACTTTAGGTTCATCATCTGCAAAAAGACTTTTTTTCTTCTTTTTTTAATCTTGGTGGTTTAGAAAAATATATTTTTAGTAGATAAGAGCAATTTTCACCTTATAATGTTTGAAGGTAAGAAAATATAATATATTTAAAGTAATATAAAAAATATATGGAATAATTATTAAGATTGTTTCCACAAAAAGAAATGTAGGACAACTAATAGAACTGTATTCAACAGCAATAAAAGTTTTCTGAAACTAGTGCAAACATTGATATTTATACGTTCAAGTGCTATCAATTTGCAACTTAACCAGGGATGAGATTAGCCAAAATGCAAAAAAGCTCAATTTCCACGATAGTAAATTTTACGCAAGCGCAACCCTTTAATAATAAATTCCAGACAGTTTAAGGTAATAAATAATGTGTTGACATACAATTGTGTACTAATCTATTATTATATAAATGATTACATTGATACTTAACATTTAGTGAAAATAAAAATTACCAATTGAAAAAATAAAGCTGGAAATTATATTTTTCCTCAGTTCACATAAGAGACAATTATTACTTGAAAAACTACCTGGTTTAGCAAATTAAAACTACTGAGAATATACATTAATATTTCATTTCTTTTAATAAATACTGTTATGTGATTTATAGCAAATATATCAGTAATATTACTTTTTAAATTATATTGGAAAAAAAAAATTTAACAATGGACCGAATTATTATGTTCATATTATAGTCTAATCTAACTAGAGCCCTCTGAAACATATCAATAACAGTGAAGTAGAAATATATAGTAACTCCTTAACATACAAAAATTGCTATTTTAGTTTGAAAAATTACATGACAATCAGCAACTGTTTAGATAATTGTTTTTTATTTGATAAGAATTTTGCATTTTATAGCATAAATAACAGCAATTATAAATAAAATTTTGATGATGAGTTAATTAACTCTTTTTCCAAAAAAAAAAAATTTAAATTAAATCCCTTTTTAAGTGATTGCTTTTGTTTGCTATATCTTTTATGTTTGCTATATTTAGTCGTTAGTCCATCTTCAAACATCTTGTGACAAATCCTATTTTTTCTTCTTTGCAAGCACAGAATGTAAGTTTTGAATATATTCCCTTCCAGTTTCTCTGATGTTGTAACACTTACATATACTAATAATCGTCGTTAGAAAAACAGTCACCTTTATAGTAACTAATTTTAAAAAAATTTACTTCTTACAAGAATCGCGATAGTTGATCTTAAAATTGCGTGAATATGAATAACAATTATGGATTTTGAAATCACATGAATATGAAACTAGATATACGATTTTGAAAATGAGAAAATACAAACTGGGATATAGAATTTTTAAAACGCGTAAATACAAATCACGATTCATAATTTTTAGATCGCGTAAATACGAATCATGATGCGTAATTTTTAGATTGCATAAATAAGAATTATGATGCATAATTTTTAGAATGCGTGAATGCGAATCCCAATGCCTTATTTTAAAATCACGTATAAATACGAAAATCAATGTTTGATATTATAAACCGCATGAGCAAATCAAGACATTGAATTTTAAACTTGCGTGAATACGAATCGCTACATAGGTTTTTAAAAAGGCGTAAATACGAATCACAATATCGGATTTTTAAATCTCGTAAATAAGAATCGCAACGTACAATATTCAAATCGCGTGAATAAGAATCGCAACACGCAAATATGAAAAGCTATGTTTGATATTAAAATCGTGTGAATAAGAATCGAGATATTAGCAGATTCCAGGCTTGGGACCTCTAAAAGGCTTGTCAGAAGCAGCGTCGTTTGAACTACGAAAATCGGATCTATCTGGAGGGCGGGTAAAAAATTCGGAAAATCTTATCTGCTGCGTGTAAAAGGGGAGAAAATAGCTAAAATAAGTAAAAATGAGAAAGGATTGGTAGCTATGTAGTTTGAATTTTCTGTTTCTCTTTGAAAATCGGTGAATTTTCTGAAAAAGCGGAATACTTATAAAAAAAAGTGAAATTTTTAGAAAATTTGAATTTTTGATAAAAAAAGCTGAAATTCAAGAGATAAAAGCGGAAAAATCTCATCCCTGAACGTAACATAAATAGTAATTATTTTTTATTATAACTTCTTACTAACAACCTCTAAAAACAAGTAGTAACATTTACCCTGAAGCATCAATGGTTTTAATGTTTAAGTAGCTGTCTTCAGATGCACATACAAATTGATTAATACAGCCGAATGTTTCAAAATTCCACAGGAACACTGAATTATCATTGAAAGCAGACACTATGACATCTTTCTTGGACAGAAAAAACACCTATTAATGCAATAAATATATAAAACAATTAGGCCAATAAAAATTTTAACACGAGAAGCACTCAAATAAATTTAACATTTACCTAAATTAACCTTAAAATTATGTTTTAAGGTAAATTTCTGCAAATATTAGGATTAAAATCTTGCAAAACACTGAATAAAGAGTAAGTTGGATTCTTTCCAAAAAATTTCAAATTTAAGTTCTCATTTTTTTTAATGTTAAAAATAAAGAATGAAAAAAATATTCTTATTTTTTAAGACACCAATAAGACTTATTTTGTGAAAGATATCGCAAATCTGTAATGATGTTAAATTTTAACACTATTCAATCCGATCTTATAAAAAATTATTATAGAAAAAATTCTAAATAGCTGAATTATTTTTGTTAAACTAACTTTTGATAACTGATTGCATTTTCTACTTGTGGCACAGCTGTGAGGTAATGAAGTTTCACTTCTTTTTATCTGAAATCTTCAACAAATCCAGGTAGTTTTTCCCTTTTTCACATGACATGAAATAATGTAATTAGGAAACTGCAAAAATATTTTCTTTTTAGGCAAAAATATGGCACCACCATGCATCAATTATTAAATGTTTTGTTGTAATACTATATTTGCATCGATTTTTTTCTCTTCATCTAAGCTGATTTTAAAACAGCTCATTATTAGATTATAATACAGAAATGTTTTTAATTGCAACTTAAAATATTGCAATACTAGACTTTTTATTTGGGCTGGCATAGCATTCGTTAGAATGAAAAAATGTTCGAATTCTTTAAAACGTTATTCAAGTTATATTTGTAATATTTTGAAAATAAGGCTAACTATTCTGCCTATTTTTCCATTAAAAAATAATAATGAATAATTAAATTTTCTTTAAATCAAACATTTGAAAACTTAATGTGTTTTCTATTTTGAATGGTGCTTAAGTCAGTGAAGTTTCACTGTACTTTTTGGATATCTGTTATAGAAATCTATTAATGCAGTTTTTCTCCTTTCACAGGTATTAAAAAGTACTAATTAGAAAACTGAAGAAAAATTCATTTAATATTTTTTTTCAAGGCACCAAGAACATGGCACCACTTTGCATTAATAAATAAATCTCACATTGTATCACTTTGTTTCAAAAAGAATTTTTTTCATGCTATTAAGTTGATTTAAAACAGTTTCAATTTTAATTGGAAGCTACTGCTTTGTATCAAAACTTGAAATATTATAATACTTAATTTCATAATTGTACTGATATAAAATTCTTTTCAATATATTGAACAAAGGGAGATGAGATTTCACGAGGTTTAAGAGAAATGAATTTTTCTAAGATTTTTTTTTCTCCTATAGGAAATGCACAGGAAACGGAAATTTAGATTCCCCCCCCCTTAATGTGAAAAAAATTGTGACTTTGAGGTTCATCTAAATAAGTTAGACTGAACATTATACAAATATAAATGATAAAATCCTTTCAGTAACAGATGCAAAAAAAATGAGTTTTATAGTTTGCCTAAACATTTCCTGCTACTAATCTTCAGATATATTTGGCCAATTTATTAATGATCTGAATAAATTATGTTTTATTCAGTGCCATAAAACAAGCAACATTTTAGAATTAATGATGAATAAAAGTTACCTTTATTATGTCAACATTTCTTTTTAAATGTAACACTCGCTGAATTTGGAAAGTGTCCAAGTCCCACAAGATTGTCTGATCTTTGGAGCAGGATAAAACTGTTTGTCCAGTTTTATTAAAAGATATATGAATCACACAAGATGTATGATGATTAAATTCGCTCTTCACTAATTTTAGATCTGAAAATAAAATATTTAAGCATTTGTTTAATATGCATTAAATAAAAGGACATCTTTACTGGAATTCAAAACTTTATAATTAAAAAGCAATTTAACATCTAAAAACTATTTATTAAATTATAAGAATAAATATATAATTATAAGAATAACTAAATTATAAAAGTATAAACATATTTTACATCTAGTAAATGTGGCGAAAGTTTGAAAAGAATCTAAAGGCATTACAACCATGCATTTTAGAAAAAAAATGTACAAGAAATAAATAAAAAATAATAATCACAATAAATGCACATAGCTAGTTATAAAATTTCCTTTTTCCTCGACATTTTTATGAATATATTTTAAATATAAATGATAACTTTATTAATTGATTATGGAAAAAATAACTTATTTAAATTGAATAACTACTTTTGAAAAACTAAGTAGAAAGACATTTTAGAGAATGACATTTTAGAGAATTTGAGTAAATTAGCTTGAAAGTTTATAGGTGGACAATAGGACAGAAAAATTTAACTTTGCTTTTATCTGAAGGTTATCAATAGGCTAAATTCATAAAATACCGACAACCATTTGAACTGCTTCCTTTTTCGCGTCAGCACAGCTAAAATTTCAATATTATGCCTAAAGAGGCTAAGTTAGCCAGTTACTGTTTCTTTTCTTGAAACCTCCTTCCACTGTTAAAACACTCATAGAAACAGTGACACTTCCACTGTTAAAACACTCATAGAAACACTCATGGTTATCAATAGGCTAAATTCATAAAATACCGACAACCATTTGAACTGCTTCCTTTTTCGCGTCAGCACAGCTAAAATTTCAATATTATGCCTAAAGAGGCTAAGTTAGCCAGTTACTGTTTCTTTCCTTGAAACCTCCTTCCACTGTTAAAACACTCATAGATTGTAACTTTGGAACTACCCTTTCTTAGATCTCTGAACTTTACTGATAAGGTAAAAAAATAAACAAGTTTAAAATAAAATCATGCTACAAGAAATTTATTTTTTCTTCCAAGAATGCTACTTTGGAATGATGTTGGAGAGGAAAGGATGTTTGGAAGGTTGGTTTACTTAGAAAAATTGATTTTTGTTTTAAGTTTTAGAGACTATGCCCATAATAGTTTAAACATAGCAAATGTTAAAACTTAAACCAAGCATATGATTTGTAATGTTTAGTTGACTGACCAATTTCCAGTCAACGGATGTTACTAGCTGAATTCTGACATTTGCTTACATTTGGGCTCTATTCACTCCTGTTTCGGCAAATGTGTGGTTTGTCGTTTGCCACTGGGGATGGAGTTGTCGGCTGCTGCATCTCAGCTCTTTTTATGCCCTGATTAAGAATTATCATATATTTATGTATTTTAATGATTTCAATAGTTAATATTAGACATCTAGTTGCCGGCACCAATGGTATGTGAATTCAATGAGCATCAATATAGCTTTTGCTTGTACTTCAATGCTTAGCAGGCACTTGTTATTCAGTGCTTATGGCCTATTGCTAAAAATATCAAGATGTAGCTAATGTGAGTTCATGTCATCATTCATCGTCATCTTTATTTGCATAAGTTATCTTTTCGATGTTGTCATGAATAGTTAAGCATTGTGTGGAGTCTACCATTAAAGTCATGTATTGAATCTGCGTACGTGTCCTGGTCTTTATTGTGTACTGTTATTTCTGCAGTGAACTATGCACTCGTTGCATTCAAAAGAGTGTTATTCTGGTTGCATGTTTATGAAAAAAGAATGTGGCGCCCCTGAATAAAATTAGGGCATCACAGACTATAATCAATGAATAAATAGATAGCTTTGTGATGAACTTAAAATGTAAACAAGAAAAAGAGATTGCCTTTACCTGAATTTATGGACACAATTGTGCAGTCAGAGAGAGCAACTAATATATCTTGAGATTTATCACTAGTAAAAGTCAAATAAGAACTGCAATGCTTTAAATTACACAGCCAGGAGAACCTAATGAAATGGTAATAACTTTAAAATACAATTTAATGTTAGAAGAACTTCCATGATGCTTATAATTATAGCCTTATAATATATACAGAAAATAGTTAAAATTATTTGGCAATTGAAGAAACAATTTTTAGAAACTATGCAGAAAATACAAAGTACAGAGAGTGAAAAAATTGCCACCCTGAATAACTTTTGATTTAATGATCAGATCTTCATGTTCTCAGACTCAATCTTAATGGTTCAAGGGGTTGACCTCAAATATGACAATTAATTAGTGTATACAGTATTTTAAGTTATGAAATCCGACACAAAGATGTATTTTCTCTGAATAAACATACCTTTTTTTCCATGGATTCCTATTTTCGACCCCTGAAATAAAAAGGGTAGCTGCAATCTGGGTTTCAACCTAGTTGCAGCTACTGGGTTGCAATCTGTGTTTCAACCTAGTTGCAGCTACTGGGTTACAACCTGGGTTTGAAAGTTTGAATCTCTTAGTGTTAATTTTACTTTTTAGCATTAAGAGTTAATTAACATAATTACTTCTTAACTTTTACTTTTTGCGTATTTTGCCATATCACAAGAATTTACGTGGATAGCACAATATTAGTGTACAGTTATAAAATTGTTTATTCAAAGATAATTTCATGCAAAAAATACTTTTTAGTAAATATTTTTTATTATTTTATTCAATAGTAAGTAAGAAAATATTTTGAATTGTATGGTATACAATTTTTGATATCATTTGAAAGTATGTCATTTTACGTGGCAAAATCAAAATTTAAAAGAGTTATATATATGTATATATTTGTAATGTTTGAGGTCAACCTCTCGAACCATTAAAATTAAGTTCTAGGACCTGAAGATCTGATTATAAGATCAAAATTTCTTCAGGGTCGTCAATGTTTTCTTTTGCTCATTGTACACTAGAAACACTGGAATATTAATTTCTAAAATTTAATTTAAATTCCACAAGTAAACAAAAAAAGTATCTCTACAATTTAAAAATACTAGAACAATACTTCCATTAGAGTTACTGATAATACTTTATAAAAATATAGCAATGTTAGTTTAGCAAATGAAAATTTCATTCATTTTAAAAATATTTAATATTGTCAAAATATTTCCATGATTGTAAATATGTTTGTTTATTAAGAATTATTGGTGCAAAAGCCATGTTTGGCCATGCCGCACCTACAACTTATTTTATAAGAAACATTCTGCTATAAGTTAAAGCTAAAATGATTTGTTACAAACCAATCTCCCTCAGATAATTAATGTTATTGTGTGGTTTATGCCCAATTAATAAAGTCAATATTGTATTAAACCTACCAAAATGGCGTTGTCTCTCTGTTTTAAATTTGTTACACTTGGTTAAAATATGTTTAATAGTGAGCGGTTCCCTACAAGGAGAACATTCAGGTGCAGGTTACTATTATGTTATAGAGAATTAACCATCAATTCTTCACACAAGGTACAAAACATAAAAATTTTCAAAACAAAACACTGTTTAAAATTTTTTGTTTTTCATATTTACATTTAAATACACAAAAACTAAGATATTTACTGTTTGCAGAAAACAGGGGCACTGATATGTGAGGCTACTTTGACAAAGTGGCCTCCTTTACTTACTTTGTCAAACATTTTCATTTTTTGGCAAATTTTGTCAGGACATTCAGCATATATTTATGAAATTTTATTTTCTCTCTCTTTTTTTTGTTGAGGAAACACGAATGTAGTTAGTCAATATATTTTATAATTTACGTCATATATTCAATATTCAGCTATGTTTGCTTCAGTAAATATCACACTGTTAACTTTTGGTATGATAAATAAATTATTTGCTAAAATTCTATTGACTTTTTTACATTAAAATGATTTAACTTTGCTTGAGACAAATCTGTCTCCTTAGCTTTTAATAAACTTGGTTTTATTATCATTAGATTTTTAAAAATATGCTTGTTCATTGATATGATATTAGACAAATCATACTTAATTTTTAGCTGCCAACCGTTTTTTCTATTTTAGGAAGCTTTATCCAATGGTAGTGAAATAAAATTTCTTAACCATAACAGTGAGCCAGAAATTTTTTATATAACTTTTTTTTTCACCTAAAACCACATTAATGATTATTAGATAGTTTACATATGTTACATATATTGTATAATAATGATTAAAAACATTTTGAACCAAATTTATTAAATTAATAACAAAATATCAACAAATAAATCTTGCTACTGCTTTCAATATAAAAATAAAATCTTTCTTTCGGTTGAGATAGGAGAATTTGGCACCCATGTTATTTATAACACATATTTCTTTAGAGTAGCTCCTGGTGCTTCTTTATTATAAGTAAGAATAATTGTAGACAGTTATGATTCGGTCAAATTAGGAAATGCATTTCACAAAATGGCAATTTACCGCTCTCCTCACAAAATATAAGTTTGCATTGCCCTTGACAGAAAGACTTTTCTTTGAAGAAAGAGAATTTTATGATACAATCTATGAAAATTCTGTTTTTATTTCCTATTTTTCAAAATAAATCAAATTAAGAGTTGTTACAATAGAATGAGATAAAAAAAATGAAACAATATGTGATATACCTATTTTTCTGAAGATAAAGCAGATATATATTTCCTAGACTGTCTCCAGCAACAATTTGTGAATCTAGTTTATTCCATGCAGCATGAACAAAATTTATGGCTTTACCGTGAAATATATTACAAATTGAAAATATGGGTCTGAAAAAAAATTTTTAATTCAATTTTTTGCAAACATTGTTTTTACAAAACTTATTTTATAAAAGTACACTTAAAATTTCTATCAACAAATCTCATTTTCTAATCACAAAAAATGCAAATTGTTTGTTATAACATATAATAGTACAAATACTGAGAATTAAAAATAAGTAGCATAACAAAATTACTTTAAAATAATGCAACTTAATTTAAAATTGTAGATTGAAATTAGCAACAGGCAACGCACAGCAGAATTTTTTACTTACGGCAACACTTCACATGCTTTGAACATTATCATGCGTGGATAGTCATAGGAGAAGGTTGTATGTTATTTTCTCTCTTTATTTTCCAACTGACTAAAATTTTTTTAAGTTTGCAAGCTATATAGAGCTCCAAACTGCATTAAATACAGTGCTTAAAGTAAACTTCAGAAACTTTCAAAAATATTTTTCACTATCTAAATGTGGAAAGTATTATAGAAAGGGAAAAAAACATAGCAATAGATTCAAATACATTTGAGCAGAGAGGAGGAGCATTCGTGTTACAATTATGAATACAGCAGAAAACATTTTAATATATAATCTTTAAAAAAATAATAAAAATAATTATTTGAATTATAATAACTTAAGTCACACACATTTTAAAATTAATAAGCAATTATTTTATTTACTTATATTTGTCAAAAACGCAAAATAGGGAGAACTAGACCTAGTGGTACACAGGGCCCAATTATTGTAATGCTATTAACTTTTTTTGCTTGTTTTCCCATTAGCATGTTGCCCCACTAGTCTACAAATCATATGAAAAAATCGCATGGCACTGATAGGTGTGGCAATTTTAGTTCAGCAAGTTGGATAATTACAAAAAGTATATTATGTTATTGTAACTCTGTAATTTTTAGAATTTTAATGCATTACTTTCTATTAGAACAACGAATTTAAATTATTTTACGAGGTTAGATCTTCATTTTTTCAACAGCTATTTAAATTTACAGCTTTTTTTTCCAGCTATTTAAATTTACATGATAGGAGAAAATTTACTGAATTTTTAGTGAAACCAAGAAAATGGAATACATTTTTCTACTAGAAATGAGGAAAATTGGGTCATCAAAATAATTCAGAGAATCTTTACTACAAGCAGAGATGCCAACTGCTCCGTACATGCCAAAATAATTATAAAAACGGTAAATAACTACAAAGTAAATTTTGCAAATATTTGACTATTTCTGCTTGCTTTTTAAAAGGTATAGCATGACAAATATACCATAAAGTGGTGAATTATATAAGCCCACGAATTATTTAGAAATAGAGGTGGATAAAAATCTACTAAATTGAATTTATTAAACCAAGAATCAGAATTGATAAAGTGTCACTTCAAAATATATATTTGCTGTTCGGAGCAAGTTGGCATCTCTGCTACAAGTAGTATTATTCTAACTATTTTATAGTTATCAAATATACTCCTAATAAAAATTATTCAAAATTTATATTTTTAAAAAGTCTAAACATTATGTTTTAACAATTCAAGTTATACAAGTCTGAAGTGAACAAAACAAATTTTCAGGAAATAAAAGCTAACAAAAACTCCAGAAAAAGTACTTTAAACATTAGGTACATTAAATTCATCTTATCCACAAATATACATTTTATTTATATACTTCGAATAAATCTTGATAAATAATAGTGCATGAGGATGATATAATTCTTTTTTGTTTTTCTTCCTGTTCAAGAAATAATAGGCTTTTTATAGCACAGGCATGGCAACTGTTTGGTAGGTCTTTGTATTACTTTAATTTACTATAAATTACTAAATCATGTTTCAATTATGCAAAATATTTAGAGACTAAAACTTGTTTTAACAAAATTTAAGAAATAATTGTTTATACCTAGTAAGAATTATTATTTTATATTTTTTTACATTTGAAGACATGTATAATTTATTAATCTAAAAAAAAACTGGATTTTTAATTTTAAATGTTAAAGAAATATAATATGATTACTGTATTTTATAACATTTATCCTTCAATATTTGTGATCACAACGCTCGAATACCCCATCTGAGGAGAAGACGGGTTCCATGTCTTGACTCACCCCTTTTCCCTCTCCTCCTCTTCTCAGTTGTATGGGGATGTGCTACGATATTTCCCCCTACCATAATATTTTTTCATATTTAATTGTTAAAAATATATTTTCAAATATCTACAACACTTTCTTTTCGAACAATGTTTAATGCAGTTTTCAGTTGCTTATAGTTTCCTAGCTTAAATTTTTAAAAAATATATTTTAAAATCAGGACAGAAACTAATGAACTACCTTCTCCTACGACTATCGACACACTAATGGTGAAAATATGCAAAGTGTTGCCATAGGCACAAAGTTTTCTTCCGCCCATCTGGATCGCCAATTGTTTCTGCACATATTTTTGTTATGTGGTCTAACATACCAGATGTTGCAGATCATGTGACATGTGTATATTGGCTTCGGGACATGTAGGTACATTATTCAAGGCATTTTTTTAAAAAAATTATTATTAAAAAAATTTTTCAACTGAGCATTTTGAAAAAAAAAAATCTACATCATATATGAGAGAAAGTGAGGTTTATCTTACAAAAAAAAAAAAATCAAAACCTTTGGTTAATTCTTCAGTGAAATAAATAAAAACTGAAAAGTACTTACAACACCAGTTCCCTGTATATTAATAGTGCACACAGTTTTTTGAAGGATGCAGATTATTTTTAATTTTGCTTTCAGAAATCAAAATCAATTTAATTTTTTTTTTATATTGATTGATAATAACTTAATTATTCCTTAATACAATATATAATGAGTACAGTGAATATGAAATTATCTCAATTAAAATAGTTGTACATTTTCATGAGAGACCAAAGCATAATGCAGTTAGGAAGTTCAATAGTTTTGTAATTTGTTTGTATAAACTTTTAATATAACTTACTCAATGTTGTTTAGGCTACTTAATCTTTTAAATCGCAAGCTTTAAATGATGGTACAGATTGTCATTTTGACTTAGAAATATAGCTTAAAAGAAAGTAATAAATGGAATAAAACACTTGTTTTAAAAAAAAAATTAAATTGCTTTAATTCAAAAGTTTTTTGTTATTTTTTGAAATACACAAAAAGATGCAAAACTTTAATTTAAGCATTTTTTGCTCATAATAGGATGCTTCTAATTTGGTCATGAAATAATATCAACTAGTTCAAATAATTAGATATGACATAAAACTATCTAAGATTAATAGGAATTTCTCAAAATTTTTCAGTGTAATTAAAAACTCCACTAATGAAGGTAAATCCTGTTATATTTCAACAAAGACTATCACTTTGTAAAGTTAAATAAACAGAATTTTTTTAAAAATATTATTAAGCGTATAAAACGTTTTTTTAATATAAAGGATGCTGAGTTTCTGGAGTTTGATATTTAAGTAGCTTTTTGGAATTTACAAGTGTATGATGAATGAAAAATAAAACAAAACATAGGGCTACTTTATTTTTTATTTTTATTTTTAAATACACAGATTAAATACCATTACTCAATGTTTTGAAAGTAAATTATTGCATTTGTTTTCACACACTTAAGCAAATAGCTTCAAAAAAATTGACAAATTATCTCTCAATATCAAATCTAATCCTATATTCCCTTATGATAAAGATGCTAACAAATCGATCTTATATGATGCTACAATTGTAAAGTTAAAAAACAAAAAAAAAGGGTTTTTGAGGGAAATGTTGATGTTTAGGGGGGGGGGAGACAATGATAGAGGAGAAGCGATTATGGGGGTTTGGCGACCATACCAAGCAGGGAACAGAGCTTATATGTATTTGAAAAGAGGAAAAAATAAAGTTAGAAGGCTTACCCAGATAATGGTACAAATGACTTGTTTTGTAGAAGAATACCTTTCTTTCTGCCACCAACATCTAAGACATATGATTCCATAATTTCATATCATCTAAAATTATAGGTCAAAATATTTCAGAAATAAATAATAAACTACCTCATTAGAAACATAATTTAATTTTAGTACTTTAAGCTTTCAAATACAGTAGGGAACCGATTATCCGGAACGATCGGGGCCATCGCTATTCCGGATAACTGANTTCCGGTTTTCTGAATCGTTACAAAAATCCGTTTTTTTTATTGTTAAACCCAACTTTAAATAAAATATTAGGAAATAATCTTAAAAAGAAGAAAAAACGATGAAGTAATACAGTAATGATTATTTCTAAAATGATGGCATGGTAAACATCTTTCAGAAAAGAAAGAAAAATCCTAAAATCTAATGAGGAAAAAAAATTCTTTTTAAAAAATGGCGGGAAAATTTACCGAATTTCGTTCCGGTTTTTTGGTTTTCCGGATAACGGGTTCTGTACTGTATTACAAAATTGATGCACAAATTAGAAAATATTTTTCTTTAATTGCATCCATAATACTGTTCACAAACTACATAATTTTTGTAAGTACTATTGTTTATTACTACATCTAATTGTAAGAAATATGTTTCTTACAATTAGATGTTATTAATTAATTTTTTATTGCTTAATTAATCAATCGGTAACACACATAAAATCCCCCCGTTTTATACTTTGAACCATAAAAACATGAGATAATTTCTCTCATTTATGATAGCAAAAATCAATTAAAAAATTGTTTCTTCTTCTTTTTACAATAGATAAAATAAACCACATAATTAATTGTAAGAAATATGTTTCTTAAGAGAAAAATTAGGAATATCACATCATATTAAAAAATTTGATAAGTTAATATTAATGAGGAAGTCTTGAAAATATTCTTATGTTATACATTACTAAAATACACTTCAAAAGTATTCAAAGCAGTTGAATTTCCTAACTCAAATTGCAGTGCTATTAACTCAATAAAAATATATATAAAAATGATTTGGAAACTTCTAGGCTTCAGAACATAATTTATTCCTAATTAATTAAAACAACTTAATTTAATGAAATTAATCAGTCGCTTATGGTGGTCTTAAGACCAAGAGAGGTATTTTTCAGGGTCATAATACTAAAAATTATTGTAACACATGTGTGATTTTTTTAATCTAAGATTGTTGTAACAAAAATTACAATTAATAATAAAAAAATTAACAGGATAGTCCATTAACTTTCGTAGAGCATTGTAGTTTTTTTATTTGTTTTAATAAAATAATTATATGAAAGAAATCATTTGTAAAATACAAGTGAAATGAATTTTAGTTTCAGAAAATAAACGGCGGCATTCTTCTAAATTCAGGAACTAATTTTAAAAAGAGTCAACGATTGGCAATTTCAAAAACATATATAATTTTTCGATTAACAAAAGGACTTAGTTTAATCTAAAAATATAATTAAATAGCTTTTGTAAGAAATTGTATAGTTACACTGACTTCGTCTAATAAATAAGATTTCAATAAGACTAAAATTATTAAGATTTCAATTATTTTAGTAACTTTTTCTATAATTAATAGAAGTCAGAAATTTACAAAACAGACATTTCAAAAATTTGTAAACAGCAAATTTGTTTTTGAATTGGAAACTAGGAGCAAAAACATCGTACAGTTCAAACAGTTAAATCAGTCTTTTCAGTTTTCAACTTCAGTTAACATTTTATCATTATCAACTCAACGATACAAACTCAAATAGTTTATAAAGATCTAAAAAATCGTAAACGAGAGCATTACGATCACGAACGTACACGAACTTTGTTGTTGCCAATTTATAATGTAATAAATTGTTATAGGCATTTCACCAATAAATGCAGTTTACGCGACTTATAACAATGACGTAATGATTGTTTGATGGACTTCGTTTACGAGATCAGCGACTCTTGTACAAGTAGAACACTCTAGTCGCGGTAAAAGAACTCTTACTCGAAAAATATTGAATTAATTTTAGTTCTGATTTTAAGAGAGTGATTTTTTAGTAAAATTAATTCAGAAATTTTGACATTTTTGAGTATATATGGTTAGTGCGTCTTTTTCATTCAATTTTTTTAAAAATGCTTTCAGGAAACATCAAATGCAAATTGCAAAACTGTGTGATTTAGATTCTGTACCTATTGTTATCCTACTAACGTCAACGATTTCATCTCCTCATTTTTACCATGGTATATTTGTAATATTGTTGTTGTTCATTTTACATCGCACTAGAGCTGCACAATTTTGGCGACGGCCTGGGAAACATCCCTTAGGATGATTCGAAGACATACCATCACAATTTTTATTCTTTGCAAAGGGGATGCAACCCCCGCTTCTGTAGCCCGTCGACCTGCACGCGAATTCGAGCACTTTACGGTAGAACAGTTTAACGAGGACCGATACCGCACACCCTCGGTCCCTACGCTGATTGGTCCAAGTGGTTACCCACCAGCACACTGACCGCAGTCAGTGATGCTTGACTTAGGTAATCTGCTGGGAGCCGTGTCTTAACGATCAGTCCACTGCGGGACATATTCGTAGTATATAGATCCTAATTTGGAACTCATGATTTGGAGTTAATAACATAGGAAATCATCGATAGAAAATTTCGAATATCAGCTTTATTTGAATATCATGTTATTTCATTTGAAACTATAAGAATAATGGACAATTCATATTTTTGCAATATAAGGTCTCGAACATTAGGTTAAACTTCCTAAAAAGAAATACAATGTTTTCGTAAATTTAAAGTTGTAACAAAATTCTACATGATTTACCTCGATAAATAATGTAGAATTTTGTTCAGCATTAATGTTGATAGAATTCCGATTAAATGCGTGACAATCCCAATTAAAAAACATTTAAAAATCGCAAGAATTTTGGAAAAATCTCAATCAATAAGCCTTTGAATTACGGGTCTTTGAAAATGATTATGAAAGGGAAACGAACGAGATAATTTATTTTTGACCACCACACTATACATAATTTTTTAAAAGACAATAGGCACAACCATTTACTCACTCATTTCACTAACCCTCGTAATTGTTACTCATTCATCACTGTCTTTTTTTTCTTAATTGTCAGTTTTTTTTAACAAAAATACAAAACATTTTGCTTCAAAATATTCAATAATTACGGCTTTATGCAAAAATGCTTAATTAATAACGTAATACTCGTAACGAAATAGACGATTATCTAGATTGGAGAAATAATCAATTTAAATAAGAATGGCTTTTATCGCTATTTGTCAATTTTTATTTTTTCATTTTTAAAAATTTCGATGTAAATGTTAAGATTTATATCTGACAACATGCATTCTCTCTCTCTCTCTCACTTCTTTTGTTGTTGCTATTTTTGATTGATATCTACTCGAGTGAGAGCTTATAAAACAAAGAAATAAAGATATCGCAAGGGGAAAATAAATTTTACTTGAAAAATGAATTAACAATTAATAAAGCAAAAAAGCTGAAAAGAATGTTAAACCACTTAAATTTGCGATAACATTCGAACAAATTACAATTTCCAAGCAAAATTCGCGTTGAGTTTTCAAATAAAAATGGCTTTTTCAGCATATCTAATTTAACTTCGTACTTATTTAAGCTGGCTATATATTGACCAAACATATTGCATATTTCACCACAAGTTTAACAGCTAATAATTCTCGAACTAATTGACGAATATTATTCTTTTATTCCATTGTACTTCGGTGCTGTATTTTTTTTCTACGGTACATCATGATTTAATATTTTTATAAATCTCATAGTTTTTGCGCAGCGAAACGAAATGGAACGTATGGATGGTGTTTTCAGTAGAAATGTAAACAATAACAATCTCGAGCTCGGCACCTACTCTAGTTCCGGTTAAAAAGTTTGCAGCTGCTTACTACATGTTATTCTGATAGGCGATGCTTTCAAACGGATAATTTTGTTTTCAATAAAAGAAATAAATTAGATAATTTCTGAGCTCAAATCTGCCGTATTTCATAACATGTTAATGTTATTACGTAACTCTGGGGAGTTTGGAGTGAAAATTTGTTTTAGTTATTTTGTTATTTATTATTAAAAAAGGTGACATGGTTGCTAGATTTTGAATAACTCGCTTTTTTGGCAGTTTTGATTTGGCCTCTTTCCATAAGTTTATTACTGTTTGGTTCTTGTTGCAAGCTGTGCACCATTAACACTTTGCGTTAACACTTTTAGCATTGTAAACACAGGTATTGTTAGCATTGTTAACACATGTAATAAGTAATCAAATACATTGTTTGCAAGAATCTCAAAACACAACGATGCCAAATGGCTTTAAGATACAACGGAAACAGTAAGCCGGAAATTTAGGCGGTACCGAGCTTGCAGCGATCCCTAGTGTAGAAAACATCATCCATGGGAAGAAAAAAAAAAAGCGAAAACTTTCGCGAAACCCCCCCCCCCCCCTAAAAATTGCAATTAGATCCACACAAAGTGGTTAAATTAAAAAAATAATAAATAAAAAAATAAATAACGCATTAAGTACACAAATATAACTGGATCTCTTAGCACGCCAAATTTCAACTCGAGCAACCCTTTGTTGCATTCTTGTTGTCTAGAAAGTGGTCCGTATAGTATTTTTTACGGTCAAATTTAAAAGTTAATGGTATCGGTTGTATTTTTTTTATTTTATTGTATTCTCAGTACATTTTTCAACAGTCATTTGTAATATTAAGTTTCCAAGGAAGAACTTACTAGAAATAACATAATCAAAATAACATAATCAATTATTATATCATCATGAGTACAAACTTGTAAGATCCATAAGAACTCTGTTTTTGAGAATATCTAGTCAATGTGAGGTATTTAAAATAATTCTTCTTAAATACTGATAACCATTTTTAATAAATTAAAAAAAAAACACTTTCGTAATTTATTGAAACAAAACTCCAAATCAGAATTAAACAATATATAATCTGAATTTGTTTGTGGATTCTTTAAACAATGCTTTAATCCTTCCCGGTATAGTGTGTTTACACTGGCAATACTTATTCTAAAACTATTGTAAACTAAAAAAACTATTTACTTATCTAGTATTGACTTCTCTAGTATAAAAATATAAGGAAAGACATTTAATAAAGTAGTTTTGCAACATTTTGCGTTAATTTCTTGCTTCAGATTTATTTTTAGTAAAATGAATAATTTCAATCTCCTTTCAGGAATACAGCTGTTGTAGAACTCAGATGAATATCTATCTTATGCATTTGAACTACTTTTATACTACCGTGTCAAATAATTAAATTTCCCTGAATTATGGAAATAGTGTTTAATAATAGTAATTATAAATATGGAAAAGGAAAGGTAACTTAAACCACTTATGTCTGAGTTAACAATATTACTAGAAAACTGATAAGAGAGGCTGTAACAAAATGGTTTGTAAATATTCGCGATCGCAAAGCTCGAATACGACATCTAGGGAGAAGACAGGTTCCATGTCTTGATCCTCCTCTTCTAAGTTGTATGGAAATTTAATACGATATTTTCCTTTTATATAACTTTTTTCGTATTTAATTCTCAAAAATATTTTCTAAAATTTTCACGAAGTTTTCTTTAAGAACTACGTTTAATGCAGTTTTTAGTTCCATATAGTTTCCAACTTAAAAGTGTTAAATCTGTTTGAAAATCAAGACAGAAACTAACGTACTTCCTTCTCCTACGACTCTCCACACGCTAATGGTATTGCCATAGATTGAGAGAACTGCTCTGCACCTCTATAGCCCATTTCGATCTCTAATATCAAAACAAATGTTTAAGTGTTTAAATACCTGGAAGAGATATTCTCGTGCGTAAATCGTGGCAGTCATCGTCACGATTCAGAAGCCAATTAGGTGTGACACTAACACGTGATGCCGCTTTTCAGGTAACCAATTAAATATGATCTGAAAATTGATTCAGCATGGTAATAAGGTGAATTACAGATACAGTAACTCGTCAAGCACAACCACTTGATTAGGCCCAACCATGTGATTTAAATTACATGGTTGGATCAAATTATGCATTCTTCTTCTCGAGTTGCAAGGTTAGCCCTACGTCACTTCACGACGTCACCAACGACACCTCCCCAAAAGGTTCACATTTTGAAGTGAAAGCGAAGTTTAACATGGAGTTTCCTGCTGAAACTGAAGTGACATACGCTTTTCGTTTAAATTTAATAACAAAATAATTTGTTTAAATATATTAAGGGGTTAGTTTGGATAGAAATAATCGGTTTGATGCAATAGCATCATTTATTTTTAGTTTCAGGTTTGTTAAATTGTAAAAAATGAAAGATTGTTTATGAGTTTCGCTTTATTATGTGTTCAGTTACAGATGATGGTTACGATATTTACGGCGTTCTTCGTCATCTAACGAAGTTTAATTTCGAACTCTCTTTTCGTCAAATTTATTATTGCTTTAAATTTTTTGCTAATGAATCAAAATTAATTGAGTGAGACGGAAAGGCTGTTGAAGGTATTTATGTGGGTTTGTAGCACAGAAAATAATTAAAAATGTTAAGTCAAAATAATAATAATAATGAAGGTGATTTTTCTTTTAAAAAAGGTCTTTTAACTGTTAAGAACTGCGTGATTATGCAATCCATTTTTTGTACGAAATATTTTTTTTTACAAATATAACATACATTTTTCAAATCTTTAAAAAAAAGAAGAGGAAAAATATTAGGGGTGCATGCTAATAAAAATGTGAAAAAAATCTAATTCTACTGACTCATTATAGAAAATACAAAACACGTGCGATTTGTTAAACTAGAATAATAATCTATACTCAATTTAAAATCAAAAACATTATTAATTATCAGTAAAAGTAACTAACTATCTTATTTCTTATGTGTGAAAATGTTGATTATTCTGCAACAGTTTGGAGTTTATGAATTTATAAACGGTTTTCATTAATAATAACGATTAGATGCTATAATTTTTTTTTATGCTTGCAATATCTAAACAGTCTTTAACTTTAACAATTTTTATTTAACTCTATAAATAAGCCATTTTTCTTATTATCGCAGTTTTGTGAAATGCAACAATAATATATGTATATATTGTTTCTCTTTGTAAATTGATTACTTAATAACTCACAATATATTTACACGCTGGGCTGTATAAATCATTAATATTACTGGGAATTCATTTTAACCTGAGAAGAGTTCCGAAGAAATATCCAATCATTTATATAAATAACAAAAAATTCTCATATATTGTATATATGAATATAGACTAAAAGAAAACAATTGCTATTTGTCTAACTGTCTGACGGAGGGTTAAAATCACTGTAATTTGAGTCTTGAGGGTTAAAATCACTGTAATAGGCAGCAGTCAAAGTGCAAATGATATGAAATAAATACCTCGTTAAAAAGTTATCTATCCATTATTGCATTTCAAATAGTGTATTTTGATACTGCAGGTGAGAATCCAGTTGAAATTAGCTTATTTTAAAATGTGATAAATTATAGAACGCGTTTTTTTCTTCCCAATTACACTCTAATTGAACTGTTACAGACCAAATACACACCAATCGCACTGTTACAGACTCTGTTTTAAATAATTAATAGATATAATTAATTTAATTTCTTTTGCGCTTTACATCATTTACATAATATATTATAAATAAAATTTATGCACCACAGTCAGACTAGCAGAATAACAATTATTTTAGTTCCAATTAATAAACCAACATTTTGAGACTGCGTCTCTCAATATATATGTAAATTTTTCTCTTTATTGTCTTCAGGATTCTGAAGACTTCATATGTAAAGATAATCTCACACAGTCTTATTTAGAGAATTTTAAATGTTTCACAATTTGAATTTCTAAGAAGGATTAAGATATTCATATAATGCCTAAGCTTATTGTGTTAAATTTTTTGAATCAACTTTTTTTTTTTGTAGAAACCATTAAATAGGTATTATAGTATCATAAAATTTTCCCTGAGGAAAAAAAAAAGATTAATATCATATTTTTTAATGTATAATAATAAAATAAAGAAAAATATCAAAATTGAAAAAAATTACATTGCTTCGTTTTTAACTTTGGAAGTAAATAAAGCTTAAGTAAAAAAATAAATTCATGATTTAAAAACAGTTGTGCTCGCTTAAAATAAACTCGGCACATACATTAAAGAAATACTTCAGTTAGTGCAAGTCTTATTTCAAGTGCGTTGATACTACTTGGTACAGTATTATTATTAATAATAATTATTAATTCAATAGCTTTGCATTATAATTTTTGTATTACAAATTATTTTTTATTTCAGATAGGTAAAAAAAATTTTCAAAAGTAAAATAAATTTTAAGATTAACAAATTAAATACATATTTAAATTTATGATAAAACGTATTACGAACAATGCTAACGTTTCACTTATATCTTTTAATCAAATATAATTGAACGAATGATAATTTTTGCAGAAATCGTAATTCTGTAAAAAGTCGAAACAATCTTTAGAAGCCGAAACTAATAAAGAGTCCTCTTTTTTAATTTAATTGTTCTTAAACTAAAACTCCCTCTCTCTCTTTATATAATTTTTTTTTCATTTCTCATCGTTTTTATTTGAAGTTATAAACACATATCTTATAAATTCGGTCATTCGGTAAAAAAGTTCAAATTTATAGCCGATTTCTTACAGTCGGTGAAATTTTGAAATTCCTTCCCATTTTCTCACAAAAAAAAGAAAAAATGTTCTTAAAAATTAAATTTATTTTGGAGAATTAACTAAATGTCTTTCTTCTTATAAATTAATCTCAATATCATAAGTATCTTAACATAATTTAACATATTGAAAAATATGACCCTATAAAAAGTAAAGAAGTTTAAGCTTTTAAAGGTTTTTATCCGAAGTTAAAGTTAATAAATCTTTCTCTTCGTAGGGAGGGGGGGTATCAGATCTCAATATATTTGACAAGTTTAAGGATTATTGGGGTGACCTTAAACGTTCGAAGGTGAATTAATTGAAGGAACTAAAACAGTTCATTTTACTGTCATTTAAATTATTTTGGTGGATTCCTTTTAAAAAATACTGAGGAATGTTGATCACAAATGTATTAAAATACCAACGTTTTTTACTAACGCATTTTCACCAAAACTTTATAAAATTTGTTGCGCTCTATGGGCACTCCGATTTCGTCAAAAAAAAAATCAGAGCTGTTAACTAAATTATTTCACTTCCAGCATTTATTTGAAAGAGAAGTTTTTTTTTTTAGTAATTATCGTTTTCTTGCCAGATTCACATTTTGTAATATTTAAAAAAGTGACTCGGGGGAAATTTTTTTTAAACAGCGATTAAATAAAGTAGATATTTCATTCCGGCAGCTTTCAGTTTGGCTTATAACTTTGACGATGATATGATTACATAATACACAATTCAGATTTTGATTTTATAAATAAATTTTCGTGGATACGAATATCTATCTCATCCAAGATACAGATTAAAATGAAATAGTTAAGTCACTATTCTTTATTTTTTGCCTTTATATTTATAAATGCTGCTCACTATCTGCACAAACTATCATCTCCCATTGTTTCTGCGATTTTGCACTTACCTACTTCTAGTTTTAACTGACCGAACTGCCATCCTTTTATAGATTTTTATGGCCTAATGAATTTCGATATCTTTTAACTAATTATAAAGGTCATTTGATCTGTCAGTCTTATACAATTTTCTTATGAGGGTCTTTTGACCTTAACATTTATTGTGAAATTGACGTCTTTTGGCCTATTACCTTATTTATACTTATGTATTTATGCTGGAAACTTATGTAACAAACTGATACTATGTCTATATTTTTTGTTCGAGCTGTTGCCAAACACAATGTAAATTTTGTTTTTAACCCTTTCTAAGGCCGTGGTAAATATATTTACCACCAATTTTTAAAGTCCAAGGTGAACTTTTTTTACCACTTTTAATATAGGTTTCCATTTGTTTATAACTTCAGCTTTCGACGTGCGTTTAAGTAAAATTGGTAACCATTTGTTAGTTTAAGAAAATGTATAAAAGTTATGAAACACATAATTCCTTTTGAAGTTTGTAGCATTTATAAAATATATTTTATACATAACGAAAAATGAAAGCCAATTTGTTCCTAATAGGTCGTGGTAAATATACTTTAAAATTTAGATAAATATTTTATAAGCTAAATGAGTTTTTTTTTTCTTATGTGAATTACTATTCTTCTATCAATTTCAATTCCCAAACTACTTTAATTTACCATTACTAGAAATAAATAGCCCATTAAAGGGTTAAATAAATGCCACGGTTGGCCGGCACTGCCGGTGCAAACCTGAGCCCCCTCTCCTGAGCGGGTCTATCGCGGCGATGGGTCAGATATTTTTCCGTATGCCCTTATTAGGGTAGGGCGGAGTAAAACTACCCCTTTATCACTTTTTCAAAATAGCAACAATCTTACGTGATTGTATAACATCCTTTGACTCCGTATATCGTATCCAAACCAACATTTATTTTTTCCCAAACGTGCTAAAAATTAGATTTTTTCATCAATTTTTAAAACAACAGCAACCATACATGATAGTATAACATTTTCCGATTCTAGATTTTATATCCAACCCAACAGTTTAACTGTTATTTTTTTTCTAAACATGCTAAAAACGAGATTTTTTCATTACTTTTTCAAAACAACAATAACTTTACGTTATAGAATAACATGTTCCAATTCCGGATATTATATCCGACCTAACAGAAAGGTAATCCACAAATTAATATTACAAATAAATACAACAACTAAAAAGTTTAACAATTAACATCATTATAAAATTTTCTGTAGTTGAATTATGTACCAATTAATGATAATTAGTGTATCAAGTTCATCCTCACTTGAGCTTTGAAATAAATAAAAAAAGGTCAGTGTTTCACTTCTTCCGCATGCTATTAAATAATTTGTTGAGCTTTGATATCCTACCTGCGGGCAATAATGAGATTTAAGCGGATATGACCTCACATAAAAAAATCCCGATATGACCCTTCACTCGAACGGGTCAATTTCACGAATTAAATTCTGATCACCTTGCATCTCATAATTGCCATTTTGTATTCCCTAATTTTAAGCAGTTAATCCAAAGAAAATCGTTTTGTTTAATCCTATCAAAACAGAAGAGCGGGACAAAATAGAGATTTCTCTGCATAAGAAGCGGGACAGGCAGAGAAAGTGTCCTATTTCATTAACCTATTGCTGCCGCTTTTTTTCCAGCTACCCAGTGCGCAGGCGCGATTCTCATGTTGTTGCCATGCCCTTCTTCGAAGTAATTCACGTTTTTAATTTAGGACGCGCGGTTTTTCCTTTAAGTTAAAAGGATTCTTCTTCTCTTCGCAAAGGTAAGGAATTTTTTTAAAGCATTCAAACTGTTCTGTTTTGTGAAAAAAAAATTGGATTTGAAGAAACTGATAGTAGTTTCGAAGTGTAAAATTTCAGTTTTAATATGTCACCACTTTAAAATTTTGTGAATATAAATATATAAATACAGAGGTTTATTTTTGCTATTTAAATATTTATTTCAAAACTTCTCTTTAATACTCTATTGACAGTTTTTATTGCATATCAAGAAAAAAACGAAAGAAAAAAAAAGAAAAACATCAGCATTGAAAGTATTCTATACTTAAATTTATTTTTTATTTCAAAATAAACAAATCAGACGATAAACTGCACTTCAAGAAATTGAATATCGTTTGGTTTTGGAATGTACAAATTATTGTTTTAATATTTCATCGCTTTAAAATTTTATAAAAATAAAAATTTTTGTTATTGATTTAGTGAAAAAAGGTTTTTACTAAAAAAGTTTTTTCAAAGTCAATGACTCAAGCATATGTATACGAAAACTAAAGATTTAGCAGTTATACCTATAACAGTTGGCGAAGATTTTTAAAAATTTTTTCCTACTTTAAATATTATTTTACTATCACTTATCAAAATATTTCTCGTCCACCGTACAATATGATAACTATACAATGTGTTTAAGGGAAATAATTTTACCCGGCAATTCTGATATAAATTCTTTACTAAAATCATATTTATAAGGAATATTTATAAAATCATATTTATAAGTTGCAATAACTTATAACCTAACATTTTTAAAGCGTATGGCATACCTCTCAACTTGTATTTATTTGAATATTTAGAGTGGTAGTAAATTTCATGTTTGACATTTTATTATTGATTTAATAATTTAATTTAGAAGGATTTTGTCCACCACTATTTACAAATAACTTATCCATCTTCACAACTTTAGTTTAGAAAAAGTAATGTGCAATAGCTTCCGATTCAAACATAAGGATTTATTTAATTAACCATTTAAATGCCAATGTTCCATTTTTGGAACATGTTTCACTTTCAAAATGTAACTCAAATGTTTTCAATGGTAACTCAAATCTTTCATTCTAAGCGCTTACTACTGCAAAATTGAATATTCCTATCAATCAAAATTTATTATTTATATAAAATTATAAATCATGTATTATTTATATAATTATACCATTACATAAAATGATATATCTTATTCTGAAATCAAACAGTTGTAGCATTTTTTTAACAAAATTTATAGTTAATTAAAGAAAATGTCAATTTAATTTATATGCAAACCGTCTGCCACATTTTTCATAAAGGCATAAGTGCAAAATAAGAATGGGGCAAGTAAACGGTTAATATACAGGGACTGCCAACTTCCTACGCTCTTTGGGAAAATTTCTACTCTAGGTAGCTAAGTTTATGTTTTAATGTATGATTCTTTGTTTTGTAAATTTGATTTAAATTTTTATAAGCGACCCAGGTGCCCAATAAAATCAAAACACTAGGACTAGGTCTATGTGCGTCGGCCTACCAACTAATTCACTTTTTACCAAAAAATTTTAAGAATTGTCATAAATTAAAAACTGAAGATTTCAGAATTTCAGTCAATTTTGCCTGTATTTTGAAAGTTTTACAGAAGCTCCACAATAAGAACTTTCAAATTATTTACATATATTATTGTGGAAAATAACTTTGAATCAAATTTATATAACAAAGAATAGGACATAAAAGCTTTAACTTCTTTTCATATTTAACACGTTGAATGCCACGGGGATCACCGGTGACCGGCGAGGTCAAGATTACTAGAAACACATAATTCGAATAAATTTTTAATTTTTTTAAATATTATTATCGTTATTAAAATGGTTTGAAAAAATTAATGCAACATAGAATACACAAAAATAGTTTTATTTATATACACAGAGATGCCAACTTGCTTCGGACAGCGAATAAATATTATCAAGTGAAGTGGTAGTTTATTAATTGTGATTCTTGGTTTAATAAATTCAATTTAGTAGATTTATCCACCACTATTTCTAAACAATTCGTAGGTTTATATAATTTACCACTTTTTTTCATTTATGTCATGCTAAACCTTTTAAAAAACTAGCAAAATTCGTCTAAAATTTGCAAATTTAGTTTGTTGTTATTTACCGTGTGGCCAGACGGGCAAGTCATGTAAAATTAGCTTGCCATTCAACGTGTTAACGACTATTGTTGGATCTGTTAAATATTTAACAGAAATGGTAGTCAAAATTAATGCTGACCAATTTGTTGAGCTAAGATAAATGTATTTTACCTACAACTTTAATAATAAAATCTAAAACACAGACGTGAGAACATTTACTTTTTCTGAGGAAGTATTTCCCAAACCGAAGTTGAAAGACTAATTGAAAAAATAAAGATAAGATTAACACCTCACTCTTACTCAGCTGCTAACTTCTTTGTTTTTTTATCAAGATTTTATTTTTATATTTAATTGGTGGCAAGATTTATATATAATTACATTTTATTCTTGTTTAAGTTAATGTGGTTTATTGTGATTTTGATTACATTTAAATAACTTAAACACATATATAGATATAGTAGGCTCGGTATCTTTTTAAAAGCGTTTTTGAGTGCGTATAAGTTGGAATTGATATGGCTTGCACTCAATTTTGTATTCACTTTTCTTATCGAGTCGGGTACCTAAGCTAAACATGGCTTTTGACCGTTCAACGTGTCCATAATGGACAGTGAGGTAGATAAATAACATAAAATTCACAAAAAGTTTAATTTAGGGGTGTACAAGATATCCTTGTTCCTTTTGCATATTCTTTAACCCTTTCGCGCCGACTGTCACAAATACGTGCACATGAAATCGTATCAGTCAGGGTAAAAAAATAAAACTGGTAATCAAAGTAATTCTTTAGCAGTTTATTAGTGGGCGAGGTTATAATTATTTGATTTACTTAAATAATCATTACTTTAGTTCAAAATAAATTTATTTCGTAACTAACATTGATTATATATATGATTACACTAACTATAATTAAAGTAAAGGCAAAGTAAGTCTGTCAAATTAGCAACGCCTACATTTAAGTTACCTTTTTTATTTATTTACATCCTGATTCTGATTTTCTACGAATGCTTTTATGAATCACCGGTACCCAAGGAGCTAAGGCTGCGTGTAATAATAGATGAATATAATATATGTATTTGATTGTGTTAAATTTCATTTTTGTAACTGGCTCTGATATATAAGATCATATAAAATTAAATTTTTAAAATCCAATAATTAAAAGAATTTTGTGATTGATTACCATATTTAATTAAAAAATGAAATACTACAGACCATCCGTAGGTGGTGGCAACTATAGAAATAAGGACCCAAGACAACGATGTAAAATTGTTTGTTTGTTATTTACTTAAAATTAGGGAGGTAGTAAACATAAAAACATTTTCAAGAAATTTAAATGCACGATTTCATTTGCATTTACCAATTTTTTTAAAATTAAGGTACTATTTTCATTACTGCAAAATATAAAGTCGGGCACATGATTAATATGATAATATCTGTAGGCAATGTTTTAGTAGATCACCAGCTACAAATACTTAAGATTCTTCTCAACCTGCAAGCAAGGCTGCGTGATGATACTTCGAATTCAAGAGAAAAAATTAACTTTCACGAATAATGTCACTCGCTTTTAACTTTTTCATAATTGATATTTTACTTTCTAAATTGACTCTCTAACTTTTAAATTGAATTGGACACAAAATAATTAATTAGGAAAACGTATATTTTTACCAAAATTTTTTTTAAATAAAATATTGCCTATATTTAAGCATTTTTATTTCTCATTAAAAATTTTCCTTAGAGTTAGGTGCACTACATTTTAAAGCATCTAGCAGGAACTTAAAAATTGTTGACAGAGACAATAGATAGGACATTAGCTATAGAATTTTAATTAGTGAAACTCAAATATTGGGATACAAAATCCAAGAATCTACTATAATATTGTTGCTCTATGACATTTTTGTTGATTATAATAAAACAAGGCAATAATTAATGATAAGTTTAATCGTGAAATTAATTACTTTTAGAAATTAAACTTAGACAAATATACAACTTATAAGAATATATAAAAAATACAATAATATATATAAAAAATTAAAAAAAATGTTGTAAGTCATCAACAACACATACTTTTGAAAGAAGATATGTTGGGTTTTGGTATAACAGCATGGCGAACAACAACAGCAGTAGGCATGTTGCTATTGGCTGGACCCTGCACTATCAATTATAACTAAAAATGCAAAAATTGTTTAAAATATAACACCAAAAACGTTGAATCCGAAGTCATAGAAAAATCTAATTCTCTCCAGGTCTGCGTACCTCAACACCAAGAGTCACCCTTTCAAAATTATTGGATTGAAGATAGTGCGTTATAAATGAATGGTGCCGGTTACGGTTTAGAGATTGTGGACACTGTAAATTTCAAAAAGGAAATGCAAACCTAAAATCTAAATTGGGCAATAAAAGTGACTGATAAAATTAATTGGAAAATTGCTGTAAATAATTTTCCAATTAAGGAAATAAGTTAATATCTAATACATTTTTTAAGTTTATATCTTAAACACTAGGTTTACGGGACGCGTCATTTTGAATTTTATAAGGAAAATTACAAAACCCGTTCGAATTTTCATTTTATCTCTCGTAATGACTCTTATCCATTGATCGAGGTAAATATATATTGAAGTCTATTTTCTTCAAAAGCATTGAAATTCTTTATGTGGTATACCTACCTCTACGGATATGCGTCAATTTGACGCAATCGTAATTTAGACAAAATTTTGAGTAAACATGCAAACATCATATCAATAATAAATAGGAATGTACCGACAATACTTCGATCCGTTATCCAATATCGTTATCTCAAATGAAACAAGTGATAAACAACTGTTGCCGACAAACAATAATAGAAGAACAAACGCAGAATGCATACCTGTCAACTCTTCCGGATTTTCGTGAAGATTTTATTTTCATATTTAAAGTGGTAGTAAATATATACTATTTTTTCTTTTATAAACTTAATTTTTAAATGATTTTGATCACCACTATTCTTACAAAAATGAAGCACATATATTAGTATGCGTTACTATCATGTTTGTCAACTTAAGTTTTTTCAAATACAACGTATTTGTTTGCTTAAAATTGAAGTTTTAATTCCATTTTAATACCACTGGGAAAAATGATAATGGAAGGGATTAAAAGTTGGCAGGTATGCATAGGTGAAAGCCCTTATATAGCAAGACGGAAAAGAGAAAAACCTGGTACGTAAAACATTTCATTCCAGCATTTTTTTTCGAAAAAAATGAAATATCTGTAACTATCAAGATTTCTTTTATAATTCTGGCATATATATAAAACTGCTTCTTTTCCAAGATAAAGTAGATATTGTTGAAAAATTTAAAAAAAGAATAAGTAAACTCCTCCCCAAAACTCGCAATAACTGAAATGGTTTTACTACCAGCCTCTCCTGTTTTCCGTCTCGCTTTCACCCCTGCAGGTATGCAGAAT
This sequence comes from Parasteatoda tepidariorum, assembly GCF_043381705.1. Lineage (NCBI taxonomy): Eukaryota > Metazoa > Arthropoda > Arachnida > Araneae > Theridiidae > Parasteatoda > Parasteatoda tepidariorum. Next base: position 17,163,482 of record NC_092209.1, on the reverse strand, counting down.
GTCAGATTTTGAAAATTTCAGTTGCTTAGTTCGAGTATTGAAAAATAAAATACTAGAATATTTCATAAATATATATCTCATATTTTCATTTATTTCTTATAGTATATAATTACATGGCTTGCAGAGATGCCAACTTCTCCGGACACGCTAAAATAATTAAAAAACTGTAAATAGCTACTAGTTAAATTTGGCAAATTTAAAGTGGTAAATTATATAAGATTAGAAATTATTTAGAAATCGTGGTGGATAAAAATGTACTAAAATAAATTTATTAAACCAAGAATCACAATTGATAAACTACCACTTTAAAATATATATTTGCTGTCCGGAGCAAGTTGGCATCTCTGTAAAGTGCTGTTATATGTATTCATTCATGCGTCAAATTGACGCGTGTTCGTAGAAATAAGTATATGAGAAACGTCCGTAAACCTAGTGTTAAATAAGTTTAGTTTTAAAATTTTCAACTTCAAACGTAAGGTTGGTTTTATTGGTATAAAATCTTTTATATCTGATTATTGTAATTGAATCTGACATTATATCTGGACTATATCTTTTATGTCTGACATTATTGTAATTGAAATAATTTTAGTAAATTCTTTAAAACATTTTAAATAATAATTTCTAAATACTAATTCATTATATCTATCTTTCTACATCGATCTATATACATTATTTCAGCTTAATAATAAGAGAATATGTTGCTTCAACAACACTAAAATAAGATGCAATATTAATGAAAACTATATAATTAAATGTTTGTTTCATAAAGACGAAACGCATTGGGAAATTTAATACAGACCTTTTGCTCATTTAATTGTATAATATGAACTATTTCGCAAAAACACATAATAATGACTGAAAAACTTTTTGTTTTGAAACCTAATTAGATTTAAACAACTAACCGGCTGTTAGCAGTTGAAGTTTTTATATTACGTTCTTCATTTTAGGTTAATTATGCGAAAGTGACCACAGATCTCACGCAGTAAAAGTGACCAGAGCGGTGTAATAACATAATAATTGAGGTATCACCCATGTTTAATGAGAATGTCAGTGGAAATGATATGTTATATAATGAATTAGATTGCTTGCGGTCATTTTAATTACTAAAACTTATTAGGCTTAAAGAAAAGCTTTCTGTTCGCGCTTTCTTACATTCAAATGCTGTATTCTAAAGTCAAAGTGGTCAAAACTGTGATTTGTTGTACCTTTTTGCACTTCAATGACATCTAAACGAAAGGCTCATTGCGTCCTTGAAAAATGTAAAAGTGGTAGAAAAAAAGTTAGAAAATAAAATTTATTTTTATAAATTTGTTTCTACCACTACGTTTAATTTTTCCAAATAAACATATATATTAATAATAAAATAACTAATAATTGAAAATCAAATGAAAACCCTTCGTAAATAATTTACTCCCAACACTAATCTTTTGCAACGACAGTTTGAACCTTGCGATACGGTTTCATCAAAAGTCATTTGCTTTCAAAAATAATTTTTTTTCCGAATTAAACTATCTAAAATCAAATAATATGCTTTAGTCTCAAATATAAAGTTCTTTGCAAGATTTGTTTTTTGAATTTCCATCGTTTGGTTTTAAAGTTTACGTACTGTCAATGAGAAAATTTCTTAACTTTTTAATTAATGGCTTTAATGATATTAGAATAAAAAAGTGAAAATTTAATATTAGAAAAAAATCTAATTGTTTCCTGCTCTACAACTTTTAAAATATAAATAAGTCTCTATATTTTACGACATTATTATTTTCAACCCATTATTTTTCTAAGAAAATATATCTGGAAACAAAATTTCTCGTTAAGATCTCTTTACATTGAAGTCATATCTTAAATTTTTTTTATTAGTATTCGAATAGATTTCTCAGAATTATTTAAATTCTTCAAGACTCATGGGAAAGGGGTATTTATATTTGATTGTTTATTATCATTGAGTTTTTCCTGTTTCGCTACTTCTTTAAGATTTGAGATTTGATAAAAGTTATTTAAGTAATGTAAAACAAAAAGGAAGTTTAAAAATATAAAGCTACATTTATTGAATTAATGAGGACATAAAACTTTTTTTGATGCATTTGTGTTTATGAGAAAAATGCTTCATTTTTATTCCATAGCTGTCCTCTTAGACTTATAACACATATTTTTGAGAAACGTTTCATATGCATTTAAAAAATACCTTTTTTCTTTAAAATCATATAACACTCATACTGCTGGGAAACAAAGCTATGTTAACACAGACATAGCAATAAATATTTTTTCAATGTTTTTAAAGTTGTCTGAAATTTCAATATTACATTGATTTGAAAGATACTTTCTATCAAGTACTTTTAAAATAGAATTTGGGTTCATGCGCACAAGTGGTTCGTTTTTTAAATAATCTGAGGCAGACTACTTATAAGAAACCGTGTGGAGGCTTTCTGATGCAGGAGGTGATGATTTAACACGCTGAATGCCACGCTAATTTTACATGGCTTGCTCGTCTGGCCAAACAGTAAATGCAAAGTAAATTTGCAAATATTAGACAAATTTTACTAGTTTTTTAAAAGGTTTAGCATGACTTGTCTTACAAGGTGGTGAATCATACAAGCCTACGAATTGTTTAGAAATAGTGGTGGATAAAAATCCACTAAATTGAATATATTAAACCAAGAATCACAATTAATAAACTACCACTCGAAAACATTTATTCGCTGTTAGGAGCAAGTTGTCATCTCTGTGCATATAAATAAAACTATTTTTGTGTGTTCTGGATTGCATTAATTGCCAGAAACCATATTAGTAACGATAATAATGTAAAAAAATTTACGCGGATTGTGTGTTTCTAATAATCTTGGTTTCACCGGTCACCGGTGACCCCAGTGGCGCTACAAACAACTCAGTGATGGTCATGGCATTCAACGTGTTAAATCGTCTGCTGTTCATTTTCTCGCGCTTTTTTTACGAAATCGTCTGATTTCCTTCAGAAAACTTTTCAATAAAAATTTGCTTCTCCGAGAAAAGGGTTAAGATCAGTTTAACACAGAAAATAAATCTGAAACTATACAGAAATTCCATAGTAGTTGCAGGTCATGCTGGTATTTATTTAATTTTTAGGATTCTGAACTTTTTTGTAGATAAGTTTAATATTAGTTTCATTTTAAAATTCGTCTTATTTGTTTTTGTAAAACACTGTATGTTTATTGTACACGATTCAATATAATGATTGAAAACGAACCTTTTTGAACGAGATTAAAAGATGTTGGAAATCTTTAAAAAAAAAGTGATAGTCTTATAAAGAATGAGAGCAGATATTTGCGTGTAGGCAGCAGGTAAAGAGCTTATAAACTAATCTTTTCGTCGAGTTGAAAGTACTTTAAAGAAGATCATTAACTTGACATTCAGTGATCTGAGTGGGATAACCGGGAGAAACGTCCTTGAACAAATAACGTTCGCAATGTTTTTATTTGGGATGCTTTTTAAATTGAGAATATCCATCCTTTGTTCAAAATTGAGTTCTTTGCGTTTTTTGTATTTTATACACATTTGCATGCATGCAATTTGAATGTATTAAGTGATCGTTAAAATTTTTAAAGTGTCAGTTTTTGCATGGAATAATATTCACACGTAAATTCCAACTTTGACTGGCAATGCCACCTAATATTAAGATAATAACGTTGATGAGTTCTGCTTGCTGGCTGTACGTAGCTTAGCAATACGTGTAAATTTTTTGCCTAGTCCAGTTGTCGGTTTTATTGATCTCTTATGCTTTGGTTCCCGTGCGGCTCTTATACTTGCATTTTTTCTTAGTTTTAGTTACAGATGCAACAGTATTTCAGGTATGTTTTTTGATCTCATATGAAGAGACTATCCTATTATATTCTAGGAAAAGCCAGAAAGTTGGCAATTATATAAATTGCTTTTAGCAGAATTGCCAAGTTGCTCCGTACGGCAGATAAATATTTTATTGTGGTAGTATTTTATTGTGTGATTTTTGTTTAGTAAATTCTATTTGTAGAGTTTTTATTCACCTTTATTCCTGAATAAGCCAAAGGTTTATGTGATACGTCACTTTGTTACAGTTAAGTCGTGTTGAGCCTTTTAAAAAAGTTCTCGAAAGTAACCGAAAATCTGTGAATTTTAGTCTGTAGTTCTCAACCGTTTTTTAAAATATTTTATCGAATCTGGAGCAGATGGTATCTCTGTTTAAGTCAAGTCAAATGAAAAATTGAAGTATTAAAAAGATTTGTCCTTCCAATTTATTTTAAATGTATGAAATTTTTGTCAGATTCATTTTTTGAACCATGTAAAAGAAATAGATTGGTCGTAAAACCAAGTTCATATCTACCGAGTTTTTATGAGATGTAAAGTTCGATATAGAAGGAAATATATGAGGATTGTTTTTTTTTTTTTGTGAAAAAGTAAATAGAGGTGGATTGTTTTTATTACATATTTCACAGCCGTCGTTGAACAGCTGACCCAATTTTGAGTTTACGGCTACTAGTGTTCAACTCCTTAGCCTTGTAATTTTTAAACCAATCCAAAAGACAAATGAACTCCTAGATCAAATATTGGGAGAAATTTGCCTTCGTGTAGGATTTTTTGATGGAACTAACCAGCATTTGCTTTACATGAAGAAAAACTACGAAAACCTCCCACAGTTATTTTGACGGCAAGGGAGTTCTAACCCGTGAATAATATTATACGTCTGCACTGAGTCTTTGCGACCCGGGCGCAGAATTCGTATAAACCAGCCCTTATGAAAAAGTCGAGGTATAAATGAGGTATAAACGAGGTATATTTTAAAGGTATAAAGGAGGTTGTTATTTAAATACGTAGTTAAGGTTGAAAAGGGTGCAAATGAATACCTCAAAATCAACCTAAAATATACCTCCAGAGGTATATATGTTTCAACCTGAGGTGTTTAATTTTACATCTGTGGAGAGGTAGATATTTACTACTTTAAAGTGTTTCATTTTCAACCTTAGGTTATTACTTATCAGCCTGAAGTATATTTTTTTACACCTGTGGAAGTATTTATTCAACAACCTAAGGTGTGTCATTTTACACTTCAGGTTATTATAAATCAACTTCAGGGGTATTTTGTTCTACCTCAGGTAATTATTTTTCAACTTCAGGTATATAATTTTATGCTTGTAGAGGTATATATTTATCAACATGTGGTGCATCGTTTTACACTTCTGGTTGTTAAAAATCAACCTCAGGTGTATTTTGTTCTACTTCAGGTGATTATTTTTAGACCTCAGGTATCTAATTTTATGCTTGTAGAGGTATATATTTATCAACCAATGGTGTGTCGTTTTGCACTTCTGGTTGTTATAAATCAACCTCAGATGTATTTTGTTCTACCTCAGGCAATTATTTTTCAACCTCAGGTACATAATTTTATGTTTGTAGAGGTATATATTTATCAACATGTGGTGCATCGTTTTACACTTCTGGTTGTTATAAATCAACCTGACGTGTATTTTCCACACTTGAAAAGGTTATTTTTATTAAAGGTTATTATGGAAGGGAAGATACCTACCTTAAGTTATTATTTCGTAACCTGAAGTATATATTTTTGTATTTTTAGAAGTATAATTTATCAACCGAAGATGCGACATTTTGCACTTCAGGCTTATGTAGCTCAACCAAAAGCTATTTTTTTAGTACTTACGAAGGTGAGGTGTTATACGGACCACCTAGTTGATTAATTTTTAACCTCACTATATAAAAAATATAATATATATATATTATCTATATTATATGAAGAATAATGTATGTCATTACATTTTTTCACTAGTAGAGATCTTCATTTATCAATCTGAAGTTTTTAATATTAAACCTTCGACAGTAATATCTTCTTTTGTTAAGTTATAAAAGAAAGTTTCAAATGCATAATTCTTCTGTAATTTTAATAGATTGAATTAAATCATCTCAAAATTACACTTTTCCAAATTCTACAAGTAGTAAAAATTAATTATGAGAACTCATATTTTTAGAAGATAGTTGTCTAATGTGCTTGAATTTCTTAAGCTATAAAATTACAAATTTAAATAATTAGTCAGCTGAAATTCAAATACTTTTATCTAAAACTAAAATTTAATTTTTTTGCTAATCAACAAAATTATTTTAAATACTGTTTCGGACTACCTGTTGAAACTTGTAATTATTGGAACCTAAAAGAAAAAAAATGAATTAGTAAGAAAGTCATATTTACAATAATAGTGGCAGGTTTTAAACTATTAAAATATTAGAAATTATTTTTTTATGATTTAAATTAACTGGATGAAGTTAGTAATTTTCTTTTTCAGATAAATAGTAGTACTCTTCTGCCATTTCTATTGAATCCTCATAGCTAAAAAGCATGGCAGGTACCACAGCCACAAAATAAAGTACACTGAAGTCAGTACTACCATTAACAACATTTACAGAACTTCAAATATATAATTCCAATCTTAATATGCAATTTTAACACTTTGTATCTTTCTATACATTTGGTATCATTATGGTACTTGTAAGTTTGATAATTATATTTCCTTTCTTTTTTTCTTACAAATCTTTAAACTCAATAAACCTAGTCTATATATTTTTAAACTTTTTGTCACACTTTATGAAACTAACAGCTTTTTTATAAATTTTAGACGCTGATTCTGAAAAGGACATCCGTTATTGTCAATCTCATAAGAGTTTCTTTAAAAAATAGTTATTTTAATATTTTTTAATAAATGTAATCAAGAATCAACAATCGTTTAATAAATTAAATTTTAAAGTTATATAGCAATTTTTTTTACACTCAATCGAATAGAACAAATTACAAGTTGATAAGGAGCATTTATTTTAAAGTTGTGAGTAATTTTATGTGAGGAAGACGTCTAAGAGAGAATGATTTGGAATAATACTTTTAAAATAAGTTGAATACAATATTTCCTATATAATTAATAATACCAAGCAGAATAAAACTAATAGTTAGTTGTTACAAACATTTGTTTAAATATAAAAATACATCCCATAAGATGAAATTCAAAAAATTGCATATTACTTTCAACAATAAATGCCTTTATTTGCATTTGATTTTATTCAATTCAGCATTAAAATTGCATAAGAAACTATACCGGCTTATTTCTAAAACATTTAAGATTTTCGAAAGTCGCTAATTTTTGAAGTAGTGAACTATAAACAGCTGCATAAAAATGCTCATAACCTTGAAACAAATTGTCATATAAACTTGAAATTGGGTTTAATTTGATTCTGTTCAATATTTTAATAAGAAATAACAATCTGCTTAGTAAATACTTAACGTGGGTAAATTGAGAAAAAAAAACGCGTAGTGAAAATAGCAGCGTGATCAAACATTAAAAAGTGAGGTAGTACAGTTACTAGTTTTCAATTATCAAATATCTAACAAACTATTGTTATCAACAATTGAATAAATGCTGTAGTTTATTAGGAGAGATTACTTTTTCTTTATGGTATGAATTCAGAACTATTTCCTAGGGGAAGGCTGAGCAGTAACTTGCTNAAATTGCATGTTAATCAGATTTAAAATGCAGTGTTATTATACATATTTTCACTCAGAAACAACAATATAAACTTTGTAACAGATATCCAAGCAAACGATAAGCATACAGCTATAGTGGAATTTCAAAGCAAAATTGCTATTTTAAAGACCTTTCAATTTTCAATGATTTATTTATAAGAGAAATTCTGAACTAACTACTTTTAACTTTTACTTTTACTTTTTAATTCTGAACTAACTAATTTTACTCAACTAATCAGCTTGCATACTGCAACGTTGAAACATATACATTTAAGCAAAATAAAAGAATAGTTATATTTGAATAAATTACTAACAATAAAATATACTGTGCATAACCTGCTGTAACGATTCACCAGTAACGTTACCCTAAACAGCGACGAGAAATATTTCAATTGTTCTCTCTTATTGCTAAGGCTACACCAATAGCTTCTAAGAATATCCTCCAACTTAAATCATTTAAGATCAGGAGGCGTCTTTAAAACAAAAATAATAAAATTTAAGTTTGAAAATTGAAGCATATTTTATTAAAAGTGATAAAAGTAAATTAATAAATGTCAAGCACACTTACCGAATTTCGAATAGACTTCCGATTGTCAATACACACGCCATTTGCCGGCTCGCACGGAACTCTGGGAAGTGAGCTAGTTAATATGAAGTGTACTTTAAACAACCTTAAAACAAGCTTAGCTGTAAATAAAATGACTTCATACACCTCAATAAATACCTCACTCTCTTTAGTTGAAATAAGGTACATTTCTTATACCTCGTAAATACCTCACTCTTTTTAGTAGAAAAAAGGTATATTTTTTTATACCTCGAAAATACCTCACTCTCGTTAGTTGAAATAAAATTGATTTTTTTATACCTCATAAATACCTCTTCTGTTACAAGTGTAAGTAAAACAACCTCGTATACCTTAAAAATCACCTGATCAGTCTGGTTGATATGAAGTGATTTTAAAACAACCTCAAAATAAGCTTAGGTATAAATAAAATGACTCCATATACCTCAATAAATACCTCACTCACTTTAGCTGAAACAAGGTAAAAATTTTTATATCTCAAAAATACCTCTTTTGTTACAAGTGTAAGAAAATAAACTTAGTATACCTCAAAAATCAACTTATCAGTCTGGTTGATTTGAAGTGAATTTTAAACAACCTCAAAACAAGCTGAAGTGTATATAAAACAACCTCGTACACCTTAATTACAACCTTTACGAGGTATAATTTTTATTGCTGTTTTCTCTGCAACCTTAACTATACCTCAAATATACCTCAAATCAACCTTAATACCTCAAAAATACCACAAATCAACCTTAAATATACCTTAAATTTTCGTAAGGGAGTCACCGCTGAGATTCGAGCCTGGGTCCTGGGTTAACTCATTGGGAGGCGAGTGTTCTATCCCCTGAGCCGCCACATTTATAGCTTATAAGTTTTAACTTCACTTTTTAAAAAAATTATAAATAAAGAACTTTTAAAGCCAGTTTTTTTCCTTTTCCCCAGGTTACAAACAGTCATGTTTTGCATTCGATTTTAGTTCATTTGATTTTGGATATTCAAAATTTTGTTTTCGTATGATCAAATAATATTTTTGCCCACTGATTTAAAATGATTTAGATCTACTAGACGTAGGAATAATTTGTAATTATTTATAAAAGTTCCGAACGATTAAGCTCGAAATAGGAACGATTAAGATTCCAAAATAGACTGATACTTTATGTTTCAATTAAGAACAGATTGCGTATCAGAGATCGTGACTCTTTCTCATGGTACAAACAGCCCTGACTTTCATTTGACTTTTGTTCATTTGATTTTAGATGTTCAAATTTTTGTTTTCTGTATGGTCAAGTTTTGCTTTCTGCCTACTGATTTAAAAGGACTTCTCCTAGACGTATAAACAATTTAAACTTATTTATAAAAGTTCCGAATGATTAAGCCGTATCTCAAATTAGGCTGATACATTATGTTTCAATTAAGAACAGATAGCGTATTTAGAGATCGTGACTATTTTACAGCTATTCTATTCGAATGTTTCATGGATCATGAATCAACATGAATGAGTCGTAGAAAACAAACGAAAACATTTTTACGCACGCATGATAAGTTCAAGTTGAGTTCAACTGCTTGTAAAAAAAAATGAGACAAAGTGATAATAACCTTAATGATGTGACAAAGACACGCGCTAGGATTATCGAATTTAATTATGATCAATTTCTTAAGAATACTGTCATTAACAGATTACACTTATTCATTATAAGTACTATTGTTTTAGAATATGGTTAAGTTAGTGTAATAATTATAATGGTTTTAAAATATTCTGTAGCCGTTGGAATGTAAAATATCTATTGTATTTAACCAAAAGCCAAGAAAGCTTGTTTATAATTATGTTAATGTATTTCAATGTTTCAAAAGAAGTGTAGCATACTTTTGTAATTGAAAATTTCATCTTTAATTAAAATTAGACAATTTTTGTTTTAAATACCCCTTACAGAACTTTAATTTTTTTAAGATTTATTCAACGTTGTTTTGAGGTGTTAAGGATGATTTAAAGTTGATTTGAAGTAGACTTCAAATACTACTGTCAGTCGTAACCTTTTACAAAAGAAATAACGCAAAATTCTACAAAAACTAATTCACCATTTTATTATTCTTTTTCATCCATTGTTCCAAAAACCAAAACAAATAGAAATGATCATATCTATAATATCAAGCTTTTAGCTCGCAACATCAGAAAATGCGTGTTATTACATCACGTGACCCTGACAACTACCTTAAAAAATCAATTTCCTAAGGTTTATAATCAAGGTGTATAAATTTGTTTTAGTTACTAAAACTAAACTAATTCAGTGGTGCGACAGCCCACAGAGGGCCAGGGCCTACTGTGCCCATCTTAGTTTTCTTGACCTTAGGCTCTGGGGTGCAGGAGCAGATGTTTCGGTCAGGTGGTCAGCCGACCGCGGAACCCCCAAGGTTTAGTTCCCAAGCATGCTTGGTACTCATTTATCGACCCACTGAAGGGATGAAAAACTGAGTCAACTTTGCCTGGCCCGAGGATCGAACCCAGGGCCTGGTTTTATTAACACTTGAGGTTGTTTTGAGGTTGATAGAAATCTATCTTAAAGCAACCAGCTTAGAGAAGTTGCTTTTGAGGTGTGCAGGATATTTTTCTACCCTTTGAGCAAATATGTATATTTTGAGGTATGAATAATTTCATTCGATTTCAACTAAAAGTATTGCTGAGCTATACACGAGGTAGGTTTTATGAATTGTATATGAGGTTGAGATTGCTGTTTATTGATGAGGTAACTTTGGGGCAAAATATAACCTCATTTTTTTCCTCAAATGCATTTTTTACACCACTCAACCTTAAAACAACCTAAAAAAATTACTTTTTTCATAAGGGACAAGAATGAAGAACATTCACGGAAGAATCATAGGACATAGCATCTTCTTCACTTCAATTAAGAAATCCTTGAATATTATTAAGTAAATCTATAAATTTACTTTCTTTATGTAAAACTAAGAAAGTAAGAAGTTTTCTTAAAATCTAGGCATTTCATTATGTCATCGTAGCACGTTTATCAAAACCTTCCAATATCCGTATGAATTCTTTGCGCATCGTGGCAATCAAAATAATTTAAAAGTTAATGAAACTTTAATAACTCGGGGGAATAACTTCTTATTTTTGTTTTCTGTTGCATGAGATTTTTGAATAGATCTTAGAAATCAAACCTACAATCAGTTTCTCTCTACAAATTACAGTTTTTATGCCATTTAATAATATATATTCCTGATCAGGAACTTTAAAATTCACTCGAGTGAATACAAAGTGTTCCCTACTTATCTGCTACGTGGGGAGTGGTAATTATAGCATGTGAAAATATATTTTAGTTTAAGATGCGATACTTTAATGTCATATGTTTTTTTGTCTTAAATGTTACTTTCAAAGGAGCTGAAAAGTGTATATGTAAGTATATAATCAGATATACTTACATATACACTTTACATTCTTGTATATATATATACAGTGGTGGCCAAAAGTGTGGACACTTTTTGAAAGTTTCATGTTTTTCATCTTTGTGTGCTTGTAGAATATATTAATTTTCACTTAAATACAAACGTTTATACATGAAATTGAAGGTAGTTTAATGTAGAATTTAATAATAAATACAGTACTACAATATCTGTATTACAAAAAAAGTTATGCAGCTAATAGTAAGATATATTTTAGATTTGCATTTTTTTAAAGTGATACTTACACAATCAATACTTAGTAGGATAACCCTTATTTTTTAAGACAACTTCACAGCATCTTTTCATCGAGTGAACGAGTGTTTGGAGTTCATCTTTCGTAATCACATGGTGCTAAGAATCAATTATATCTTCAATAAGTTTTATTGGATCTCAATCTTTTATTGGATGGACGTTTTTTTCGTACAAGAATTTTCATACTTCGCCACAAATTTTCAATTGGATTGATATCAGGGCTGTTTCCTGGCCATGGTACTATATCTATGCCTTTATTTTGAAACCATGCTTTGCATACTTTTGCTGTGTGGCATGGAGCTGAATCCTGCTGAAAAATAAATGGTGCGTTGTTGG